>NC_068939.1:125823604-126143604 GCF_016801865.2 Culex pipiens pallens
GCATGAGCATGAGAGACCACCCATGGTTGTCCTTCTCCGTTGCTGAACAGGACCGTAATCTCCTATCAATACAACTGACCATACGCTTAAACGATCTAATGGTGTTTCCCTTATCAACAGCATGTATGAATGCGTTGAAAAGATAAAACATCAAGATCATTAAAACTAGATCTGAAGCAAATAGGTAACAGTCATTGGCCACCAACGGCGCCCGCCATGTCAGTTTGTAGATCTCGAGGGGATTGGGACGGGAATGTTAGTTGCACAGAAAAAAAAGTTGAATTTTGGAATGTTGAAAATTTGGTAGGTTGAATATAACCTCTTTTTTTGAGTAATATTACATAAAAAATGTGTAAAAATGTGAACCTGATGAATATTTATCAAAAACTGATGAAAATTCATCATTTTCTGGGGTAAAATTAATCATTTTTTTTACACAAAATCTGTCACCATTTCCTGATGAATAAATATTACCATCATTTTTTTATCTGTGTGGACAATCACCCCCTCCCCCTAAAGTGTTCACGTGATTTATGAATGGCCCCTAAACAACTCCCCAATGTTTGGGATTGGTTTAGTCCTCACATTGTGCAAATCGATTCAATTTTCTATGGAAATTTAAATGGGAAAAACATTTTTTTTATTTCGATATTTAAAAAAATCCCGTTTCACACTTTACTAAAACCGGATTCATATTCAGATGCTCTAAATGTGCTCTACAATTTTCTCGAAGAGAGTATGGTGCTAGCTTGCCCCTAAAAAATAAATTGCGTCCTGATCTAAAACGTGATTTTAGAGCAAAATACACGTTTTAGACCAGTATTGAGGACGCTATATCTTTTTTTAAGGGGCAAGCTAACGCCATACTCTCTTCGGAAAAGTTGTTGAGCAACTTCTGGAGCAAACGAATACGAGTCCGGTTTTCATATAGTGTTAAACGTGTATTTTACAAAAATCCAAATTATAAAATCAATTTTTTTCCCATACAAATTTCCATCGAAAATTGAATCGATTTGCGCAAAGTGAGGACTAAACCAATCGTTCCCATTCTTTGGGGAGTTGTTTAGGACCTCAAAAGGAACTGAAAAGTTGCTGTGCTTACTAAATTTGGACAACTTTTTGTTTTTCCATACAACCATATTACTCCCTGATGGATCAATCTTTGATTTCAGGGAAAACCCCAAGGAAGCCCGGACTTAGACCACCCTTATGTTTACTTTACATCTCCAAAAATGGTGAACATTTATTAACATGATTCTAAGATATGATTTTTTTGAAAAAAAAAATCAGGATTTTGAACATATGACATCCTGCTTCTCTATCGAAATAAGTTCCCAGTACATTTTGCTGAGACTCATGGTGCTTTATGTTCAATCAATGTACCGAATTCCGATAACATGATTGTCAAAAAATCATATCTCAGATATTCACAATTTTTGGATAAGTTACGTAAAACAACCTGAAAAATCATAGAAATTTTTTTTCCTTCAAACCAGCAAATTAAGTTTTCACTTGATTTGTAAGTGCACAGAAAAATATCCGATGGTAAAATCGCAAGCAAAAGCATGCACATCACCTTCGTCAAAAAAGACACTTAATATTACACGCTGCATGTACAATTTTTGTAACCACAAAAAAACGTTTCAACCGACGGGACTCAAACCCAGCACCTACAGTAAGGACTGGCGCCTTAGCCCGCTCGGTTATCAGACCGATGAAAAATGAAAAGATAAACGTATATGGCAGCTTGACATTTCGGTCAAGTAGTTTTCCCATACTGATGGGCTACATATTTCAGGGTGTAATATTACACCAAATTTCATAAAATCTTTTACACGCAGCTAGATTACTACTTTATTTGCTGTGTGTATTCAGCTCTGCGTTAGTATTTTTCACACTGATCGCCAAATAAAAAAAGCGTGTCTAATTATTTTGGCAAAGGATCTCTTATGCCAAATTCGAGCCAAATCGGAACACTTTTGATCTGGATCCTTCTGGATTGATGTGAAAAGCTGTAGGTCATGATGTGATGTGTAATGATGTTAAGAATCCAAGAGAAAAAAGGCTACAATCTATAAAAAATGTTTAATTGTTCTCATTAAATAAGTAAAATTTTGCAGAATATCCTTTATATTATGCATTTTACTGTATATGGTTGAGTATAACAGTAGAAAAAACTGCCATCGCCAATATTTCATCCCACTTTGAGGTCATTTTGAGGAATTCTAGGAGCTCAATTCTTAAATGTTGTTGTTGCCTAAAACAAAAAAAAACTTTTTGCTCCCCTTTTCGCTTTACAGAAAATAGTCACTTTTCTGAAAAAAAACGAATATCGATTCGAATCAATACACAATATTATTTAATGAAGCTCATTTTATCAATAAATGATAGATTGTTGCTCAAGGAACAAGATCAAACATATGAATATTCGACCAAAAGTTAAGGTTTTGGCTTATCAAAAGTGAGGAAAAAACACCCAATTTATATTTTTTGAAGAATTTGGCTTACTGGCTTCTAAATACACTCGGTTAAAGACATATTTCTTTAAGGCCAGTCCAGCATGCTTCGAATTGGGTCCTAAAATGAAGCTTAGATTGCTGATATTATTGTTTACAGCGATAAAGCCTATTTTTCTGAGTACAATGACCCTTTGTACGACCACAAAGAGTTTAAAATGGATTTTTAAATTAATTTTGAAAAATTAACCTCGCGATCCTTCTTGACAGAAAAGCTCCTACTTGACAGCTCGTTCCAAGGGGACCATAATTGATCCATCGAAAAAATGTTGTCTAGTCAAAACAAAAATTGCATTAAAATGAAAAAAAAGTGATCAGAAATGGTTTTTAATCGTGTTTTTTACCGTTGTACATAAAAATTGACATAGGGCTTTAGTACCCAATTGATCATTTGCATCCCTAAACTCAACTCACCTAACAAATTCCACCCACATCCCGGCTGGCTCCTCCCTCCGTTCGGATAAAAATCCGCCGTTCCAATGGGCTCCAAAAACCCCAAAAGCCCTCCATTGGTATGGATAACCTGCACGTACTCCGCATCGTCCTCGGCGACACGATTCTCCGGCTTCCTAATCGAAAACAGCGGCAAGGCCGGATCCAACGCCACTATCGTAGCTATCCGTCCTCCTTGGACCAACTTCCCGGCGATCCCTGCCACGTGACCTCCCAAACTATGCCCGATCAGGTACACATCTCGGAACGAAAGTTCTCTGTTCTCGTGAAGGTAGTCCAGCATCTTGGCAACGACCTGTCCGACCACTCGAACACACGACGTCGCTGCGATGTAGTTCAGGTCACTCGAGCACGCGGACCAGTCTACGGAGATTACGTTGTAGTCCCAGTTGTACAGGTATGCTTTCCGCAGGTGTTCGTTGAGTGGAGAATCTCCGTTGTTGAGCCACCCGTGGATGATGATCCGCGTTGGTCGAGAGCTGTCAAACACGGACTCGCTGAGGAGTGTGAGACCGTTGAGGTTGTGGACGAATCCGGTGTAGTTTGTCCGCGAGTAGAAGATAAACCGGATGTCCGACTCCATAAGGCCGCGTTTGGCGAGGGTTTTTGCTTCCACGATTTTTCGATGAACCCAAACAAAGTTCCCGGAAGCCGTTGGGATCATGACCCAGTTGGGTTCATGATCTACCGGGTCAATAACAGCTCCAACTGTGCTTTGGACCAACTTGAACAGCAAGAAACACTTGACCAATTTTACGAAGGACGTCATCCCGAAGAATCCGTGCGAAAGCTTTAAAAGTTCAACCAAAACTAACTCCCAAAAGATTGTTCCCGAAATTTTCCCTTCCACCTGCAAAGACCGGCAAGGGCCAACAAACCTTGATCTTGGTGGGAAGATAACTCATTCAGCGGTGAACTTCCTAATTTTGGTTGTGATAAGATAAGGTTTCGGCGACGATGCATCGTTATCATAACAAAACACACCCGTAGATAGCGCCAATTCCGGGGATGGTTCTTATCAGCGATAGTCCGACTGCCGCGCAAAACTTTTGAGTAGTGTGAATGGCCCATCTCTAATGGCTATGTTGACCATCGGGCGGCGAGGGCGTAGATCGCTGAGATAAAAGGATTTAATTGATTCGGGGGGAGTTGGCGGAACGAAGTACAGTGTGGATTATGCTTCAGGTAGATGTTGAAAGAGTAGTAAAGCTAGTAAGCTAGGAGAGTTAACACAAAATGAGAGAGGCTGTCATCCTTGATTACTTTCACCTTTTCCCCTTAACAAGCCCTGCCCTAATATCTCAATCTACAAAATAAATGCCCGTGCGCGCTTTATTGGGATCAACCGCAAACAAAACACTATTTAAACATGAGGTAATCGCGTTCACCCTTTTGAATGGCTTCATCTTCTTCTTCCTCCTCGTCAGGGATCAGTCATGCACAATTAGCCGGCTAAATCGTCGGACAGCAAACCGTCAGGAGGTCTCCGTTGCAGTAGGACAGCCCACCACCGCCACCACCAGGGCACAAACTCCGGGGCAAACATCTTCCGGCCTGGCCCGACCCGAGGGTGCAACGACCGTCCGGGTAGAGTTCAATCGACTTTTCAATGGTGAACGACGACGGGGTGGGTTGACCCCCAAGGTACGGGGAAGGATTGCTGACCAGCAGCCGGGGCCTGGGCTGCGTTACGTAAGGCCTTCGGTGATTGATGAATGACGTTTGGTGGTGGTGGCTGGACCACTGCTGCGGTCGGAACGGAACCGTGGGATTGGAGTAGGTTGACTGTGGGTGAGATTGGTGGAAATGTATCTGCCGACTTGGTTGTTTGGCACCTAGTTCTACGGATTTGACAATTTCTATGCTATTCGGTTGGATGAACGTTGGACGAGGTGGTGGCACGTGGTGGGCACTTTGAAGTTGGATCGTGCTGAGCGTTTGCAGCAGGTCCTCTGGACGTTCTGGGATGTGACTTAGCTGCGCGCCGTAGATGGTGATTTTAACGGGACTGTCGAGGCGGTCGTTGAAGCCGGTGTGGACTGTTTGGTAAGGAAGAAAATACTAATTAAAGAATTCGAAACCTTTCGTTTAGGGTGGCTACTTCAATTTCAATTCATGAAGAGCAAAGTTTGGATAAACTGAAACATTTTTTTAATCAAACTCACCTGACGCCGTCGCGAGCGGACTCAACCCTCCCGGCACCAGCTGTCCGCCGTACGGCCGCAGTCGATGGTCGGTAGCAAGTAGCCCAGGCAACACATAGGACACTAAGTTGAACATAGATTAGAAGCGTGTAGAAAACGGGCAGCAGTTCCCCGAGGGTCTTACCGAGGTCGTCTTCGTACGGGACTACGCTGCGACTTACGACGTCGATGGCGTTTCCACTGAACTCGTCGTCTGCGGTGTCGATTCGCTCCGAGGTTTGCCGCGACGTTTTGTTCAGCACTATCGACTCGATCCACGGGTAGTACGAAGAGATTCTGGTAGCTACGAAAAGGTTGCCGGTGCCGCCGCACTCCGTGCCGAGCGTGTTGATGCCGTACACGTACGGGACGACGTTATCCCGGCGGAAGTTGGAGATTGGACCGCCGGGTTCGAGCTAGAAAAGAGTAGTATTGAGTTTTGTTGAATTGTGCAGAGTTGTGTAGAGTTATGTAGAGTAGAATTAGACTTGTGTCGAGTTTTGTAGAGTTGTTTAAAATTATGTAGAGTACAAATAGACTTGTGTAGAGCTGTGTAGAGTTATGTTGAGTAGAATTAGACTTGTGTAAGTTGTGTAGAGTTATGGTGAGTAGAATTAGACTTGTGTAAGTTGTGTAAAATTATGTAGAGTACAACTAGACTTGTGTAGAGCTGTGTAGAGTAGAGTAGAGTAGAGTAGAGTTGTGCAGAGTAGAGTTTAGAAGCGTAGTGTAGTGTAGAGTTATGTAGTTGATAGTAGAGTAGAGTAGAGTAGATTAGAGTTGTGTAGAGTTGAGTAGACTACGACACCAACCTGGCAAATCCCTGGAATCAACTCCACCGGGTTCTCGGCACAAACAAAATCATTATTGAATCCCCCAGGCAGTTCGTCTTTAAACTTTTCACTGTAATTCGCCGCGCACCGTCCATTCTCCAAGTAGAACGCCGTCAAAATCTTCAACGGAACACTGGTGATTTTCCCATTGTCCGACCCGCTGGAATCTGGTCCAGATCCAGAGTAGAATACAATCGGCTCCGGAATCCTGTCATTCTTCCACACGCAAGCCGGCGCCACAATTTGGTAGATCTTGTTCAGATTGTAGAACTTTTCCAACTGCAACACAGCCAGGTCGTTGTAGTGCTTCCCAGCGACATACCTCGGATGTCGCACAATTGAGTTTATGTTGATCAACTGATCGTTCGCCTCGATCTGCGTTGGTTCCTGCCCGTTCCACTTGGTACAACTGGCGGACGTTACCACGTGCCGATAGTCGATCAACGCTCCACTGCACTGCTTGAAGCTCTGTCCTCCGCGGCGTAGTTCAACCCGGAAGAAGGGAGAGTTGTTCTGAGGGGATAACCGACTGTCGGAGAACTTGCGAGAGGACAGACACTCCGACTGGCGGGCACATTCTGCGAAAATAAGGTTTTATTAAACTTTTCTGAAACAATAATACGACAATTCTCACCCATCGGATCAACGGTGACGTTCACGTTCGACGCGATCCAGTCCACGTAGCTGGAAATCTTCGTGTACACCCCGAACGATCCGTCCCAACATCCTGTGCCGAAGGAGGTCACCCCGGCCAGAAACGGAATCGCTTTGTTCACGTCTGACAGCTCGATCTGGATCGGTCCGCCGGAGTCCCCGTGGCAGGTGTCCTTCTGGGGCGTCTTGGCGCAGAAATGATCCGACGACAGTCCTCGGAACAGCGATCGCGGCCGCGGTAGCATCGTGTTGCAGTGGTCGTAGTCATAGTAGTTCAGCGTAGCTTTCTGCAGCGTAGGACTCGGATCGGAAGCTGCTTTGAAACGATAAGGTTACTTGATGAACACAGTTGGTTATACTTAAGTCATACCATAGTCAGTTATCCCGAATCCGGTAACCTGGAGTCCACCGGAAAACTTGTACAGATTGTCTTTGGTCCACAAACAGATCGGACAAACAGCGGCATCCAACCTTGCGGCATGTTCGAGTTCGATCAACGCAATGTCAAAGTACTTTTGGGTCCGTTTGTAACTCGGATGAGGGTTGAACCGCTTGATCTTGATGTCCTGAGCAAAGGCATCGTCTTCAGAGGTAGCGAGGTTGGTATCGCCAAGCCGGACTACGTCCGGAGGAATTCTACAAAAAGAATCAAATTTGTAGCAATTTACAGTGAGATAACAACAAAATCACCTACTTGTTCTCGTTTTGTCCACAATGGGCTGCCGTGACCACGAATCTGTCGGAAATTAAGGATCCACCGCAAGCGTAGTCCGGCTTGCCGGTACTCGGGTCTGTCCAACCTAAAGCAGTCTTCATAAAGAAAGTGTCATTGTTTGTAGAAACAACTTTTACCAAAGATCATCGAACTCACCATGTGAGGATATTCACTTCGGAAGGCTCGCAGTCCGCCGAAGATGAAGAATCCCAACGCACTCGAGACATCGTCGCTGTAGAAGCGGCTTGGACAGTCTGGAATGGAAAAAAATGATCAACATAAACGTGATACAATAAAAAAAACCATCGATTGTCGCCAAATGCCGCCATGTGCTAAACAATTATGGCAACGACGGAATGAATGATTAACTGGACCTGTTCCAAACTTGTCCAGTTCGCATGAATGAGTTTTATCGTCTAAAATATCGTCAACTTGTGGTGATGTTACAGAATCTCATATATAAATAAATAGATTGCATCAACTATTCTTACGATATCTGAATTTGTTTTCTGTCTTTACGTTTATTTTTTGTTTTATTTTTTTTTATTTGGTTTTGTTTTTAGTTTTACTGTATAAATTTTTTTTTATAATGCCTCACATATTCTAAAAGCCATTGTTGCTTTATACTCATGAACGATTTTGTCAGCGTTTTTCGTGTTTTAACGGTGCACATCAACTAGAGCTTTTGCACCAAGAATTTTGTTACAGATATTTCAGTATCTTCAAAACTACGGGAACTATCGATATCATGTACTATGTACAAAACAATTTACAACATCATTTGACTATTTTTACAATCAAATTGTTGCAGGATTGGGTCCGTAAGTTTGGCAATTTTGGAATAAGAAGACAACAACTGCAACTTTTTTGGTTGCTGTGCATCCTTAACGTGAAGACTTCCATAATTGTCATGATTTTTCGTTCAAATATATAAATTTTGCGTCGCTTTAGAATAGTGCCCTACACATGCTGATTCCTTTTGGTAACGATTATCCCTTTCCTTGTAAAGTTATGGAAATCGTCATTAATCAATGATTGCCAACTAGGGCGTCACTGACTGTGCCACAAAATTATATAAATTTTGAAGCACATTTGATTTATATCAAAAATTCTTTCAGTGGCTTCAAAAAGGCAACAACCAGCACATGCTGATTCCTTTTGGTGCTGAAATTCGTTAAATTGAATTTAATACAGAATATTTTATAGTGATGATTAATTTCCTTCGAAAATGACCAACGGCCTTCACCTTAAAGACTAAATAAAAAAGTATAGGTCACCGCTTAAAAATTTAGTTATTGAAGCTTAAACTGGCTAAAAAGTATTAATTTTTGAAAATTGTATCGTATACAACACCGTTTTTGCAAATATCATGTGCGAATTGTCAAGGAAGCCGTCAAAAATATTATCAAACAAAGACTCCTTGGTTTCTAGAACTCCAAAGCAGCATTTCCAGTTTTCATGCAACCTTATCAAATATTAGGCCAGATTTTTAAATTCTAGACTAATTTTCTATAATAGTTCAACTAATCGCCTGTCAAATGCAACCATTAACGATAAAAAAAGAAAAACGACACGGTGGCATGGTTTTTGTGAAAATCGACGAAAATAAAAAACTTTTTTGACCACCATAACACGGCGTAGGTAGGGGGAGCGGCCGTGACTGACTGGTTACGGAGTCTATTTGCAAGCGAATGGTCCTGGGTTTGATTCCCTTCGGCTCCCAACAAGAAAGTATAGGAAATATAAATCTTGAAACTGTGAACTTGAACGAAAAATCAAAGTCGATTTTTGATTGGTAGGTGAAAAGTTTTTTTTTTTTTTCAAAAAAGTTAGTGCTTTCACAAATTTAAGCATACAAGTATGAAAATTGATTTGGTAAGGTAAAGTCCATGATAAGTAAGGTTACTTCTAATGTTTTAGTTGAAAACAATTTTATGTTTTTCTTAACTTGGTTTATGAATTTTTAATAAAATGTATACTGCCCATGTTCGCATAAATGTCCCATATGCAAAAACAGCAAGCTGAGAAAAACGCAAGGAAAGTTTGTCCCACACATAAGGCTACGTGTTAAGTTTTCACGAAAAAACAGGATTTCCTCCTGATTTATGGAACAAAGTACTGGATGTTATAGGCTCTTTTGAAAGAGCACACGATTTTGAACCAAACTGCATCAATAACTCAAAAGTGATGAAAATGCATATGGGACATTTATGCGATCATGGGCAGTATATAAATTTGAAGATAAGTAAATAAAAAACTTAAAGTTTGATCATACTTCATGAGATGTTGAGATGTTTTGTATAGACTATGATCCACATTGTCCAATTGCCCATTGCCCCTCAAAAAATAACTAAGAAACTTGTTCTACTCAAAATGCCTATAAATCTGAAGAAATTTTTGAATTCTGTTACAATAACACTTAAAACATATAACTTAAAAACTAATTTAAACTATGCTTAGTGAAAAATTGTCCACAGAACCCGATAATGCAGTTCGTTTTCTAATTTGCATTTATTTTCATGGAGAAAAACATAACACTTTCAGAGTATTTAAACTTTGAAAAAATTGTTGAAAACCACTTCTTAAAATACTTTGATTAATTATGTACCAAGCTCAATTTGGTTCCATAGCATACCGATTAAATTTAATTCATATTTTCCTTTTTGCTTACACATCTCCAACTTATCAATTTCACCCCGGTTTACGGTGATGGATATCAGTTAAAAGCATGCCCAAAGTTAAATACCCAGAAAATACTTCCAAAAAACATTGGCAAAGACACATGAAACATGTAAAATCGATTAAAAGTTTAAAATTAAAAGTAAATGGTGACCTGTTTAATCGATAGATCGTCAAAACTGCATGAAGATAGATTTATGCGGTTTTGTTCGAGATTCACTCGAACTATCGTTAAAAAATAATGCTAAATGAACTTTAATTTGGTTGTTTTTGCCTATATTTTTGAATTCATGCGCCACACGGTCAAAAAACGGTCAATTTTTGAAGTTCATAATTTAAAAAATAAAAAAATATGCTGTTCTGGAAAATTCTTGTCGACTAAATAAAGATAACAGTGAAGATAAGGCCAAAAACTAAACAAACAATTGCTTTTCTTTATCCATACAAATTTTATGACGATTTTCCCATACAAACTTCAAGGGGTAGAGAAAAGGAGGTTCCCGTGGTTAGATCGAGCTCAAATTTAGATTTTAGACTGTAGTAGTGATCGTTCGATCTTTGAGATCAAGGAATAGCACTGGGAGAGTAAGATTTGGACCACCCTATTGCCTATGAATCAGATATCGGTCCGAATGATATGCCACCTATAAAACGGTTGATACATCTTTCTCAAGTAGCAACATTTTATGGCGTGGATGCCAAACGCCATCAAATTGGAATTTCAAATGTCTTTCCAAAGATACTTAGATCATACCGGAAGTAATTTTCATCCTAATTCAGTACATCCGGTTCGAGGGTTTCCAAAACTGTATTTTGTGTATTTTTGGAAAATAATGCTTTTATAAAACTTCCAGGCTAAGGATTAAACCTATTGGGTTGCACAACAGTTGAAATACTTTACTAAATATTATACCAGGGATGACACATGGTTTTTAAAAATGCCTGTAAAAAGCCTGTGTATGTCTGTGCATTTGTGTAAAATTCAAATATAGAGCAATTCCAGCTCAAATCAGGATTTTTTCTGATACTTTTGTACCCGACCCTCTCCGATTTCAATGAAACTTTGTAGACATGTTATCCTAGGCCTACAAAAGCCATTTTTGTGTATATGGAGCCAATAGTACACGAAAATAACATTTGAGAAGGGCGTAAGGAATTTAAAAAATGTATTTTGCAATTTAAAAATTACTGTAACTCGAAGCCGTTGCGTCGCATCAAAAAGTGGTCAAAGACAAACTTGTAGGAAATCGGACGGGCTTTCTGAAAAAAATACACTGAAACAAAAATACACGCCACTTCTATGAGATTTTTCGATTTTTAAGTCTAAAACTTAAATTTAAAGGTGATGTTACGATTTTTTCATTCAAAATTTTTGAGAAAATAGCTTAAGATGTTACCAAAAGACTAACGAAAAATGCAGGATGGTGTGTCTATCCTAAAAAAATATGAAAATTATTTATTAAAACTGTTTTTTTGAAAAGTGGTCTAAACGTCAAAATTTTGAAAAACCGGTGGTGGGAATCGATTCCCCAGACAATTTTACATAAAAGTATCCATATTAACCATTGTCCTATGTCCAATCCTTGGGAAGATACAGCGGTTTTGAAAATATAAATGTTGAAAAAAACGGGTTTTTTTTGGTAGTTTTTGGCAATTTCAATATGACAGACTTGGTTTTTCAGTCTCGTAAATATTTTTACCGGAAAGCTCGTCCAATTTCCTATAAGTTTGTCTTTGACAGTTTTTCAATTGGATGTAAGGGCTTCCAGATATAAGCTAAATTAAATGGCTAACAACTGAAAATAGAATATTTTTTTTCATTGTGATAGAAACCTGGATAGTGAATTAGCTTACGTAAATATCAAAAAGAGTGAAATCAAAAAGCTGTCACACATTCTGCATTTTTCGTCAGTCTTTTAGTAACATCTTAGGCTAATTCCTCAAAAATTTTGAACGAAAAAAAATCGTGGCATCACCTTTAAATTTAAGTTTTATACTTAAAAATCAAAAAATCTCATAGAAGTGGCGTGTATTTTTGTTTCAGTGTATTTTTTTCAGAAAGTCCGTCCAATTACCTACAAGTTTGTGTTTGACCACTTTTTGATACGACGCAATGGCTTCGAGTTACAGTAATTTTTAAATTGCAAAATACATTTTTTAAACACCTTACGCCTTTCTAAAATGTTATTTTCGTGTACTATTGGCTCCATATACACAAAAATGGCTTATATAGGCCTAAGATAACATTTCTACAAAGTTTTATTAAATTGCTCTATATTACAGTCCTAGAAAACCATCAGAAATTGCGTTTTCAAGCGTGGGTAACGAAATGAGTTTCGGTTGATATTTTTGCAAAACATTAATTTAATGAAGTTTATTAAAAGTCTGTGCTCTTCAAAAAAAATCTGACGCAAGCTCAAATGTCTGTGAAACATTATATTATACTTTCATTGTATTATACTCTCAAATAATACTGAAGAGTAGTTCAAAATTGAAAACATTCATATTTAACCTTGCAAAATAACTAGAGAATAATATCTTTTCCTAACTCCAAAAAAAAACAAAACCATGTCATGGACGATGCTCTTGAAACAAAGATCTTTGAAGACCGTGAAACATTCCGACACTGAAGACCAACTAATTGAATTTATGTGCGAACCACTGCTGCAACGCGGCACAAAACCATTTGAAAAAGGTCGTAAATATAACGTCAAAAACTTTGGGAATTCTTCCGATGAGGAGACACAAGAACCCAATTTGCACTAGTTCAGTTTACAAAGTCCAGATTGTATTTCCTTATTTTTTATAATTTCAACAATGACATCATATCCGATTGCAAATGTCCAACTTCATTAACTCGAGTTCATTAACTTCACTCGTTAACCACTTAGTCCACACGTATATAATTACCATCCAACGATGTCCTTGAAAAGTATCCATCAGGGGGGTCATCGATGAACGCATTATCTCCATTAATAAATTGCATCACGACTGTCACCAACATCACCACCGCAATCAGCATTCCTTTCCTCAGAATCATCATCACTTTGTACTTGTATCACTTAAAATTACCACTACGCACTTCCCCCCGAAAACAACCCTTTGGTCTTCCAATCTTTGGTCTAGAAGGTCTCCAAGAACTCTTCTTCCGTCACTTATCACGACGCCCGCTCGATAAATACTAAACTTTTGCGTCGGATCAACCACCGTTTTTGCACCTTCTCGGTTAACTGATTAAACGACGACGACGCCGCCGTTGCCGCGACAAAGTAACAACTACTAAATAGTTCAAATCAGATGAGTTGTCTCGGCCAGAGTCCGCGGTGGACAATCCAAACAAGCGAATTAGAACGCCTCGAGGTGGCTCAACGTCGTTTAATGGGCCGATCTACTCCTCGGCGGCATTCTTCTGCAGCGAGGGTAGTCCCCCAGACCAGCGGCGTTCGGCGTCGTGTTTATCCGTCTCTGAGTTATAAATATGCAACGCAACTTTTAATTGTTGCAACCAGCAGCGTGCGTTTCAGACGCTCTGACGTCTACCTGAAATAATAAATCATCATCGTGGACGGGCGGAGCCAGCTGAGTTCCTCAAGTTAAGACTCCCATCACTGCAAACTTCTTGTCGTAGGAACAGATCATGGCAAGTTTTTGGGCCGATTAATTGACGACAAGATCGACTGATTTGCAAAATCATGTTTCGAGTTGTCAACGTCCAGCCAAAATTGGAACCCATAAAATAACACCAGACCACGTGCTAGTCAGTTTGGAGGTTGCAGACGAACAATTTAAACAACGCAACATCGTCAGTTGTGTGCTATCTTGTGGCAACGACCACTTAGTACTTTTCGAGAAAATCGATTTTTCAAGTTTGTTGGTAAATAATTTCAAAACTATGAATGACAGAGCCAAACTTTTTGAAGCAATCAGTTCGTATACTATCGCTTAATAAACGCTCCAAGTTTCAACTTATTTGGTGACACCAGTTAAAAGATACAGTAAATAATGTAAACAAAAATCTGAAAAGCACGTGTCACAAATGTGTTCCGAAAGTAAAATTGTACTACGTGTCACAAGTGTGCACAGAATTCCCATACAAACTAAAATAAGCTAAAATAAATAATTTAATCGACTTAATCAGTATATTTTTATAAACAAAAGGTTGCATTTCCTTTAGAAAGTATGTGTGTACATAAATTTGTGAAAAACAAGAAATTTTTTTCACATTTTCCAACAACATGTATGAGGTGTCACAAGTGTGCACAATCATGTTGATGATAAATTGGTCTATGTCACAAGTGTGTATTGCGATATCCGGGAAACGGAAGCGAGTTTCCAAAATCGGGTTAAAGCATCTTGTAGTGTTTGTTAAGTATAGCAAAACGTCATCATTAACTCATTTTCGACCAAAATGGTCTATGTCACAAGATAGCACACAGCTGACTACATGATGTTCAAACTTGCAGGATGCTGTTGAAACGTTTAGCACAGAAGAACAGACGTGAATCTATTTCAAAATCAGGATTTTAACAGTCAATAGGAAAAATCTAAAGATCACTCAATTTTGGACTTGTAAAGCTAATTTGCACGCGTTTGACAGAAACCGTCACCAAAGGTGATATTGGGTCTGGGGGAGAGATTGGGTCAAACAAATTTAAGCATTTTTGTATGACCCATCTCACCCCCAGGCCCAATGTCACATGTCACCCCTGATGACGGTACATTGAATTGTATTCATACACACTACCATAGCTTTACGATAGAAACCAACCGTGTCTGAAATTATTCTTGCATATCAACCGGAAATTAGAGTCCAAAAGAGCTTCTTGCTATATTTTTAAAAAAGCTTACAGAGAGCTTGATATTGTAGAGCTAGACCTCCTCTTATGAAAACAACCTGTTTAAAATTTGGTTTGTACTTTTTCGAGATATTCAAGTTTAAAAATTGCTTTTTTTACTTTAATATGGCTGTAACTGTGACGCCGGATTAATGTTTTATATTTTGTTGCAATAATTTATATTTGCTTCCCTATTTCCTCGACATTTTTTTCTTTGCATTGCGATTACTTCGTAAATATTTCTTTCAAAATCAATCAAAGTTCAGAACAAGTTATTTTTTACTTAATGCGATTTATTTTAAGATAAGGTTTAGCTAATTTCAAAAAATATTTAACTGGTCTTTAAATTTAACGCTTACGATCAAGTATTTAATGACTCTTCCTTCGTTTCCCTTCTACTTTTTCTTTTAATTAACATTCTTTTTCAGGAAAAATCAAGGTAATTTGTAAAACTGCAATTGATATATTATCTATATATTTTATTTATCTGAACATAAATAACTACTATATAACACACATGAAACATGACATTGGAGCGTTTGGTACGGTATGTCCACGCATCCTTCCTCCCCTGTAGATTCTGTGAAATGTGATCCGTTCTCAGAATCCTCTCTGCGGTAAACACAACGCAGTAGGGCTGGCCGCTTTAATTTTTGTAATACATTTTCGGGTGTTCTCGGATGTACTACAATTATTAATAATGACAAGAAAAGTGCTTGGGGCGTAATCTAATCACAAGACTTTCCAGCATGCTTTCATCGGACTGGCTGCGTTTGTGTTAGATTAGATTAGATTAGATTAGATTTAATATGGCTGTAACTGTGACGCTTACGTCCAAAAAATGAATGTTTGAAAAAATAGCAATGTTTGATTTTTTAAAGCTCTATAGTGTTCCGAACATAACTTTTCTCTGAAACTGAACCTGAATTGCTACGTCCAAAAAACTAAGTTTGAAGATTTGGTAACCCTGTCTTCAGTTTTGACCAATTGGGTCTTTTGAAAGCCTCTCTTTTGGATTTAGTGGTTCCATTCTAAAACCATGTTTGATGTCAGATGTCAATTATTTCCGGATCTTTTGTATGATCTAGAGGTCGCTCGAGAATGACAGGAAAAGTAAGTAGTTTCACGACGGAATTGCAAAAATATAATTTATTGAATTTCCAAGAAATTGTAGTATTAAATTTGCTTTTGAGAGTTAAAAATGCATTTCCAAATTGAAATATAATTGCTTTTAAAAAAATTAGTAAATGACTTTCTAAGAACAATATGAAAAAAAAACTTTTCATTGTACAACTGATTGTACAACACAACGTTTAGGTTCGAGAAGCAATCTTGACATAGAGACCGCCAAGACCAGACAAAAGATCGGTTCTTTTTAATGAGCGAACGAAAATGAGCGGCTCCCAAAAAAGAGCGGGTTTGTCCACCTCTAGTGATCCATTTTAAGTAAGAAGTTAGGAAGGCACCAACCCCATAGTTGGAGTAAGTTAGTTTTTCTCTAAACACCGAGTTGGTTTACGGGTGCCACGATATCTCGAGATGGGGTAAACCAAATTGAATGACGAAACCCGACATTGAAACTGTGTTTAAAAAAATACAGATGTCAGATATTTAGGATAATTTATTTGAAAAACAATAAGTTGGATCATTTTTTGTATCAACATACTTTTTGAAAATCATCATACGTCAAGCACACGAAGCCGGTTTAACGAGTCTGCATAAAAATTTTAAGTCGTTTTGGTCAATGCAGTGTTGGGTTATCGTGACATCCGTTGTTTTTTTAACATTCATCTTTAAATATGTCAAAAAATCAAATTATTCGCTCTACAGCATTGCCTTGGCGTTCTCGATTACAAGATTCCTACTCGAAACTAGGTGTCCGAAGGCTTGATTGTTGAGGCAATTGCAAACCTCTTTTTACACCTTAGCTTCCATCCACCCCGGGATTCGAACTGACGACCTTTGGATTGTTGGTCCAACTGCCTACCAGAGACTCCACCGAGGCAGGACCCAAGGAGACGACTCCTACACCTGGACTGAGCTAACGACCTAACCTTTTTAGGTTAGTCCGGGGCCAACATTTACTTCCCGTCAGACGGAAGGCGTGATCAGACAGATCTCGTCTCAAAATTTGCCACCGGGACCTTCTGGGATCGAACCCAGGCCGACTGGGTGAGAGGCAATCACGCTTACCCCTACACCACGGTCCCGGTCGTACACAAATTGTACAACCAAATGTGTTCAAATTTATATTGTCAATAGATTAAAATTTATATTTTAATGCCCTGAAATTAGTTCTCCTTTAAATAGTTTCAATGTGCTCTCATGTCAACCTTGATTTTTTGCCGGTTTGCATGTATGTACCGTTGAGCCAAACCTGTCTTTTTAGATTCAGTGTATGATCCCATACATATTTATTAAGTTGTTTGAAGTTTCGACAATTCTTTAATTAAATATTTTCGTTTAAAAATATACAGAAACATCTTCCTAATGATAACTTGCAGATCTGGCCACCCTGCATATTAAATTCTCGGATCTCAGTTGGACTTTACCAAATCCAAGTTTTCTGCGTTACTTGTTTTCCAAAGAGTTTATATTTCTGATGAAAATGATTCAGAACACAAAATACTGCTTTCGAGTTGGTACTAAAAAAATATCTTCATCTTAAAACGTTTACCTATTGAATAATTTATTACCTGAATAGTTGAATGACTACGCATACAATATAAGTACTAGCCATATTTTAGCATTGATACCAAAAAGACATAACATCACAAAAAATAATAGAATCAAGTGAAGCAATTTTCAAATTATCAAACCATGAATATCGACCTAGACGCTATTTTGGACACACCCGTCCAGACGTCTCTGTTTGTCGACTGCTTTGACGATCTGATGGACAGCTTGTCCAGTGATTTTCCGCTAAACGGTGAATTCGACTCCCTGCTAGCGGACCTACACCAGTCTTCGACGGTCCTTACACCGGAACCATCACCGGAAGAGAACGTTATTTTGGGGAAAGATCATGTAAATGGTAAGAAATACTAACCTTTGTGTGCGTATTTTAGAGTTTACCTTAGTTTTGCATTTTTTGCTTTCTACAGAATTTGAGAGTCAACGAACAGCTGCTGCTGAAGTGAAACAAACGAATTTTTTATCTTCCACAACCTCACTGGAACAATTTGATGCAATGATGTATCTTTCCGGCACTTCACCACCCTCGGAGCAACACCAACCGTACGAATCTTTAAATCATAATTTGCCACCAATATATCCACCAGATATTGTTGATACCGGGTCAATAAAACAGGAAGAGACTACCCAAAGTGAATGTTGTGAATCAGAAAAGCCAGACCATCACAACGGTGTAGCGCAGCAAACATTAGTAGTCCAGTCGGCAGGACAACAGTTTGAGATTGGCATTTCCATTGTCGTACCGTCGGAACAGCTTGGAGAATACACGATACAGGATGTTTCCACTCAGCAAGCATTAACTACTCAGGAACCTGCTCTTACAATTGAAACCATACCGCAGGTTCAGTGCACACGTGCTGCACTCCCTACTGGTCAGATCTTACCAACGCCCAAACACGATGAAAGTAAAGGCATACCAATGAGTATTGACAAGCCATCCGTGGGAACAAACTATCACGATAATTACCAGAAGTGGTTGAGTAGACCCCCTATTCGAATGCGTCAAAACCAAGACACAAAACTGTTAATAGACCAGATGATCGTTGAGGAACAACCCACAACATCGAACGTCGAATCAATCAGAAACTTTGTGCACATTCCAAGCAGCTACGTCATCAATACCGACGGAACCAGCAAGACCTTCGTAGTCCACGAGGTCTACAAGGTTGCGGACAGTAAAAAACGCAAAGCCAACACTCAAGAATCGCTTCATGAACTGTCCCAACCAAACCGCAAGCGACCCCGCAAATCGAACGTCATCTACAACACGGACTTCCTGTGCGTCCCGTGCCAAAAGACCTTCGGCAAAAAGGGCAGCCTCAAGCAGCACATCCGGTCGTACCACTCGGAACCGCTGCCCTTCCACTGTGACGTGTGCGGAAAGAACTTTGCCACCGAAGAATCGCTGGTTCGGCACGTGGTCAACCACGACCAGCGGAACAAAAAGTTCCAGTGTTCCGAGTGCGACAAGCGGTACGTTCACTCGAAGGACCGCGACCGGCACTTTCAGACGCACCACGGAGTTCCGGCGCACACTTGTGGACAGTGCGGTATGGCGTTCGCACGGAGGGATCACCTGTTGGCGCACGAGATGACCCACGAAAGGAGGCAAAGCAGGGAGGTGTTACTGGTGGGTTCAAGAAAGGTGCAGGAGAGTGTTTGAGTATACACGACTAGCTTTGATTTCGGTTGAAATTTGTATGCAAATTAGCAGGATTTCACCGAATTAAAAGTATCCAGTACTAAGCTCGTATAAAGAACATAAGTATTTACACCCACGTTAGTTTAAGATTTGTATTGTTAATAATAATTTATGAAAAATTCACGAATATTAGACAGAAGTATATGAAACTTATCCAGTACATTATAAAATTTTCCTATGATGTCGTATAAGCATAATTTACATGACAGAAGAGAATAACTGTCTGCATGTGTGAATTAACTTGTCTCACTGAAAATTCCGAGTTTCTCTAGAAATAAATCTAGTTTTCTAGAAAGAATTCTAGTTAAATAAAAATGCTAAAAAACACAAGAATTGTTCCTAATAATTGCACTAGACATAAATCTAATATGAGTTCAATCCTATAAGAACAATTTGGTATTAACTGAAATAATGAAAATAGAATTATGCTGTTCCAAAATCGTATACCTAATTGCAATTATTTGGGACTAAGCCTGAAGAACATTGGAAAACTATTTCAAACGTATCATTCAAAAGACACTGAATAAAAAATAATTAGTTGAACATACACTCAATCTATTTTCATTGCCACACTTGACTTATGGGTTATCTTCAACCACCTAGTTTAGAACATCTAAGTAAAGTAAAATAGATAAGTTACTTAGAAAAGTACGTAACTTACGGCCGTCATCTACAATCAACTTAGAAAACTTGCTGGGCTGATATACGTTGCTATGCAGTTGTTTGTTTACCTTTGATATGGAAACGTCAACTTACCGCATGTTTTGAAATTTCCAATCCAAACGATACGTCAAGTATCAAACAATTTTGAGCGAAATCGATTAAGGTTTAAGGCAGGGTGGCCACCAGATTTGGATTTTCAATTTTCCGGTTTTTTCCCGGTATCTCCCGAGGCCAGAAGGATTTTTTCCATATAGTTTTAAATCAAATTAAAATGTTTTTTATAGACTAACGTTAGTATCAAAATACTACCCATACACAACGTATACATTTGGTTCTGTATTTTTATTTTCAAGAAAGCTTTCAAATTGAGTACAAACAGTTTGTAAGTTGTAAACGAAGCCGTTTTCACCAGTTTTCAATCCAAACCCCTAATTTCCAAAATGCTTGTGATTTTTCATCTCCATGCTCCACAATTTTTCTTAACTAAATCATCGTTTTGTATTAAATTTGGCAATTACCTAAATTATTACTGGAAAGCAGAAAATAGCATTTACAATGCATCAAATGGGTAGTTAAAAAATTGCAAAATACAACAACTTTTATGCAAATGCTCATCAGTTTTCTTTGAAAAAGCTTTTGTAAAGTCAAGTAGAACGATTCTTCCAATAATTAGTAATTTCTTGGATTTTTTTTGTATTTTAGTACCAAAATAATGTACATCATCAGTCCATACAAATCTTTATACGCTTAGGCAGCAGTACAGAAATAGTGCCATATATTTAAACATCTTTTACTGATCTATTTAGTATCTTCGGCAAATTTTTAGGTATTGATGGAATGATTTCTAGAACAAAATGTAACTGTCCAATAAACCCTTCCGAGTTGACCTGTACTTTAACCCCTCGTCGCGACTCCCAGCTCGCGCAAACATAAACATGGGTCATTCCAGGTCAACTGAGTACACTTTTGGACTCGACCTTCACCGATTTGGACCAAACTTGGAGGGAACATTTATCTATCGATAGTTAACAGAAATCCCAAGTTTGGCGCTGATTGGACCATCCCTCTATTTTTGTCACCGCCCTCTTTTTTGGCGATTTTCTAAAAAACTTTTATTTCTTTTAATCATAACTTTGCAACTATTTGAGCAAAAGACTTTCTACAGGTTGCATTTTATAGAAAATTGTCCAAGGAATTCGATAAAAATAAAATTTTAACCCTTAAATGCCACTAATATTATATTTTATCATTTTAAGTATAAAAAATCAGTTTTGACCTATTGCTTATATTTTTATTTGTTTTATTTTATCACCATCGTGTTCCCCGGACAATTTTACATTATAATCAATGTAGACTTCAAACTAAAATGAAATATTGACGAGATACAGCGATTTTACTGAAAAAAATTTGATTTTGCGCAGCACTCGGAAGTTCATGGTGTACTTTTCAACAAAAAGGAATGAATCTCGTATACAGCCATGCCTCGGTTTTGCACGCCTCGGTTTTGCACTGCCCCGGTTTTGCACCGTTCAGCTGCCTCGGTTAAGCACTTAAGTGCTTAACTGAAGCACAGAGCTTATGGGATTTTGGCTATATGGGAGACATTGGCTATAATTCTATGAATAATCATGCAAACATCAGAAAATTATAGTGTTTTGGAATCGGGATGATGTCAGCTATCCATTAAAATTTTTATTTCAAGAAAATTTTCACAAAAATACGTATTTTTCCTGTATTTTGAAAATGCATATATTTTTTTCTCTAAAGAAACAAAAAATATATTGTTATTGCAATATATGTACCAAATGATCAGGTTTTTTCATACATTTTTGAATGTACACACTAACCCTTTTTCCTCACAAAATCCTCCCCAAAATATTCACAAAACCTACCTATTATACCTCCAAAAAAAACTCAAAATATATCTATATACACCACCCTATTTAATTACCCTTCCTCAATATAATCAAACATCATCTCCTCTTCAAACTCCCTCCTTCTCATCCTCTTCACCCCCCCCACCCAAAAATACCCACCTCCTCACACCACACCCATAAAACCTTCTATTCATCTTCCCCCACATACACACTATCAACTTATTAATATAACTCCAATCATCAAATTTCCCATTCCTATACCCAACCTACACACTTAAAATCACCACATCTCCCACCAAAAAAACTCACCCCCACCTAACTTAATAAATATAAACAATTATAAAAACAACACAATAATATAAAACCAACTCAAATAAAACAACAAATCTTCAACAACCTAATCATTCACAATATATACAAACCTCAAAAATTCTAAAATTAAATAAACACCCATAAACTACTTAAATATAAAACAATTAAAATTCAAAAAAACCAACAAACTAACATAACTTAACACAAAAACCTAACCTCAATCCAACTACCCAATACCACACTTCACATAAAAAATAAATATAAAATAATCAAATAATCTACAAAACACAACCAATAATAAAATCACCTAATCAAAAACATACAACAACCCCCCCAACCTAACTAATTCAAACCTACAATACACACCAAAATCAAAAATATACTTATAAACTACACACCTAATAAAAATTAAACCAAATATAAAAATCACAAACATAATAAAAAACATACTAACTTACATCAAAAAAATCCCGATCGTTTGATACCCATATTGTGAAAATTGAAATTTTGAGTATTTTTTCGAAAACACGTAGTTTTGTGAAAATTTTGATTATTTTCTAAAAATGTTGTTATTACATTCAAAATGTATGAAAAATCCCGATCGTTTGATACCCATATTGTAAAAATTGAAATTTTGAGTATTTTTTTTCGAAAATACGTAGTTTTGTGAAAATTTTGAGTATTTTCTAAAAATGTTATTGTTACATCCAAAATGTATGAAAAAAAACCTGATCATTTGATACCCATATTGAAATAACAATAAATTTTTGGTTACTTTAGAGAAAAAATATGCATTTTCGAAATACAGGAAAATTACGTATTTTTGTGAAAACTTTCATGAAATAATAATTTTAATGGATAGCTGACATCATCCCGATTCCAAAACACTATAATTTTCTGATGTTTGCATTTCGTACGATTAAAGCCAATGTCTCCCATATAGCCAAAATTCCATAAGCTCTATACCTCGGTTATGCACGCCTCGGTTTTGCATCCCCCATATGCGGTGCTAAACCGAGGCACGACTGTAGTTCGGTTTTTATATGTGAGAAACTTATTTCGGATTTGAATTCATAGGACAGAGTGCAGTGCAAAATCAAACTTTTTTCAGTAAAATCGCTGTATCTCGCCAATAGTTCATTTTAGTTTGAAGTCTTTATTGATTATTATCCGGGGAACACGATGGCGATAAAATAAAAAAAATAAAAATATAATCAATCGGTCAAAACTGAATTTTTATACTTAAAACGTTAAAATATAATATTAGTGGGCATTTAAGGGTTAAAATTTTATTTTTATCGAATTCCTTACATCCTTTGTATGAGCCGTGCCAAATTTATTGCAAATAAGTTATGCACGGACATGCAAAAACGAAAAAATAAACATGTTTGGATGTTTTAAAATTGTTAACTAACACAAAATAGTAAAAAATCAATTGACCGTATTGCGATTTTCTGAAAAACACAACCGAAACAGCTCAACTAAATTTTTGTGTATATGTAGTATCCACGTAAAAGTGAATGTTTATATTGAAATGACTAGTTTGCAATACAACTCTAAAAATAATGTAATTTTAAAATATCTGTAAATTCTTTTTTAAATTTAAATTAAAATTAAAAAAAAAGATATCTTCACAAATGTTTTCAATTTGAACACAATTTGATAGGCATTCATCTGTTGAAAAATTCCCAAATAACTGTATAAAAATATCTTAAGTACCAAATATTTCCGACATTTTAAAATGATCCAAAAGTACTCTGATCTGATTTAAAAATACAAACACAAAGTTTCATAGCAATTTGTCCTTAATCATTTGTTTGACTGACAGAGCCAAAAACATCGTATAAAATACTACTAAAAACAGATTTTTGAAATTCCACCAAATGATTTACAGTACAAATTGTATACAGTCCATTATCTCGATTATTCGAAGTTTCAATTACGACCAACTTTTTCTAAACTTTTTTTCGTAAAATTACGATAACTCGTGATGTTTATAAGGAAACCCCTTATGTTTGTATATCAAATTTTTTATAATTGTCTACTCTACAACTTTGTAGAACATTGTTACCCTCTAAAAATAACCCTGCAAAGTAATAAAAATCACGAAATTTTAAAATTAAAAATTTTGTTCGAAATGAAAAAATGACCCTTCTGGATCAAAGTAGATTCGAAAAGTAAATTAAATTTCCCTTCAAATGACATGTTCCAAAATTGTTTACAGTCGAGTAACGGAAAATGTGAGAATTTTCAAATCTTTTTTAGTGTTTTTTCGATGAAAAAAACGTTTTTTTCTGAATTCTGAGAACGCCATCAAATCGGCCGTCTAATTTTGGATAAAAATCCCTTTGACACCAAATTTCTATCTCATCACCGTTTCAGGCGGTAAATTATTGAAAAATACCTCTTTTTCGCATGCTCATAAATGAAAGGGG
This sequence comes from Culex pipiens pallens, assembly GCF_016801865.2. NCBI lineage: Eukaryota > Metazoa > Arthropoda > Insecta > Diptera > Culicidae > Culex > Culex pipiens. The sequence continues at coordinate 125,848,156 of NC_068939.1, forward strand.
TCGTACCGCCCTTCCATCACGAGATATCAAAAAACGGACCTCGGATTCGTGATCAGGGACAAAAGTTACCCCTTAGAACAAAGTTTCACGCAAATCGAAAAGGGGTCGGGGCAACTGCTGTGTGAGTTGGCGGAGAATTTCCCCCATACAAACTTTAACGACAAAAAGCTACCCATATACCTTGACCGATTTGGCTCAAAATTTGCACAGTTTTTTATTTTTACCTAAAGAATCAAATCAGGGGGTATCCCATGAGATTATCCAAAAAAGGTTTTTTCTTGTCACCCTCATGGTAAGCCAACCAAAACGTGTTTGTTATTGTTTTCATTGCGTGCTCTAATCGATTTCTTGAAAGAAATTCAACAAACAAACCAATATTAGCTTACACAAAACAACCAATACTCTTCACAAATAAAAAATGATATGATCCCTGCCATATGTATGGTAGGTGGGTTAAGGATTCGGTCCTAAATCCATCTGATTTGCTGTTTCTAACTTTCTAACTATTCAAACAACTCATTTTGCAAAACTTTTAAAACCTACTTTCTCACTTCTACCTGGGCTAGTTTTACTAAACTTCAGTAAAAAACGCCTTTTAGAAACTGTTATTTATACAACAATGTGCTTATATGCCAACTTTAGGTGCTACATGGAATTAAATGCTCTTGCCGTAGTTATATAGGGCATACACCAAATAACTTTTTGAACTATAGAATCATGCAGTTTGTACCACCCTAGTCGTCCATTTTGGTTGATTTTTCACTACATTTAATTCTTCCGCGTCTCCCGAAAGATGGATAGACGTCGTTGGTTGCTTGGATGCCGCTGCTGTAACTACTTTTCTGTCTTAAAAAACTTGGGGAAACTCCCCGTGTGCGTTGCGTTACAACGATCTTCGCTGGGGAGGGGTGCAAGGTCAGCACCATGTAACTGACGTCGCGATGACTCTGCTGCGAGTCTGTTATCTACGTCAGTCTGCGTTCAGATTGTGAACTCTGACGACGGACGTGGTCATCCCCGGAAGGCTTCTCGTGGAGAATCGACCGATTGCGTGCAACTCGGGAGGTCTTGCCCGCTGGAAGCTATCAATATCAATCATCAATCGAAGGTAGTTATCGTCAGGTTGGTGGGGTTGTGCAATCTTGGCTTATGGGGGATTCTGAAAATTTGGAAACCATGATACAAATTTGATTTGTGACAAGATATTACAACGTTAACTAGTTGGCGTCATCTAGACTCAACAATCGCTACCGTCATTCTGTACGAACCTGTTCCGAAATGTCGGAAATCGTCCAGTTTGTGACGATCGAATTGGACGGGAAAATTGTGCCAAGTTGGAAAAGGTGACTATTTTGGGATACTGCGAGGAGGCAACTACTAATGTAATTAGCGTTCTTGGCGTGCTGACATATGATGGCTTGATGATTGATCGTCGCCACCGGAGTTTGCTGAACTGTTAAGGGAATTCCCCTCGCGGGTGAATCGGGTAAATTGAGCGTAATTTCCGAGAGTTGCGTAGCGTGATGAAATTGATACGGCGGAATTTCTGAAGAATGTTTGACAGAAATTAGCGGGAATATCGAGGAGCAGGTTGAGTTGACGAAATTGGCGCTGTGACTAATGTTCAAAAGTGTCTTGGGATTCTCTCGGGATAACCAATTTTGACCTTATTAAGTTACAGTATGTCAAGATGTATTGCAATTTTTATTGTCAGTTGGAATTCCAAATTAAGCAACTTATATTTTTGGTGAATAAGGCCAGTTATCTGTCATATTAATGCAATCAATTTCATTTACCTCAAATTCAATCAAATACACTGTCATCTCAGCGGCGCCATCGAGAGTGAGAGTAACCTTTTATTTTCACCCGTCAATCTTTCTACAACAATCTAGGGTACGTTATCCATTAGTGGACCCCTTTCCTATAGTGGACCCTCTGAAGGGTTTTTAATGGAAAATTCAATAAAATCACAAGCGTGTTGTTGTCTACAAATCTTTTATTTGGCATGTTCAGCATCATTTAGAACAATGTTGACTGACATTGAATTGTCCTTTTCACCAAAATAAGTGTTTTGAGTTCGACATCTGAAATCAGCCATGGCCACTAGCATTTTCACAACAAAACTGCATTTATATTTTATGATTGAATTAACCATCCAATCATTTTATGACTGATAATTTAACTTCAGCAAGTCGAAGTAATGTAAGTTTAAGGATATTTACTAAAATAAAGCGAAGAAATGCAATTTTCTAGCAAAAAATAGGGGGGTCCAATATAGGACAACGAAAATCCAAACTTTTCCAAAAGTGGACCCCTGTTAATTAAACCTTCAAAAATGATGAATATTGTGTATTCAAGCAAAAGTTTCTCTAAAACATACAATAAATGCTTGTTGTTATCAACCTAAACGCATATTTTTTCAATTATGAGTATAAATATAGCTGTTTTCATGTTAAAAGTACCAATAATGCTGAAGCCGTAAGAATTTATAATTAATCAAAACTATAGTTAATTGTACTTAACTGAAGCACCATAATTGCAGTTTGATATTTTATAATAATAAATCAATAACAAAATATTTTTTCCAATAAACATGCGTGGTTTTATCAGCAACTGTAAACAATTCTATTGTTTAGTTTCGGTCAACCATTTATGTAATTAATATGGAAAAATTTGCATCAAGATTACTTTTTTTAAATTATTTTTATGTTTACAGTGGTTTTTGAGACGTTTTCTCTGATCTTTTTCGGAAATAAATGAGTTTAAATGTCTGTTTGGTTTTTTGTTGTTTAAAGCCAAATTTGTTAACAAAAAATATTTTTTTATGATGAAAAGTGAGCAAAATCCATCTTTTATTCATTATATCTATCATTAGACCTACACCGTGCATCAAAACATCAAATATCGGTTAAATTTGATATAAAAATAACAGTTTGCCTATAGTGGACCCGGGTCCACAATCGGATTATGGACCCGGGTCCACTATAGGAAAAGGGGGTCCACAACAGGCAAAAAAACTTTTTTTTTCAATTGGCTATTTTTCTGCTCAAAAACAAATAACTGATAAAACAAATAGTCAAAATTGTTCAAAAGACTTCAGTTTTCATTGTTTTGTACAAAGGGTTATGAAAAAGTGCTTAAAATAATGAAAATTTGTGAAAAATGTGCTTCGGCTCTACTAGGGGGTCCACTAATGGTTAAAATACCCTAGCAGCCTTCCAGTTCCAAATCAGGCCATCAAGCGTGGGCTGTCAAAGCGCTCAATATCCTCGTTATCCTCTCTTTGCGCAATCCAATCAGAGCCAGCTCTCCACGGTGACAAAAAGTGACATTCTACTCGTGCCTCGAACCTTCCCAATATGCGTTTGTGTGTGCAGAACGGTCCAATTTGCCATGCAAATATCAAATCTTTCGACAGCCGAATCGTCATCGTTGATCGTCTAGACGAGTTAACCCTCGCCCCTATTTTTCAAATTGGGTCCTAAAATGAAGCTTAGATTGCTGATATTATTATTTACAGCGATAAAGCTTATTTTTCTGAGTACAATGACCCTTTGTACGACTACAAAGAGTTTAAAATGGATTTTTAAATCAATTTTGAAAAATTAACCTCGCGGTCCATTTTGTCAGCAAAGGTCCTACTTGACAGTTCTTTCCAAGGGGACCATAGTTGATCTATCGAAAAAAAGGTTGTCTTTAAAAAAGTGATCAGAAATGGTTTTTAAGCGCGTTTTTAATCTTTGTACATCAAAATTTTCATAGGGCTTTAGGACCCTAGTATTGTTTATTTTATTTTGCAAAATTTTGTTTATAGTGACGTTCAAACGCCAAGGGTTGAACTCGTGCCACTCTCCAAAGTATCCGAATAGGCTCCTTAAGCCTTTGAAAGGCACTGCGCTGGCGCTTAAAGATCGATCTTATCTCGCGGTGTCGATCGCCCAAAAGATCATATCGCTGTCGTCTGAGTCGGTAATTGAGTCCACGAAGTGGGGACGCTTACAATAAGGGTGACATTCCGGGTGTGCGGGTGGCGCGGAATGCCAAATATGTGCTGCGGCTTGTTGAGCCGATTTGGGAGATTTATACCCCCAATAGGTTACTTAATTGCCTGTCGGGATGGAGCTTGCGGCAGGCCTAAGTTATCGTACAGAAACTGCTGAGGTCGTACGAGCTTACCTTCGGTGACCTATAATTGTGTTTTATTTTCTGTTTTACTTCCTGCAGATTGGAGTTTGAGACATGATCTAAAATTGGTCAATATATCACCTAAACCTAAGACCAGGAAATCCAGACACCAGTTCCTCGTAGCATTGCAGCTCGGAAGGCACAACAACGGATAAATTCATCAATTGTTTTGCATTTCATCAACTGTTCAACCCCTTTTTCGTTCTCATCTCCACTAACCCACTAGAAAGGTCATCTGTATTGGCAGCGCGACCCTCTCAAACTCCCCGGCCAAACAGTAGCGCACCAAAAGTGCCAATTTCGGGTCATTGTGGTCCTTTAGCTCGGCCAAAACACGCCGGAGCATCGTTCAAATGTGTGTTATTGCACTGCGCCCTCGCAGAGTTCCCCAGCCCAGAGAGCTTTGATCTTAGAAGAGCTTAGCTTAAATTATGCAAAGATGTGCGCACTCCTTTAAACTTGCACAGTAAAGTGTTCACTCGATGATCATCATGGGCGGAATTACGGCGGCGGCGAAGGCTGCGGTGTGATACAAACCAATAACTGGCTCCGCTATTGATAGTTGTGTGGCGCACTAAAAGTTCACGGTTACGGCGCGATGAATTCGGGTGAGGATGGGTTGTTTTTGTTCTAGGCCGCGATTTGTGCATATTGTGCAAATATGGTGCTCGGTATCAAAGTCATGCAATTTGGTTAAGGTCGGTCTAGAATGGAGTGGGGTAGTTTGTGAATTTTGAGAATCTTTTGATTAAAGTCTTTTGTATTTTTTGTTTTTTTTTTTTTTTTTTTTTTGTAGTTTTTGTATTTTCTGTGTTTGAGCAATTCTCTCAGATTTCGGTCATTCGATTTTTTTATTTTGTAATCCGACTGAAACTTTTTTGGTGCTTTCGGTATGCCCAAAGTAGCCATTTTGCATAATAAGGTTGTATATATAATTCTCCAAACAAATTTGGCAGCTGTCCATACCAAAATGATGCATGAAAATTTAAAAAATCTATATCTTTTGCAGGAAATTTTTGATCGATTTGGTGTCTTCGGCAAAGTTGTAGATATGGATAAGGACTACATTGAAAAAAATGATACACGGTCAGCGATGGAATAATCATCATCAGGAGAAAATATTTGGATGTTCATCAAGAGAAAAAAAATCCGAAGGGAGCATTGCTCTCCTCTCTCGCGCACGAAAGATCGGAAAAAAGAATCGAAAAAAATCATCATCTTGATTATTCGGCGGAACATCTTTTTCACTACTACACTTGTAAGTGTAACGTCACTCGTCGAAAAATGATCTATCACATTTTGTAGATGGGCAATGTGCGTAAACAAAGTGAAATAAATATTTTTGAGAGGTGCTGACAAGGAAATTCACAAAAAATCATCAGCTGATTGATTTTCTTGAAGAATTACGGGAGCGATTTTCTTTTGCGTGATTTGCTTCCTCTCTCTTTCGTGGGTGAAGAAAGTTCGCAAGCGAAATTGATTGTTCTGCGATTATTCCATCCCCAAAACATGGTTAAAAATTGTGATTTTTTATTTAGGGGAGAGTGGGGAGACTTGATCCCCTTTTTTTGTATCGCACATAACTCTGTCAATTTCTCACAAAACTATAAACTTTTTGCATGAATTGAAAGCTTAAACATTCAACTATGTTTGGCTGATAAGGGTGTTTCATCAGATAAAATCTTCGGATCATGCCAAGCGCTTTAAAAAAATATTTTAAACCGGCATTTTGAAAATGTTAGGAGTAACTTGATCCCCCTTTCAACATTTTGAAGAAATCTTAAGCAAAATGTTTCTTATTCATCCAAACTTTTAATTTTCTATAAGTTACAGCAATTTCACATAAAACCTGAACGTTTGTGTTCAAAATATAACAAGTTTAGTATGTAAAATATTTAAAAACTTAAAATATTATTTTTTAGACCAAAATTAAGCATGTTTACAAAAGCTGGAATTTTTTGTTTACAAAACTTTTGAAAAATGGTTCAAACTGCAGTACACTATGTACAACTATACTAAAGGAAACTATGTATCAAAACCCAGCCCAATTAATTAATCTTAAGGCTAATTCCAGTGACTTTAAAAATGCAGGGATCAAGTCTCCCTAAACACACTTTTTAAAACAATTGATTGTAAAAATAGTATGACGACAAATTTAACATCAAATGCGTAAGGGTTTTGGAGTTGATAAGTTTATCAAACAATTCATGCATAAAAAATATTTTTTTGAATAAATTTTGAGTGTTTTCTATACATATCAAAACAAAGAAAAAAAGATCTCTTGAAAGTTTTTTGCAGCTCGTTTTAGAAAAATGTGTGTAACTCAATCTAAACATTTTTTAATTTTTTTCTTTGTTTTCTACAATGAGTTTTAGTTAATTTCGCACAACTTTCTAGAACAAAGCTAATTGTTTTACCCACATGCTGACGAGATACAGGCTTGGGATCAAGTGTCCCCGGGGATCAAGTCTCCCCACTCTCCCCTATCTTTTTGTCACTGAAACTTGTTTTGCAAAAAACACTTTTTTATATGTTTTAGGGGTCAAGCCAACTTTTCAGAAACTTTTAGGTTGTGCAAAAAATCTTTGACCGAGTTATGACATTTTTAATCACTACAGATTTTTTCAAAAAGTCGAAATATTGGTCGCAAAAATTTGCTAATGTCGATATCTCAGCAACTAATGGTCCGATTTACAATGTAAAAATAAGAAACATTCGTGAAATTTTCCAATCTATATTTTCAAAAATTTTAAACCAAGACTAACATTACAAAAGGGCGTAATATTGAGTGTTTGGCCCTTCTGAAATGTTAGTCTTGATTAAATAAATGAAAATATTGTTTTCGGAATGACTGGACAATTTCACGAATAGGGGTAAGACGGCCAGGCGGGGTAAGACGGCCACCCCACTGTTTTAATAAGTATACTAATGAATATTACTAAAATTTTAAGCAATATTGTTCCTCATGCTAAATAATGCATATGGAGTCACCTTTGCCAAACCTATTGTTTGAAATAGTGTAAAAATAGCTCAAAATAAACAAATGTTTTTTCAACTTGAAACTGGATATAATTTTCATGATTTACAACTTAAGCATTTTGGTTAGGTAAAAATATGTAATACTTTCTTTAAATATTTTTTCATGTTAAATTGAAGTTTTCCCAAGATTATGTCCCTCGAAAAAGTTTAAAAAATGCGTTGTGCTATTTGCAAAAAATGTTTTATAAAATAAGTAATTTGGGGGCAAGACGGCCACCTCCACGGGGGGTAAGACGGCCACCCGTAATTTGTAAATTTGGTTTGATAAAGGTTGCATTTTTGAAGGATTTTTGACTGTTAAGACATATTAAGACATATTTGACATACTTTCGATAAAACTATTATTTTTTTATCATAATGCTGTTAACTGCCAGTTCGTCAATATTCCTTACTGTGATATAGCAAAATTCATTGAATAGTATGAAATCCATTCAAACTTTTAATAAAAGTCGCTAATTTTATATTTTTTGCATAGATTTACTAATTCTAATCGAAATACACAAACCAGTTAATTTGCATTAAATTGGGTATATTTTCGTGTAAAAATTCATAGTTTTTCATGAAATGTGGTCGCAATAATATGAAATTCACATAGCTAAACTATAAAATTTGTTGAACAACAATTTTCTTCAAATTTGAAATTTATTTTTTTCATGATTTTCAGAGAAGTCTGTTCGACCAATCATGTTGGTATTTGGGTGGATTTAGCAAAGTTATCAAGTTAATTTATAGCACTGACCGTCTTACCCCGCGTATTTCATATATGATTCGATTTCAATTATTTTTTAAAATTGCTGAAAAGTATTGAAAATTGGTTTTTAGACCAACTAATTAATGTCATTTCTATAACGGACTATTAGTACACAGAAAAAATATTTCTGTAAATTTACATTATTTATCATGTACCAAAAGGTATCATGATAAATGATGTATATTTACATAAGGTTCATTGGAAATTTACATTAGATTCATTGGAAATTTACATTTGTTTTGAAAATTTACATTAGTTTTGGAATTTACATTAGTTTTGAAATTTACATTAGTTCAAATCAACTAATTCTGATTGGCCAATGGACATGAGAAGCTTGACTTGGATTGCAGTAGGAAAAGGGTGTGGCCTATGTTCTATTTTAAAATGAAATAAGCGGGCAGCAAAAGGAAATTATGATTTTAAAAAGTTGTTTCACAGGTAGGGGACGATTTCTCGTCGACGGCCAAGTGGAATAACGCTGGACTGGAATCGAACAGACGACGGGTAGGATGTTCGGTGTTACTGCTGCTACCCGCTGCCGACTGAGCCATCTTCGCATTTTATAAACGAGCGGCTAAAGCATCAACTTGTTCAGGGCGAGGCTCAGGCAGTGGGCCAGCGAAGTATGAGAGCGATAGAAAGAGAACCAAATATAACTATTTTTAGTTCGGGTAGTTTTGAAGTCAACGTTTGGCAGAAATACATTGGATATATGATTTACATTAAATAGGAATTTACAGGAAGCCGAACGCGGGTAGAAATTCATCAGATTTGAGTTTCCATGCTCAACGTTTCCATTAGATTCATGATTTACATTAGATTTAGATTTACATTGGAGTAATTTCCATGACTTTTTACTCTTTACATCATATTTCAACAATACATTGAGTGAGTTTACATATGAAACAGTAATTACGTGCTGTGTAAATTTACATATTTTTTTCTGTGTAGAACAATATGTACCTGATTTGAGATCAAAATAATCTGTAGTGTAAATTTTATGAGACTTCTCCCTTAGGGTGGCCATCTTACCCCCATCTCCCCTAATTCATATTTTAACATTGTAAAGTTGCTGAGTTATCGATATTAGAAAATGGTGGGTTGTTTGGGTGAGACTTATAAAATAAAAATTTTCTTGTTATAAACCTTTGCATGGCATAATCTCAGCAACTAAGGGTCGTATTAACAAAGTTCAAGAAAACAAAATATAGAGAATTTTCTAAGCCACTTTAACTCGTAAACGGTGCACTTTTTCAAAATTTCACTAGAGTACTTTTTGATTGCAAATATGATTTTACATCTAAAAATAAAGTAGACATTTTTTTGTGACCAATATTTCGATTTTTGAAAAAGTCAGTATTGATTAAAAAATTCATAACTCGGTCAAAGATTTTTTGCACAATCTGATATTTTCTGAAAGGTTGGCATTTGATGTAATTTAAAACATATCAAACAATTAAAAAAATTAAAATTAGTGTTTTTTTTTTGCTAAACATGTTTTAGTAACAAAAAGTTAAATGAAAAATCACAAAAAAATGTTAACCGTGCATCATTTATTTTTTCAGTGTAGTCCTTATCCATACCTACAACTTTGCCGAAGACACCAAATCGATCAAAAATTTCCTTCAAAAGATACAGATTTTTGAATTTTCATACATAATTTTTGTATGGACAGCTGCCAAACTTGTATGGACAATTATATGGACAAACTAATGATGCAAAATGGCTTCTTTAGACATACCGAAAGCAAAAAAAAAGTTTGAGTCGGATTACAAAATACAGAAGTTAATATTTAGAATAAAAACCGATTTCGTAAAAAAATGCTCATTTTCTGTATTTTCTTTATTTTCTGTTTTTTTCTGTATTTTCTGTATTTTCAGTATTTTCAGTATTTTTTTTATTTCTGTTTTTTCTGTATTTTCTGTATTTTCTGTATTTTCTGTATTTTCTGTATTTTCTGTATTTTTTGTGAATAACCTTTTCTTGAATGAATTTTTGCCTTCCTCACTGAGGTAAGGCTATAATCCTGCTCTAAAATTGAACTTTTTATTTAAAGCTCGAAAACCCACCATGATGTATACATATCGACTCAGAATCGAAAACTGAACAAATGTCTGTGTGTGTGTATGTGTGTGTGTATGTGTGTGTGTATGTGTGTGTGTATGTGACCAATAATGTCACGCAGTTTTCTCAGCACTGGCTGAACCGATTTTGACCAAACCAGTTGCATTCGACTTGGTTTAGGGTCCCATACGGTGCTATTGAATTGTTTGAAGTTTCGATAAGTAGTTCAAAAGTTATGTATAAAAATGTGTTTTTGCATATTTTTGGAAGTTGAATAAATGGCAGTAAACTGAACCAAACATCATCATTATATACATCGTTGAATAGGTAATTGAAAGACCTTTCCAACGAGTCCAAAACATTGAAGATCTGGCAACCCTGTCTCGAGTTCTGACCACTTTAGTGATATTTATGTACTTTTTTGTAGCCGGATCTCACTTAAATGTATGTAAACAATGTCCGGATCCATCATCCAACCCATCGTTGGTTAGGTAATCGAAAGACCTTTCCAACGAGTCTAAAACATTGAAGATCTGGCAACCCTGTCTCGAGTTCTGACCACTTTAGTGATATTTATGTACTTTTTTGTAGCCGGATCTCACTTAAATGTATGTAAACAATGTCCGGATCCATCATCCGACCCAGCGTTGGTTAGGTAATCGAAAGACCTTTCCAACGAGTCAAAAACATTGAAGATCTGGCAACCCTGTCTCGAGTTCTGACCACTTTAGTGATATTTATGTATTTTTTTTGTAGCCGGATCTCACTTAAATGTATGTAAACAACGTCCGGATCCATCATCCGACGCATCGTTGGTTAGGTAATCGAAAGACCTTCCCAACGAGTCTAAAACATTGAAGATCTGGCAACCCTGTCTCGAGTTCTGACCACTTTAGTGATATTTATGTACTTTTTTGTAGCCGGATCTCACTTAAATGTATGTAAACAATGTCCGGATCCATCATCCGACCCAGCGTTGGTTAGGTAATCGAAAGACCTCACCAACGAGTCTAAAACATTGAAGATCTGGCAACCCTGTCTCGAGTTCTGACCACTTTAGTGATATTTATGTACTTTTTTGTAGCCGGATCTCACTTAAATGTATGTAAACAATGTCCGGATCCATCATCCAACCCATCGTTGGTTAGGTAATCGAAAGACCTTTCCAACGAGTCTAAAACATTGAAGATCTGGCAATCCTGTCTCGAGTTCTGACCACTTTAGTGATATTTATGTATTTTTTTTGTAGCCGGATCTCACTTAAATGTATGTAAACAACGTCCGGATCCATCATCCGACGCATCGTTGGTTAGGTAATCGAAAGACCTTCCCAACGAGTCTAAAACATTGAAGATCTGGCAACCCTGTCTCGAGTTCTGACCACTTTAGTGATATTTATGTACTTTTTTGTAGCCGGATCTCACTTAAATGTATGTAAACAATGTCCGGATCCATCATCCGACCCAGCGTTGGTTAGGTAATCAAAAGACCTTTCCAACGAGTCCAAATCATTGAAGATCTGGCAACCCTGTCTCGAGTTCTGACCACTTTAGTGATATTTATGTACTTTTTTGTAGCCGGATCTCACTTAAATGTATGTAAACAATGTCCGGATCCATCATCCAACCCATCGTTGGTTAGGTAATCGAAAGACCTTTCCAACGAGTCTAAAACATTGAAGATCTGGCAACCCTGTCTCGAGTTCTGACCACTTTAGTGATATTTATGTATTTTTTTGTAGCCGGATCTCACTTAAATGTATGTAAACAACGTCCGGATCCATCATCCGACGCATCGTTGGTTAGGTAATCGAAAGACCTTCCCAACGAGTCTAAAACATTGAAGATCTGGCAACCCTGTCTCGAGTTCTGACCACTTTAGTGATATTTATGTACTTTTTTGTAGCCGGATCTCACTTAAATGTATGTAAACAATGTCCGGATCCATCATCCGACCCAGCGTTGGTTAGGTAATCGAAAGACCTTTCCAACGAGTCTAAAACATTGAAGATCTGGCAATCCTGTCTCGAGTTCTGACCACTTTAGTGATATTTATGTACTTTTTTGTAGCCGGATCTCACTTAAATGTATGTAAACAATGTCCGGATCCATCATCCAACCCATCGTTGGTTAGGTAATCGAAAGACCTTTCCAACGAGTCCAAATCATTGAAGATCTGGCAACCCTGTCTCGAGTTCTGACCACTTTAGTGATATTTATGTACTTTTTTGTAGCCGGATCTCACTTAAATGTATGTAAACAATGTCCGGATCCATCATCCAACCCATCGTTGGTTAGGTAATCGAAAGACCTTTCCAACGAGTCTAAAACATTGAAGATCTGGCAACCCTGTCTCGAGTTCTGACCACTTTAGTGATATTTATGTACTTTTTTGTAGCCGGATCTCACTTAAATGTATGTAAACAACGTCCGGATCCATCATCCGACCCAGCGTTGGTTAGGTAATCGAAAGACCTTTCCAACGAGTCTAAAACATTGAAGATCTGGCAATCCTGTCTCGAGTTCTGACCACTTTAGTGATATTTATGTATTTTTTTTGTAGCCGGATCTCACTTAAATGTATGTAAACAACGTCCGGATCCATCATCCGACGCATCGTTGGTTAGGTAATCGAAAGACCTTCCCAACGAGTCTAAAACATTGAAGATCTGGCAACCCTGTCTCGAGTTCTGACCACTTTAGTGATATTTATGTACTTTTTTGTAGCCGGATCTCACTTAAATGTATGTAAACAATGTCCGGATCCATCATCCGACCCAGCGTTGGTTAGGTAATCGAAAGACCTTTCCAACGAGTCTAAAACATTGAAGATCTGGCAATCCTGTCTCGAGTTCTGACCACTTTAGTGATATTTATGTACTTTTTTGTAGCCGGATCTCACTTAAATGTATGTAAACAACGTCCGGATCCATCATCCGACCCATCGTTGGTTAGGTAATCGAAAGACCTCACCAACGAGTCTAAAACATTGAAGATCTGGCAACCCTGTCTCGAGTTCTGACCACTTTAGTGATATTTATGTACTTTTTTGTAGCCGGATCTCACTTAAATGTATGTAAACAATGTCCGGATCCATCATCCAACCCATCGTTGGTTAGGTAATCAAAAGACCTTTCCAACGAGTCTAAAACATTGAAGATCTGGCAATCCTGTCTCGAGTTCTGACCACTTTAGTGATATTTATGTACTTTTTTGTAGCCGGATCTCACTTAAATGTATGTAAACAATGTCCGGATCCATCATCCGACCCAGCGTTGGTTAGGTAATCGAAAGACCTTTCCAACGAGTCTAAAACATTGAAGATCTGGCAATCCTGTCTCGAGTTCTGACCACTTTAGTGATATTTATGTATTTTTTTTGTAGCCGGATCTCACTTAAATGTATGTAAACAACGTCCGGATCCATCATCCGACGCATCGTTGGTTAGGTAATCGAAAGACCTCACCAACGAGTCTAAAACATTGAAGATCTGGCAACCCTGTCTCGAGTTCTGACCACTTTAGTGATATTTATGTACTTTTTTGTAGCCGGATCTCACTTAAATGTATGTAAACAATGTCCGGATCCATCATCCAACCCATCGTTGGTTAGGTAATCGAAAGACCTTTCCAACGAGTCCAAATCATTGAAGATCTGGCAACCCTGTCTCGAGTTCTGACCACTTTAGTGATATTTATGTACTTTTTTGTAGCCGGATCTCACTTAAATGTATGTAAACAATGTCCGGATCCATCATCCAACCCATCGTTGGTTAGGTAATCGAAAGACCTTTCCAACGAGTCTAAAACATTGAAGATCTGGCAACCCTGTCTCGAGTTCTGACCACTTTAGTGATATTTATGTACTTTTTTGTAGCCGGATCTCACTTAAATGTATGTAAACAACGTCCGGATCCATCATCCGACCCAGCGTTGGTTAGGTAATCGAAAGACCTTTCCAACGAGTCTAAAACATTGAAGATCTGGCAATCCTGTCTCGAGTTCTGACCACTTTAGTGATATTTATGTATTTTTTTTGTAGCCGGATCTCACTTAAATGTATGTAAACAACGTCCGGATCCATCATCCGACGCATCGTTGGTTAGGTAATCGAAAGACCTTCCCAACGAGTCTAAAACATTGAAGATCTGGCAACCCTGTCTCGAGTTCTGACCACTTTAGTGATATTTATGTACTTTTTTGTAGCCGGATCTCACTTAAATGTATGTAAACAATGTCCGGATCCATCATCCGACCCAGCGTTGGTTAGGTAATCGAAAGACCTTTCCAACGAGTCTAAAACATTGAAGATCTGGCAATCCTGTCTCGAGTTCTGACCACTTTAGTGATATTTATGTATTTTTTTTGTAGCCGGATCTCACTTAAATGTATGTAAACAACGTCCGGATCCATCATCCGACGCATCGTTGGTTAGGTAATCGAAAGACCTCACCAACGAGTCTAAAACATTGAAGATCTGGCAACCCTGTCTCGAGTTCTGACCACTTTAGTGATATTTATGTACTTTTTTGTAGCCGGATCTCACTTAAATGTATGTAAACAATGTCCGGATCCATCATCCAACCCATCGTTGGTTAGGTAATCAAAAGACCTTTCCAACGAGTCTAAAACATTGAAGATCTGGCAATCCTGTCTCGAGTTCTGACCACTTTAGTGATATTTATGTATTTTTTTTGTAGCCGGATCTCACTTAAATGTATGTAAACAACGTCCGGATCCATCATCCGACGCATCGTTGGTTAGGTAATCGAAAGACCTTCCCAACGAGTCTAAAACATTGGAGATCTGGCAACCCTGTCTCGAGTTCTGACCACTTTAGTGATATTTATGTACTTTTTTGTAGCCGGATCTCACTTAAATGTATGTAAACAATGTCCGGATCCATCATCCACCCAGCGTTGGTTAGGTAATCGAAAGACCTCACCAACGAGTCTAAAACATTGAAGATCTGGCAACCCTGTCTCGAGTTCTGACCACTTTAGTGATATTTATGTACTTTATTGTAGCCGGATCTCACTTAAATGTATGTAAACAATGTCCGGATCCATCATCCGACCCAGCGTTGGTTAGGTAATCGAAAGACCTTTCCAACGAGTCTAAAACATTGAAGATCTGGCAATCCTGTCTCGAGTTCTGACCACTTTAGTGATATTTATGTATTTTTTTTGTAGCCTGATCTCACTTAAATGTATGTAAACAACGTCCGGATCCATCATCCGACGCATCGTTGGTTAGGTAATCGAAAGACCTTCCCAACGAGTCTAAAACATTGAAGATCTGGCAACCCTGTCTCGAGTTCTGACCACTTTAGTGATATTTATGTACTTTTTTGTAGCCGGATCTCACTTAAATGTATGTAAACAATGTCCGGATCCATCATCCGACCCAGCGTTGGTTAGGTAATCGAAAGACCTCACCAACGAGTCTAAAATATTGAAGATCAGGTAACCCTGCCTCAAGCTATGACCACCTAAGATGCCACTTATGAGCCCTTGAGTAATATTTGTGTTTTTTGTATTCCGAAACTTAACGAAATTAGACGAAATTTGTGTCCAAACCCATTTTTGGAAAAAAGTGAGGAAGGCACCAACCACATAGGTGGATTAAGTTAGTTTTTTATTGTTATTTTAATTGACTTGTAACATTTGCAGTGGTTTAGCTGTCCATTAACTAGCAGATTACCCCGGTCAGATTTGTCTCGTTCAACAATTGACTACACGGACAAGAAACTTATGCTAACTACCAAACAAAAACCAACGCGACAGGTCCAAAGGAGCCGCCACGTGGGTCGTGATTCCAAAAGAAGAGGATAGTTCACTCACGATCCCGCGCAAGCCCATCATATCCATTAGCGATTCTGCCGAGCTGCCTGCTACTCTCAGACTAATCCGGTGCCATCTCTCCTACTCTGCCAACTTAAGTAACGCTAAGCTGCTGCTGTGGGAATGCCTCCAAATGCCGCCCCATGCTGGTGGACTTTTGGTAGCAGAAACTGCAACCGCCAGACTCAATAGATCTCCGCGGGTGGGGAAGCTCCATCGTTAGCATGGATGGGTCAGATTGAAAGTTGGTGCGATCAACTTTCAAAACAATTGGCACCGCCGGTAATCTCTGGAATTGAACTGTTGCCACCGCGGAGAATGGTCGGTCACGCGGTCAGTTTGCTCAGGGAAGTGGGCAATTGACCGCTCTCGATGACCTGGTTGCCGCAAGGCTTGGCATTTAATCTGGTATCGAAACCATCCGCAATTAAAATACAAGGCAATTTTAAAAAACCGAATCTCAGTCAACCATGGTTGCTATTCATAACGTTCTATAATTTTCTATCGAGCAGTTCGACCTTCAAAAATCTCTCGTGTCACAATTTTGCAAATTATTTTGTAATTTATTCGTTTGGCCTTCTCGCGTGTCTGAAATCTTTAGCCAGTGACCAATAAATTCACCAGAAGCGATGAACGCCCAGCAAATTGTCACCTGCGAGTGTCACCTCCACGGAGGTCGTCCGGTCGCGTGCTGCGGCGACTTTGTCTGTCCACTGCAGGGCAAAGCTTCCTCGAGCCCACCCCGTAGGTCATCGGAAGGCTTGGACGAGTACGTCGGCAAGTCACGTGTTCGCGCGATCCGGCAACTTTTCGAGGACAAAATTCAAGTTAGCAGTGCAAATTCCTCCCGAGCGGATCTCCGCAATCGGTCACGTCGGTAAGATCTTAAGAATTCTGCGGGGTTTAGTCAAAAAGGTTGACCACCGCGATCGTTTTCGTGTTCTAGCAGAAGTGCCACTTCGTCACCATCGCTGGAGACCATACGGCAACCCATCGCCGAAGAAGACGAAGAAGCTGACCCCCAGATCTACCGGAGTCGCACGCAGATAACCCACATACCGAACGGGGTAAAGATCACCACGACCATCCTCGCCGGGGAGAACCTTGATCTGGCCAACGGCAGTGGACTGCCACCCCCGGTCGGCGAAGGTCCTTCCGTTTACGAGACCCTAATGTACCCCGAAAGTGAAATCATCAAGCGGTTCGAGCTAGATCTGAATCGGAAGGGTCGTTAAAAATAAATCAAGCCGTGCGATGCGATCGATGTGTTTGACGGAGTGTCGAATCGACCGGTGTAATGTGACGCTTCCCAGAAGGACTGTAAAGGTCAGGGATTGAAACAAAATTTGCTGTTCAAAATTATGCGTTTTATAGCGAAGATGGTGTTCTCGCTGATAATTTTGAAGTGATTTGGGTCCCATGATATAAAACGTTATGTAAAAATGTATTCTACCAAGAAAATCAAAATAAAATTCTACAAACTACAACTCCCTCAAAAGTGAACAATTGTGATCGCATCACATCTAGATTGAAAAGATCGATTAGACTGTAAAACCAGCTGAAGACACACCGAGGACACTGCCGGGTGCCAAGAAATGCAAAACCCGAGGCCCGCCTCCACGTGGCGTCTTCGTTCGTCAGTTAGTCATTCAGTGGGGTGAAACCAATCTTGTTCAAACAAGTTCGTCGAATTTGGATGAGGGAGTCTGCAAGGATGAGTCGAAACCGTGGAGTATTTCACGGTTCAATGTCAAGAATTTGTTTCGTTGGCTTTTGCTACGGATATGCCTAAGCCGTACACATGAATCAGATTGTAGGTTAGAGGAAGCGTTTGTCACGGTTTGGTTGTCTGGCACGAATTAGTTGTATCCATTGTTGGTAATTATTCGTCTTTAAACGATGATTTTGCGCTTTGACGACCGTGAAATGTAGAATCGGAAAGTACAAGATCGCGATGTAAGGGAGCGTTAGGAATGTAGTACATTTCGACACTCCTACGCATATTTGGAGAAGCAAATGAGGAATTGAGTTGTCCTTGTAGAGGTTATCCGATGAGATATTATTCAATTCTTTGGAAGTCGTTTCTAACCTTTTCATTATGATCCCCTCAAATCGACCAATTAGTTAGCTCATCTCCATAAAGATGTTTTCAAGCTTCCTAAGAGCCAATCTATCTAACCATCACGTATCGTAGTAATTATTATGTTCCGAGCCAGCTTAAACCACCATTAGTAGCAACGCACAAACCTCTTAACACCACACTATAGTTATAATCCTGTGTATCACTAACCGACCAACCACCCCGTATCAAGACCCCAATAAAGTTCTTCCTTCGGACCTCGCGGTCACGATGTTTAGAAATTAATTGCAGAGGACTACCCACCAGAAGGAGGAAGGGGGTTGTCTACCAGCATCAACGATATTTACAAACAAATCACTCAGAAGCACGTGCGCTCACCTCGCTAATGTGCTTCGGATCAGTTTGGGGTGGTATAAAATAACATACCGCGAGCTGCTAGCTTGGATTGTTATGCTACTCAGCATAAACATGGCATCACTAAAGACTGTTGTCCGATTGCGTGATTGGATGGAGGGAGCTCAATGCTAGGAAGGAAATGACCTTTTAAGTGGAATTTCCTGATTCTGTGACTTAAAGTTCAGTATGAGTTACAGTTTTTTCCTGACCTTCCGAAGAAACGAAACGGTCTACTTTTAACTACCAAAAATGATAGAGTTGAAAATCAATACCTTTAAATACCACTGCTGGAAAGTCCTACCTTTCAGCGCTGAATTGGATGCTGAAAAGATGAGCTTTTCAACACTTGTGTCGAAAAGTAACATTTTCCAATATTGTTTTATTTTAAACGGCGAATTTGCTTAACACATGCATGTTTGACATAAAACTACATTCAAAAGCGATTTTCGGAGTTGCAAAAAATTAAAAAAACTAGTTTTCGCAACCATTATTATACCACTGCAGTGAGCAAGAACGGATTGCAAAACAGATCTTTTGATGCCGTCACTCTTTCAAAAGAATCATTTTTTGAGTAAGAAAATACGTGGAATCGATTTGTGATACTCTTATTAGTGGCAAATGAAGTAAAGTGGACCATTTCACCACATTAAGCCTTTATGTGGGTGTTTTCTACAAATATCTTCAACTGCCTTTGTTTGCTGCACTTCTAAAGTATTTTATTTTGTGTAAAAACCACGATTAATCAATTGGAGACATTCTCGTTGACAGCAAATGACGGCAATGCTCATTTCTCCCCATTTATCCCATTTTTTGTGTTTTTCTGCAATATCTTGAATTATATTTTTGTTATTTAGCTGAAAAAAAAAGGAATGAGGATTACCTAAAACCCAATCGGGTCAGTCGGGACACATGGGGCGAATTGCGACAGCAGTTTTAACCATGTTGGATCACAATATTTTGATTTTTCTGGTTGGTTTCGGTTAGAACAGACTCAGACCAACAAAATGTGTACATCAATTTCCAAATTTAAAAGCTTTAAGTGCTCTAGAAACTGCTGTGCCTATTCAGACTGAAGTCCCGATTCACCCCAGATTACGGTACTAACATTGGTACTTTAACTCTCTCGGGCCAGATGAATTTCCAAAATCTGCCTATAATTTTCATATGGACATATGAATAATTTTCCCATCATTATCAAAAAAATATTTAAAAAGCATATATTGCTTTTATTTAAATGCAGCAAACTGTGTTAATTGAAAATTGGCATGTTTTTAAATAATGTGAAGCCAGAAATGGTGATGGTTTGGACGCCCGATTTGGTGGCGTACTCAGAATTCCTTAGAAACGTAATTTCATCATCAAAAAATATTCAAAATAGTTTCGAAAATGCAGTAATTTTTCGTTACACATCTGTAAAAATGTTTGGCACATGTCATTTAATGGGAAATTTGATGTTTTTTTCGAATCTGCAATAAACCATAAGAGTCAAAAAAGTAATTTTAAAATTTCTTGTTTTTCCTAACTTTGCATTGTTACTTTTTAGAGTGTAACAATGTTCTACAAAGTTGTAGAGCAAGACATAAAAAATAAACTTACGGGGTTGGCTTGTAACTATCACGAGTTTTTACGATATAAAAACGTTTTGAAAAAGGTGGTCGTCATTGATTATGGGTTTCAAATGATTTTTTCATAAATTTCGAATGTAATATCAACATATTTTGAAAACACTAAAAAATTTCACAAGGCTACGTTTTTTGTTCAAAATGTTTACTCAAAATTTCCGTTTTTACAATATGGATATCAAACGATTGTGATTTTCTCATACATTTCGAATGTAATAAAAACATTTTTTGAAAACACTCAAAATTTTTGAAATTTTTGTATTTTGAAAAAAAATACTCCAAATTTCAGTTTTAAAAATATGGGTATCAAACGATCAGTATTTTTTCATACATTTCGAATGTATAACAACATTTTTTGAAAATACTCAACATTTTCACAAATTTATGTATTTTTGAAAACATATTCAATGTTACAGTTTTAACAATATGGGTATTAAACGATCGGGATTTTTTCATGCATGCATGTTTTGTGAAAATTTTAAGTATTTTCAAAAAAAATGTTATAACATTCGAAATGTATGAAAAATTCCTGATCGTTTGATAACCATATTGTAAAAACGGAAATTTTGAGTATATTTTCGAAAATACGTAGTTTTGTGAAAATTACCCGCTTATCCTGATTATTTGATACCCATATAGGGGACCATCCATAAACCACGTGGACACTTTTTTGGGAATCTCGTACCCCCCCCCCCTTTCGTGGACAATTTTCCATACAAAAAAAAACTTTTTTGTATGGATCGTGGACAATCGTCATACCCCCCCCCCCCCTAAAGTGTCCACGTGGTTTATGGATGGTCCCTAGCAAAAACAATACATTTTTGGATTCTTAAGAGCGAGTCCACGAGCCAAGCATACCCATCTCGCATTGACCTCACCAATCTGCCTGAAATTTTCAGGGATTGTTTGTAATACAAAACTAGCATCTGGCCAAAATATGAGCACTCTAGGTCAACGGGAAGTGGGGCAAATCGGGACACAAAGTTTGAAGGTTCAAAAACGTAAAAAAATCTTAAAAAGGCTATAACTTAGGCAAAATTCAATTTAATTTCAAAATTCAAAATGCATCTGAAAGGGCTTAAAAAATGCAACAAAATGCAGGCTAGAGCATCAAAATTGGTTAATTCTAAAGGGAGTAATTGGCATTTTAGTGAAAAAATAGCATAATTTTCAAACTCAAATAAAAAAGTGTTCCATCCAGATATCAACTCGGTTCGACCTGCAGCTTGTAGGGGACATCTGGGACTACCATCTGAGACTGAGACCGCTTTGGGTAAGGCAGTTTAACATATCAAATAGACACTTTTACTTTTAGTGAATTTTTTGGTTGTAAATTTTTGCTCGGAGGACCCCTTAGATCCTATTTTCTGGTGATAATTTCATCATATTCGGTTCCTGAGACAATTTCACAATAGAAACATACAGGGGGTGTCCACAAATGACGTATTTTTTAAAACGTCCATATTATTGCCCCACCTTCCTCAAAGAGCTGGGCACGCTAGTGGTCCCGAGACCTTCATAACAGCATATAGTAAGTTTTCATACGACCTTTTCAAATGTTAAGCTAGATTTTTGAAACTTGTAACTATTTTTCCTAAATAGTAAAACTAATCACCTTTCTTTTGCATCTAAGGCAGCTAAAATCGGATGAAATGGCGCGGATATGATTTTTTTGAAAAAAGTAGTTTTTGCGAAAATCGACGAAAATTGCCATTTTTTGGACCACCCTAACGCGGCGTAGGTCACCCTAATGGCCAACAAAAAAATACGGGTCTAATTATATCGGCCAAGGAACCTCCAGAAAAAATTTGAGCCCGATCGGAGAACTTTTTTTTCGAATCATGCTGTTTTCGTGGGGAATTGCTGTATTTTTTTAAGGATCGAGTAACCTGTGTAAAACCAGGTTAGTAAAAACTCGTACAAAAATCAATATTCTAAAATGTATCATGCTGACAAATATTGAACTTTTCAGCGAAGAAATGAGTGAGATCAAGAATAATCAAAATAATGAAGTTTGTAATTTTATCAACTATAAGCATATGCGTGCTAATCCCTATGTTGCCTTATGGAATTAGAGTTTAGGGAAAGTTTGAGGAACCGTCTGGATTATGCTATGCCGAACATTGGTCAATGTCCTCGGTAGTTAGCAGCCCGGTTCTGTGCCATCCAGGAATGGGTCATTGGAAACACCGCCTAATATCCGGAACTAAGATAAACTGTATCAGCATGTGCCAAGTCTAATACAATATACACATGCCCATAATTTCGCCTCCGGCCAGCGGGTATCGGATTGGTTGAAGACAATTACACAAGCCTTCCAGCAACTCATATAATTCCGCTGATTGCACGGAAAGAAAACACTCACCTTCCAAACACGAGAGCAGCTCATTTAAGTTTCAAAAGTTCAAGTTCTTCACAAAACACGTTGATACGCTGCAATTGAACGCCTCCGTAGGCGCACAGACGACAGGTAGTGGATTCGCGCGGTGAAGGCGAATCGGAACTACGCGAATTCGTTGATTACCATTCATTTTGGACGTATCATGCTAGTTTAGTTCTGTACCCCAAACCTCTGCTGTTGCGGCAATTACAGCATTTTGCCCAATTCGGCGGCTGCCATTCATTTTTGTTTTCGCGTTCTTGTGGATGTTATTTTAATTGATTATTTTTGCGCTCACTAAACATCGCCTTTTTGAGTGGGAAGCCAGTGGTTTTCAAAGTTAAACAAAATTATGATCAGGTGACTATATAAAGTGCAATTTAGCACAAATTAGAATTGTAAAATTAAATCAAACTATGCTAAACAAATAAAAGTTACTCAAACTGTTTGCATTAAGCTTGAAGTCCACTGCCTTCCTAGTAGCCGTGGAACCCCCTGTTGATTGGCCAGGACATCCAACCGCGATATTCATCCCAGTCATTTGGCGGCAGAACCCAGAGAATCCAAAAACACTAGTAGCTGACCTTTGGGCCGGTGCGAGTTCGCATAAACAACGCCAATAATTGAGTCAGCCGGTCAGGGCCGGAACGTTTACGGGGCCGATTATTTTAAGCTGGCAATTAAGGCTGAGGGGGAGAACCATCCTGAATAGTCATGGCACAGGTCAGCAGCATGTAGAGAGAAGACCACCACCATTGATCGATCGATTGGTCGATCGGAGCCAGTTACCGGAAGTAACTGCCATGAATGGGAACCGAACCGAGCAATGAATGATTGAATTTGACGCTCAAGTGAAGCGGATTTTATGCGTTTGATTGAGTTGATTGCATGTTTGGATATGGATTTATATGGTTCAGTGAAATAAAATCATAAGCTGTTTATTTCGATGAACTTTGCAGCACGATGTTGAGCCAAATTAACAAACAAATCATGTAGTACTTCTTTTTATAAATGAATGTTAAATAAATCATCAACTTATCAACGAGTGTCCTTTTAATTTGTACCACGAAGTGCAACTCGCCAAACCCAAGGGTCTCTCCAAGCAGTGTTCCTTGCGTGAAGCTTCCTGACTCTTCAGAAATCTTCAACAATCTTGAAGTGCATCGCACTCGATCAACCACCGACGCATCTTCACGCGATCGCTCTCTATGGGGCCATCCGCGGGGACGATCTTGTTGGCGCAACATCGCAACTCATCGCACAAATCAATCGATCGAGTGCGCGCGCGGCTCCTCCAAAAGTGAATACATATTTAACTAATCAATGGCCATTCCTAGGCCAGGCAGAAGTTCAAGGCGGTCAAGCCCGCACTCCTACGCAATTTCGTTTGTTTCAGCGACCACGCGTGTGCCGCAGAGGACGGGCCAAAGTTCAATTTAAGGAGCAAAAGTGGGTAATCGTGTTGCGAGAGTTCCCCGCTGAATAAACTTTGATCATTTTGGAGTTCAAATTTATTGTTGAATTGCAGCGGCACGCGGTCATCAATGAAAAAGACCGCCAGTTTTCAAGGTTGTGGGAAATATGTGAAATTTGAAATGCTTTTTAAAGAAGGTAAGTTCAAGGTGTTGGATTGTGATAAAAAAATATTTGATTTCAATCTGTCTGGTCTGTTGCAAAAAAATCAGGATCATTTTGGACAGGTTTCCTATGGATGATCCTCGCCAACTCACACGAAATCGGAAAAAGTTGCCCCAACTCCTATGTAAAATGTGACGCCCAATTCAATAGCGTACTCAAAATTCAAAAAAATGTATTTCTCATCGAAAAAATAAAAAATAATATTTAAAATTTCCACCTTTTTTGTAACATGACTGTTACAGGCTAAAAATGATTGAAAAACAACGTCTTTTTCCGCAAGTTCAAAAATTGAAGGGGTCGTACCGCCCCACTGTCACGAGATATCAAAAAATGAGCATCGGATTCCTGATCAGTAGTGTGCCCAGAATATGGGACTTTCTCTCAAAACCTCGCTCCACAAGCTGAACATTATTCCTTGAGCTAATTTAGGACTCTGGGCCAATTATGAGCAAAATCGGTCAACATTTACCCATTGATACTCGAAGGCAACGATGGAATAATCATCATCAAAAGAAAATCATTCGATGTTCATCAAGAGAAAAAATCTGAAGGGAGCATACTCTCCTCTCTCGCGCACGAAAGATCGGTAAAAAGAATCTAAAAAAAAAATCATCATCTTGATTTTTCGGTGGAACATCTTTTTCACTACACAACTAAAAAAGTAGTAATCCAGCTGCGTGTAAAAGGCCTGTGTGTAAAATAAATACTGCATTATTTTATGCAATTTTATGTGATTTTACACCCTGAAATATGTAACCCATCAGTATGGGAAACCTACCTGACCGAAATGCCAAGCTCGTATATGCGTTTATCCTTAAAGTTTTCAATCGGTCTGATGGCCGAGTGGGCTAAGGCGCCAGTCCTTAATGTTGGTGCTGGGTTTGAATCCCGTCGGTTGCAACTTTTTTTTGTGTTTGCAAAAATTGTACATGCAGTGTGTAATATTAGGTGTTTATTTTGACGAAGGTGATGTGCATGCTTTTGCATGCGATTTTACCATCGGATCTTTTTGCTGTGTACTACACTTGCAATTGAAACGTCGGAAATTGACTTGTAACATTTTGGATGGACAATGTGTGTAAACAAAGTGAAAAAATAATGTTAAGTCGTGCTGACAAAGAAATTAATAAAAAAAATCATCAGCAGACTGATTTCCTGGGAGAATTTCGGGAGCGATTTCCTTTTGCGTGATTTGCCTCCTCTCTCTTTCGCGAGTGAAAAAAGTTCGCAAGCGAAATTGATTTTTTCGCGATTTTTCCATCTCTGCTCGGAGGTGAAGTTTGTATGGGAAAAATCGAAAAAAATGTATGGAAAATCCCATTTTTTATGGGACATTTACTTTTCCAACAGACCAAACCTGTACAAAATGAACCTATTTTTTTCACGAGTAGCCAGAATTTTACGAAAAAGTTTTTTTTTAGTTACAGAAACGCATAAATATATTTTTTAAATTCCTAATGAAAAATTACCTGTCAGGGTGATTGCAGATTCAAAAAGCGTATTAAATTTCGTGAATGTCCCTGGATTTCAAACAGTTAAGAAACGGGAAATTGCAGCGCTTTTTAAACTATCACAGAATTTCTTTCCCCCGATTAAAAAAAATAATTAAAAAAACTGTTGCTGTCTATTTTATTGCATAATTTAACGTTTATTTTTGTATTTCAAATCAAATCATCAAATTTGCCAAATATTTTCATCAGAGGCACAGTCAAACAATCCGATGGTATAATCGCATGCAAAAGCATGTGAGGAGCATGCTTTGTAAGCAAAAGCATGTCATATTGTATGAGAATACGTGTACACAATGCAAGAAAAAAATTTTTTTTTTGCGCACCCCAAAAATAACCACAAACTGGTGAGAGTCAAATCCAGATTACCAAGACCGCGGATCCCAAAAAAACGTAGAACTTTGTTTACATACTGTACTTACCGAGACGAATTTGACAAATCTGCCTGCAAAGTTTAGCTTATAGTTTTAGGATTATTATATTATGGATTTATTAACTTAATTTTGAGAAATTTGGTTTGTCACCTCTCTTAACAGAGAGTAGGGTAGGGTAGTCATCAATGAGACACTTTTGGTTTTCAACTTTCAACGATTTTTGTATTTTTTTCATCAGCATGTTTTAATGAGCTTGTTGTTGCATTTTCTTTCTTTTAATGTGTTCTAACATTGACAAAAATATGAGATCGATCTGACGTCTACAGCCAGAGTTATTCAACTGTCTCATTGTAGACGCATTTGGCAGGAACAATGAGACAGCTGGGGAACAATGAGACACTCTTCAAAAATCAATACTTTTTTAGTAAAACATCATGTTTTTATATTGTTCCATTGCAGGAGACTTGCTTTGAACATTTTCGAACAATTTTGTCAACATGAAACTTTAATTAACAAAAGATATACTAAAAACTAACTTAATCCACCTATGTGGTTGATGCCTTCCTCACTTTTTACCAACAATGGGTAATATGAGTGGTTTGGACACATATTCCAGCTATTTTTTTAGGTCCAGAAAAATAAGTACACAGATATAACTTAAGTTGGCATAACTCGAGACAGGGTTGCCATATCTTCAATCCTGTGGACTCGTTGGAAAGGTCTCTCGATTACCTAACTAATGATGGGTCGGATGATGGTTCCGGACATCGTTTACATGCATTTGAGTGAGATCCGGCTTCAAAAAGTACATAAATATAACTTAAGTGGTCATAACTCGAGACAGGGTTGCCAGATCTTCAATAATGAAAACTCGTTGGAAAGGTCTCTCAATTACCTAACCAACGATGGGTCGTATGATGGATCCGGACATCATTTGCATACCTTTAAGTGAGATCCGGCTTCAAAAAAGTACATAAATATCACTTAAGTGGTCATAACTCGAGACAGGGTTGCCAGATCTTCAATGTTGTGGACTCGTTGGAAAGTTCTCTCGATTATCTAACCAACGATGGGTCGGATGATGGATCCGGACATCGTTTACATGCATTTAAGTGAGATCCGGCTTCAAAAAAGTACATAAATATCACTTAAGTGGTCATAACTCGAGACAGGGTTGCCAGATCTTCAATGTTGTGGACTCGTTGGAAAGTTCTCTCGATTATCTAACCAACGATGGGTCGGATGATGGATCCGGACATCGTTTACATGCATTTAAGTGAGATCCGGCTTCAAAAAAGTACATAAATATCACTTAAGTGGTCATAACTCGAGACAGGGTTGCCAGATCTTCAATAATGAAAACTCGTTGGAAAGGTCTCTCGATTACCTAACTAATGGGGTCGGATGATGGTTCCGGACATCGTTTACATGCATTTGAGTGAGATCCGGCTTCAAAAAAGTACATAAATATCACTTAAGTGGTCATAACTCGAGACAGGGTTGCCAGATCTTCAATGTTGTGGACTCGTTGGAAATTTCTCTCGATTATCTAACCAACGATGGGTCGGATGATGGATCCGGACATCGTTTACATGCATTTAAGTGAGATCCGGCTTCAAAAAAGTACATAAATATCACTTAAGTGGTCATAACTCGAGACAGGGTTGCCAGATCTTCAATGTTGTGGACTCGTTGGAAAGTTCTCTCGATTATCTAACCAACGATGGGTCGGATGATGGATCCGGACATCGTTTACATGCATTTAAGTGAGATCCGGCTTCAAAAAAGTACATAAATATCACTTAAGTGGTCATAACTCGAGACAGGGTTGCCAGATCTTCGATGTTGTGGACACGTTGGAAAGATCTCTTGATTACCTAACCAACCATTGGTCGGATGATGGATCCGGACATCGTTTACATACATTTAAGTGAGATCCGGCTTCAAAAAAGTACATAAATATCACTTAAGTAGTCATAACTCGAGATAGGGTTGCCAGATCTTCAATGTCTTGGACTCGTTGGAAAGTTCTCTCGATTATCTAACTAACGATGGGTCGGATGATGGATCCGGACATCGTTTACATGCATTTAAGTGAGATCCGGATATATGTGAAAACACATTTTTATACATAACTTTTGAACTACTTATCGAAACTTCAAACAATTCAATAGCGATGTATGGGACCCTAAACCAAGTCAAATGCAACTGGTTCGATCAAAATCGGTTCAGCCAGTGCTGAGAAAACTTGGCAAGATTTTTGATCACATACATACATACACACACACACACATACACACACACACAGACATTTGTTCAGTTTTTGATTCTGAGTCGATATGTATATATGAAGGTGGGTCTTCGAGCTTTTAATAAAAAGTTCATTTTTAGAGCAGGATTATAGCCTTACCTCAGTGAGGAAGGCAAAAGTATTTAAATTATGTAAAATCCATATATTTTACGAAATAACTTTATATTTTTGGTTAAATGAATTTCAAACTCAATAAATATGCCAAAAATCACTTCCAATTCATGTTTTGAAAGATTTCCATAGATTTTGAAAAGTTTATTGAAGAAAAATCAAAGTGTCTCATTGTTCCCCATGGGCTGAAAAGAGTGGGGAACAATGAGACAGCCCTGGATTCTGGGTATATTCTAATTTTTGGTCAAACCTAATAAAAGGACATTGTAGCCCAACTCATGCCCTGTAAAATGACGAAAGAAATTTGGAGAAATAATAGTTTTTAAGTAAATGGTAGCCTACACGGAGAGACTGTGCCCAGAAATTTTAACAATTAAAATTGTTGATTTTACTTTCGTTAATTTTAACAAAAACGTACTTGTCACTGCCAATTTTCAGTTAAATTAACCAAAATTCAGTATTAATTTAATAACCTGTTTGTTGAAAATGCTAAAGGCAAAAAGCTAACAGATTTCCCGAACTCGAATGAACGTGCTCGACTGTTAGTTTTGGTTTTAGAAAAATTTGAGAAAAATCAAGATTTTTTTTTGTTGAATATAATTAACAATTGGTTAAATATTTAAAAGATGAACTTGGGTTTGTTTACGTCTGTCATTTGAAGTCAGGATTCGAACGAGAGCGGTCGATTTGTTGAGTTTGTGTTGTTAATTATGAAGTGAGAGGATGTGAAAGGTGAAAATTACACTATTAGGCTAATGTTGAAGTGGCAAATCAAAGTGTCGCAACTGGGGAGGTGGAATTGGTGAGTAGGTTTGTTGATGGTTTCTTTGCAGGTGATAAACTATGAAGAGCAAGAGGACAACCTTCGCCATGACGACCTCTAATGGGAGTGAGTTAAACACGTTATAAGAATGTTTGATGGAAAGAGAGGGCAGTAGAAGGGAGATGCGGGCCAACTCTTAACGGATGGAGCATCCCGGGCAAATTTAACAAAATGTTTGTTAATCCAAGTAAGTATGGGTTTATTTTTGCACAATAATTTATCTAATGTGATTCTTATAAGAAAACTGAATCATTTAAAAGCTTCACGCTTACGACGGATAAAATCTTAATGAACCATTATTTTTTTTCAGAATCATCAATTATAAAATACATAGAAATACGTACACATGACAACATAAAAAATAGAGATGAAGTAAAATATCAAATTATAAAAATATATAAAATATATAAAAGAAGATAATTACACTCAACCCCCGGTGGTTGGTCACTTTTTCGTTTGACACTTTTTTAGTTTGTACCCCGTTGGTTGGTCAAAGTCAAACTAAAAAGTGACGAACTGTCACTTTTTACACGGCGCTCACGCACACTATCAAAACAAACGTTCAGTAGTGTGTGTGAACTCCGTGTAAAAGGGGTGTCAAACTAAAAAGTGACCCCGTTCGTTTGACAACAGTTGGTGTCAAACCACCGGGGTTTGAGTGTATTATCTTGAAAGTTTTGTTGCAATACGACTGCTCAATAAACTGGTATGTTAAACTCAAAATATTTTTTTCAGGATTCGGAGTACGTTGTATAAATAGAATCAAATGCAGTGAAAGTGTGTTGCCAAAAGTAATTGTTAAATTAATGCAAGCTTGGTAAGTAGCATTATTGATATTTCTTCTTTCCTCATTATAATTACATTTATTTACGTTCCTTTTTTCAGTTTATAGCCGAAATTAAGAATTTTGTATTAAATTACTAATAAATTCCAAATGTCTATTTGCAGCAAAAGGTTCACTTTGGTGAAAATTCTGTGTCCTGAGACCGTTGTAGATGATGATGACTTATCGGATGATTTCACAGTCATGGTAAGTGAATACAACACTTAATTTTATACAACATAATACAAATATAAGCTTTAAATTTGGTGAAAATTTTGCTCGGTTTCTATTTTTAAGAAATTAACGAGAAATTTGTAATATGCTTTTTTTATTTATTTTTTTAAGATTAATTTAATGTAATTTTTTTAAACATTAGTCAAACTTCACATGTTTTATAACAACAGTTAAAAAAAATTGTTTTGATGCTTTTAACAGTAATTTAACAACTTAATGCAAAAAAAAAAACAAATTAGTACAAAACGTTAAATTTTTAGGCAGAATAAATGCGAAAATAAAAAAACTCAGCATAAATTTGTGAGGCATTATTATAAAATTTACTGCAAATTCAATAAAAATATTGCTAACAACAGCTAATTATTGACTACATGTACGAATATTTTTTTGTATTCAAGTAAGGCATTAGTTAAAATATAGCTAGAAAATCGGCCCAGCCTGTATCGTTAGATAATTAAAGAAAATATATATCAACTCTTACATAAATTATATCTAATTAAGAAATGTTTTGTTACAAACCACTAATAATTTACTCCATGCAAAAATATTTCGGTTGATACAACGAAAAAAATTGTTGAAAAATAGTTGAAAAATATGTTCCAGCCAGTTTTTAACAGAATATTCCACAATATTTCAGCTGAAAACAAGAAATTTTTAGTTAATTTTCTGAAAAAAATATTCTAGCAGTCGACTGCTAGAATTTTTTTCGGCCATTTAACCAACAAAAAATGCAATTCCAACTATTTTTTTAGTTAATTTTAGTAACTGGTGGTCAGCAATTTCGGGTTAACAAAATCAACAATCGATTGTTGAAAGAAAGCTGTGTAAAAAATTAACCCATACTTTTAGTTAAATTAACCAAGATTTTCTTAGATTTGCCCCGGCCGGTCTCTCCGTGTATGAGCGAAAATGTAATTTTTAGTCAAAATTTACTTTTGCACCCCAGAATCAAACATGTATGAATAACTTTGCAAGGGAGCGTCCATAACCAAAGTCACTTTTAAGGCAGACGTGTATCTAGTAGACACGCCTTTCCCCCAAATATGAGCCAGATTGTTTAAAACTACGTCTTGTGAGAGCCATTTTATCATTGTTCCCCGTGTCTCATTGATGACTACTCTACCCTACTTAAACCCGATGGTTTGACACCAACTGTTATCAAACGAACGGGGACACTTTTAAGTTTGACACCCCTTTTACACGGAGTTCACATACACTACCAAACGTTTGTTTTGATAATGTGCGTGAGCGCCGTGTAAAAAATGACAGTTCGTCACTTTTTAGTTTGACTTTGACCAACCAACGGGATACAAACTAAAAAGTATTAAACGAAAAAGTGATGGCGACGCTAAATTGAAATATTTGAACGAAAAATCATGGCGACGATGGAAGTCTTCACGTTAAGGAGCCATTACACTATCGCAAACACACACAAAAAACTCGCACTTTTTCGTTTTTGACAGTTTGCCAAACTCGCAAACAAGGCAAAATGTACCAATCCAGGCAAACAAACAAAGCAGACAAAATGACAAACTGTAAAAAAGTGTGAGTTTGTTTTTTGTTTGCGGTAGTGTAATGGCTTCCTAATCATGATTTTTTAATGTGCACAGTTTGTGTATCGAATAACAGTTCAATATCTAACCATCGATATTTTGCATGTCGGGAACCGTGGTGTACGGGTAAACGTGGTTGCCTCTCGCCAAGTCGGCTTGGGATCGATCCCAGACGGTCCCGGTGGCAGTTTTTGAGACGAGATTTGTCTGATCACGCCTTCCGTCGGATGGGGAAGTAAATGTTGGCCCCGGTCTAATCTAGAGGTTGTTAGGTCGTTAGCTCAGTCCAGGTGTAGGAGTCGTCTCCCTGGGTCCTGTCCTGGTAGAGTCGCTGGTAGGCAGTTGGACCAACAATCCAATGGTCGTCAGTTCGAATCCCGGGGTGGATGGAAGCTAAGGTGTAAAAAGAGGTTTGCAATTGCCTCAACAATCAAGCCTTCAGACACTTAGTTTCGCGTAGGAATCTCGCAATCGAGAACGCCAAGGCAGAGCTGTAGAGCGAATAATTTGATTTGATTTTGAATGAAAATCGAAAAATGCGATTAGAAACCATTCTCTGACAGACAAATAAAAAAATCAACTTTCGAAGTTGAAACAAAAACGCCTGTACGCTGCAGCTTTAAAAACAAACACGTTGCAATCAATTGTGGTAGATCACACTGCAAGATGAAACTCACCACACTTGTTGGTGAGTTAGTCATTTACGCCTGACTCTGGGCAACAGAATCATTTCAACATTTTCGGCACGTAATGCTTTATCGGCGTTAAAAGTATGATCCTCAATGCTATGAACTTTCGAAATCTAAATGGTAACGGTAAGTTTGTATCATGCATTTCAACTTCGGACTTCAAAAGTTTTAGAGTTGTTAGACAATGATTCTAAAATTCTACTCTGTACTGGTATAATTATTGTTTCAGTAGAGCTAAAATTGCCTTCTAGTTCCTATTCGTACTAGAACGTTCAATTCAGATAAGTGATTTCTAATTCAAAAGCGAATCATCCCTTTGATTATAAAAATGGTCAACTATCACATCGCTTCAAGGTCTGAAAACTAGTTTGTTTTGTTAACTTATCCACCTGTCACGTGAGCAGATCTGTCGTACGTGGACATACCGAGGTGGAGAAGTGTGCGTACCGGGGGAAAGGGAAAAAGGAAAGTGCACTAGAAGTCTACTTAAACAAAACCACTGAATCTCGATCATCGGTATTAAGGAATACATTAAAGTATTGAGGATAAGACGGTAATTCAGAAAATGAAGTCCGCATTTGAAGAGCAAGCCAATGTCAGTCAATGTTTCAGGAATTTCGGAACGTTCGGAGACACTAACAATTCACCATTGTTTATTCACTATTTTATGATTTTTTTTTCTCTCATTCGTAATTTTGTCTGTTTTTTACAAAATAAATAATTTATTTACATTAGAAATATCCTACTATACGATAAGTCCTTACACGCTACAAACTGAGAGGAAGAGGGAGTAGTATTGCGGATGCAGTTACAGCACTAGTGGATGGGGGGGGATGATTACGACGATGACAACTCACTGAGCAATACCGGATGGCCTCTTCGGGAGAGGCTTACTCTCGGAACCGGACTGGTTCCGAACTGATAGACGGTGACGAGTGCGGGGAAACAACAAAACTACAACGATGACTGGGATTAGGATGATCGGTGTGATGGGTTCGACAAGGATTTTCGAGTTTGGAAGGGTTGGGGGAAAGTGCCCGCTTAGAAGTTCGGGTCGTAATCTCGGTAGTATCGCCGCGAGTTGGTGTTGTAGTGACTGCTGGGCGGCGGCGGTGCGTGGTGGTACGGCGGGTACATGCCCATCACCGGCAGCGGCGGCTCGTGCATCATGAAGGCCGCGTCGTGTAACCGGTGCGCCGACGCCACCGAATGCTGGTGCGCGCTGTGGCCGCCGTGGCCGGACGGCGGGTAGTGCGAGCCCTTGAGACCACCGTAGTCGTCGTAGTAGTAGTTGCCCTCGTTCGGATGACGCTGCGAGCGCCAGCTGTCGTAGATGTTCGACGCACTGCTGCCGTGCATGGAGTTGGAGAAGCGCTGCTGGGAGGGGATGAGGTTAGATTGGAGATATGTTTCTCGGACGTGTTTCGTGGTACAAACCTTTGTTTTCACATCGTGCCCGTGGTCGTCCCACGCGTCGTCCAGGTTGTACAGATCTTCCGCGCCAAAGTTGTCGATGCCTCCCATGTGGTTCTTGTTCAGCTCGTTCAGCATGTCAGCCGTCAGCGGAGTCGGGGCCTTCTTCTTGGCCGCCTTTTGACGGTTGATGAGCTGGAAAGGTCGACACGTTATAAAACACTTCCAACAAGAGTTAACATCTCAAACAACTTACCACTGTAACGCCGAACAGGATCACAAACAGGAGCGACGCCAACCCGATCACGATAACGGCAATGGCCCACTGTGGCAGGAAAAGGTCTTCTTCCTCAGCGGTCACCGTTGGAAGAATCTGTTTCGGGATGACTGGAGAAAAGAACGTTTGGTTAGTACAACTCTACAATCAAATGAAAAATTTCAAACTTACCGGTGAAATCGGTCGACACCGGATCGACCTTGAACTTGCCCAGCAGGAATACTTCCTTCACGCGCGGCACCGCCGTCTGCAAGTTCTCCTTCACCTGCTTGCTCTGCCGATCCTCGCCATCTTCGTCCAAGTCTGTGCTCGGCTCCGGCGTAGTCGTGGTCGGCACTGGCGCCGGCGTCAACGCCTCGTGGAACAGCTTCTTGATCTCCAGCGTGTTAACGTCCCGCGTCAAATCCGTCAACTCGACAAAGTAATCCACCAGTACGCTACCCTTGCTGAAGCTGTCGATGCGAACCTTCTTGTACCATTTGCTCAGGTTCTGCGCCTTGCTGTACACCTCGTTCAGCTGCGCTTCGACATCCTTGGCGAGCTGCTTCCACTCGGCCGTGTTGTGGTCCAGCAGTTCCGGCACCCAGTTGACGCCGTCCACGATGCGGATCGTGCCGGCCAGGTCGCACTCCGAGTGGCACAGGCCGGGCTCGGTTGGTCTATAAAGTAGTTATAAGTTTAATTAGGACGCTTGAAATATTTTATTTGTGTTTCTTTGAAACTATAAAGTCAGACAGATCCAACTGTCAATCAAGAAAATGTGAGATTTTGAAGCATACCGCTGTAACATGAAATATTTCAACGAACTTAAACACATTTCTTTATACACCGAGCAAGGTTAAATATGTGAAATATTTCGACCCCCCTCTTTGAAACTATAAAGTCAGACAGATCCAACTGTCAATCAAGAAAATGTGAGATTTTGAAGCGTACCGCTGTAACATGAAATATTTCAACGAACTTAAACACATTTCTTTATACACCGAGCAAGGTTAAATATGTGAAATATTTCGACCCCCTAAAACATTACAGAACCCCCCTTACCTTGGAGTGGTCGTTGACGTGGTGGTCGTCGTCGTCGTAGTCGTCGAAGTCGACGACGAAGCGAGTAGCTTCTCCAGCAGCTCCTGCTGCTTCTGCTGCTCCAGCAGCTTCTCGATCGAAAGCGGCGTCGTCGAGGGCGTCGGCCAGCCGGTGAACTCGGTGGTGGCCCGCGTCGGCGGTCCCCGACGGATGGTAATCTCCGGCTGGGCTGGGCCTTCGGCGTGCAGTGGTTTCGCCGTAGTGACGCGACCCTGGCCTGGCTTCTTCACGCCGGGTCGGCTGGGGAAGACCACCTTGAAGCCGGCGTTGCCGGCGGTATTTTCCGGTTTAGACTCTGGTTTGGACTCGTTGAAGCCGGGTGGCAGCGGTACGGCGACTTCCTTGAACTTGATCTTGCTCAGCAAGCTGGTTGGGTCGATCACTACCGGCTCGGGTTTCGCTTCCTCAGCTGGGGGTTTGTAGCCCGGCGGTAGGAACTTGCTGATGTCTTCGCTGAACACCACTGGAGCTTTGGTGGAGGCTTCTTCCTTTGGTGGTTTGTAGCCCG
Source organism: Culex pipiens pallens (assembly GCF_016801865.2). Taxonomy (NCBI): domain Eukaryota; kingdom Metazoa; phylum Arthropoda; class Insecta; order Diptera; family Culicidae; genus Culex; species Culex pipiens. The sequence goes on from NC_068939.1 coordinate 125,883,859, forward strand.
GTGGGAGGAACTTGCTGATATCTTCGCTGAACACAACCTTGGGTTCGTTCTTGGGTGGTTTGTAGCCGGGTGGAAGAAGTTTGCTCACCAGATCTTCATCCTCGGATGGTGCAGCCGTGGTTGTCGTGGTCTTCTTCAAAGACGGTTTGAAGGCACCTCGGTAACCAGGTGGTAACAGTTTGCTAATGTCGTCCTCGATGAACTTGGACGCCGGAGCCTTTGTCGTCACTTCAGCTGCGGGTTTGTAGCCTGGAGGCAAAAACGAGCTAATGTCCACCTTGGGGACCTTCTTCAGCACATCCAGCGTTCCGTTCGGCTTCTCGTTGCCCTTGATCTTGCTGATCAGTTCCTTCAGATTGTTCGTCGTCTTGACCTCCTCCTCCGTTCGGTTGCGATCCTTCGGCAGCTGCGAGCTCAACTCCTGAATCGGAACGCTGCTCTTGTAGGATCGACTGTTGTTCGCCGGACGGAACCGGTTTCCAAGATCCGGTCGCAGCGGTTCCTCGTTCAGGACGTCACGGTCGGATGCAATTGGGACGTGTGTCGTGCTGCTCACGCCAAACTTCTTGATCTTGTAGGCGTTCTTTTGCTTAAAGTCCGGTGGAAGCAGCGACGCGATCTCGTCGCTGATCACTTCATCAAATACGATCTTCTTGGTAAGATCAGCAGCGGGTGCCGCAGTAGGTTTGGCGGTAGTTGGGAACACGCGAGGCTTCTTGGTGGTCGTGGCACGACCGTTTGGTTGGAACTTGCGGATCACTACCGGAGGTAGCGAGGAAGACGTTGGAATTTTGTCATCCGCGATCATCTCCTTTAGCACGGGTAGATCTTTGAAGATTCCACTCGACAGCTCCGACTGTACTCGATCAAGCTTATCGATGATACTCTCGGTAGATTGCGAAAGCGCAATCACCGACTTCTCCGTCGTCGGCGTCTCCGAATCATCCGTAACGGAGATCACCGGCTCCTGCGGAGCAATCGTAGTCTTCTCGATGTCGTGGCTACTTACCGTTGTGATGTCCACCTCGTCGTTCTCGTTACTGCCTTTCGAGTCCAGCTCCGACAAGCTCTGCTTCTTCTCGTCCTGTTCGACCTGCGGGAACGGCAAGAATCGAGCCCCGGACACGCTCCTACTGGTCTGCACTGAAGCCACCACAACCCAGCTCTCGGTCGTAGCGTTCGAGGTCGGTTCCGCATCTACCGAGCTGTTCAGCGTGCGCTCCGTTGTGGTGCTTGTCTCCTGCGTAGGAGCTGCCTCCGTCGTGGTCGTTGTCGGAGTCGAGCTCGAGGTCGTTTCAATCGGAGCAGCTCGCGTAGTTTCCGCGATCACTTCTTCCGAAGGGGCTGGAGCTGCTTCTTCGTCCACCTTAGCATCTTCCACCGGTTTCTCTTCCTCCTCCTCCGAGTAGATCAGCGTGTCGATGTCTTCTTTGGGATCTTCAACAGCCGGTGCTACCGCAGGCTTGACTTCCGGCCTCACCGTAGTACTAACCGCTGGTTCATCCTCATCGTAGATGTACTCGTCGTCGTAAGCCGAATCACTCAACTGTTCCTTCAAATCCTCCTGCGCGGGTGCAACCGACGAAGGAACCTCCTTCTTCGGCTCTTCCGTGTAATCTTCCTCCTCTCCTTCCTCAATCTCATCGTCCAACACTTCTTCCGAACCCGAGTTCGGCAAGTAAAAGTTATCCGTCAAGATCACCGTGTGATCCTCGATGGTCTCTCCCACCTGCTGCTGCTGCTCCTGCTGCTGCCCATCACTCTCCTTCACCACATCGTAGTACTCGTTCTCGTTGATGTTGTTCAAACTGCCTCCCCGTTCCTCGTTCTCGTACTCCTTCGCGGTGGTGCTTGTGGGAGCACTGCTGGTCGTACTCACGACCAGTGGCTTCTCCTCCTTCTCGCTCGAGCCGCCACTCTTGATCGAGTTGGTCTTCTGCGAGGTCGTCGTCTGCGGCTGCTGGAAATCCTTAATCTCCTGTGGTTCGTCCACAAACTCGTTGTTCGCCGGGTCCTTCGGGTCCTCCACGTAGTCGTCGTAGTCGTAAATCACCTCCGCCGACTTGGCCGACCCGTTGTGGGTGATGTTGATCGACGGGATGATGGGCCGGGCCGGGATGATGAAGCGGGACAGCGACGCCGGCGGTGCCTTGGCCGTGGTCGTCGAGGTTGAGGTGGTGGTCGCCTTCTTGGACTTGTTGACGAACGTTCCGCGGGAGGCGGAAGAAGAAGATGGAACCGGGGCAGCGGCGTTGCTGCTGACCGGTGCGACCTTCTTGGCTTCGAACGCCGGGCGGAAGGGGTTCGGGGATGGGGTGCTGTGGAGGAAGGGATAAGAAGGTGTTAGGAATTTGTCGTTTGACATCGTTATTTTTTTAAATTTCTTCAATGTTGTTAAATTTCTTAACAACAACAAAAAACGTTGCTTAACTCTTTCCGACATAAAACCCAAAATTTCCAAAAGAAGCTTATAAATTTCGTATGGTCATAGGTAGCGCGTCCATCCCGGGAATTCCCGAGATTTTTCAAAAACTGGGAATTCCACAATCCCGGGAATTCCCAAAATAGGAAAAAAAACAAATTTTGGTCTTTAAATTCAGATTTTGTTGTGGAACGGATAAACAGTTGAATACTTAGAAATCGATAATAATTAAAAAATATTAAGATTATATCCCAATTTATTTGACTTATAAAGGAAATTGTTAAAATTTTAGTTTACAGATTCGTAAAATGTCTAACGAATTAAATATTTTCTATTAAATTTTATTATATTTTTGAAAAAAACTACGATAATTAATTATTTGAAATAAAAAAAATGATTGTTTTTTATCAAACATCTTTGGCAAATCAGAAAAATGTATCGAATTAAGACAGCTGATTTGTTATTTTTATTTTTTGCATAATGTTATTTTTTTATTGATTTCGGTTAAAACAGGAACAGGAAAAAAACCAAAACACCAACAAAAAGTACACCGATTTTCATATTAATTGCTCTAAAATCTCCTGAACAGTAAAAAATACGATGGTAAAATCACATGCAAAAGCATGCACATCACATTTGTTAAAAAGACACTTAATATTACATATAACATTTTTGTAAACACAAAAAAAATTGCAGCAGATGGGATTCTTACCAAGCACCATTAGTAAGGACTGGCGCCTTAGCCCGCTCAGTCATCAGAGCGATGAAGAATGGAAAGGATAAACGCATATATTAGCTTGACATTTCGTTCAAGAAGGTTTCCCATACCTATTGGTGGGCTACATATTTCAGGGTGTTATATTACATAAAATTTTATAAAATAATGCAAATTTAATTTTACATTTTTCCATCATAAACCAAAAAAATGTTTTTTTTATTCAGGTCTGAAAGGGTTTATCCACCTTTAGGGGGTTGGTGACTTCCTCAAATTCGTATAGTAAATACACTCAGTCAAAATAGTTTCATTTTCCCTTGACATGTTTAACAAATTAAATTCCATGACCTCGACCATGACCCATTTCTTTTGAAAGGGATAGTTTGCATTATAGATCCGTATAACGTTTTCGTAAAAAAATCTTAGATCCGGCCTTTTTAAAGATGCACAAATAACACTTAAGTGCTTATAACTTTTGATAGGGTTGTCAGACCTTCAATCACTATCTATAAATCATAATGTTTCATAATTCAGAAGTTATAACAAAAAACGTTACTTCATCCACCCTTAGGTGGTTAGCGCCTTCCTCACATTTAAAGAGTGCTATCCAAAATGCAACAAGTGCGTAAATAACACTTAAGTGCTTATAACTTTTGATAGGGTTGTCAGATCTTCAATGTTTTGAGCGCATTGGAAAGCTCTTTTGAATACCTTTCTAAAAATGTATAGCATGACGGGTTTTCTTACAAAAACCACCCTTTTTACAATCTTCCGGACTTTTGCTAAAATCGTTTTTTTAGCATAACTTTTGAAGTACTTAACTAAACTGCATAATTTTTGATAGCGACTTATGGGACCCCAAGACGGATCGAATGACGCCAAAACGGACAAAATCGGTTCAGCCAATGTCGAGATAGTCGAGTGACAATTTTTTGATCAACATCCCACCACACACACAGACATTTGCTCAGAATTTGATTCTGAGTCGATAGGTATACATGAAGGTGGGTCTAGGAGGTCTAATTGAGAAGTTCATTTTTCGAGTGATTTTATAGCCTTTCCGCAGTAACGTGAGGAAGGCAAAACAATTTTCGCTAAAGTCCGGGGGTGTTTCTTATAAGAAAACTCGTCATGTTATACATTTTTGAAAAGGTTTTCTGAAGACATTTCTTACAAGTTCAAAAGATTAAATCACTATCAAAAGCACTTAAGTGCAATTTATACACTTTGTTTGGTTCAGATCTAATATTTTAGTGAAAACGCTGTCCGGATTTATCATGCGACTTATCGTTGGATTGGTAGTCAAAAAACTAACCCAATTCATTGAAAATCTGATCACCCTATCCAAAGTTAAGAGCACTTTAGCGCTTTTTATACACTTTATTGAAACCGGTCTCAGATATTTCAATAAAAAAAATATTGGGGTTGATGACTTGTCTCACTGTACACCAAAGAAACAAAAAGTTCGAATTTAAAACATTAAATCTAAATGTACACAATACCACAAAAAGCCAATTTGTTAAAACCGATAAACATCAAATTTAAAAACCAACTTAATCCACCTATGTGGTTGGAGCCTTCCTCACAACAATGGCTGTACACAAGTTTCATCTATTTTTTAGATCCGGCTTCCAAAAAGTACATCGATATCACTTAAGTGGCCATATCTCGAGACAGGGTTGCCAGATCTTCAATGTTTTGGACTCGTTGGAAAGGTCTTTTGATAACCTAACCAACGATGGGTTGGATGATGGACCCGGACATAGTTTACATACAGTTAAGTGAGATCCAAATATATGTAAAAACACATTTTTATACATAACTTTTGAACTACTTATCGAAACTTCAATCTGTATAAAACTCGATCTATGGGACCCTAAACCAAGTCGAATGCAACAAGTTCGGGTCAAATCGGTTCAGCCAGTGCCGAGAAACATGAGCTAGTTTGTTGGTCACATACATACATACACACACACATACACACACACATACACACACACATACACACAGACATTTGTTCAGTTTTCGATTCTGAGTCGATATGTATACATGAAGGTGGGTCTACGACGTTTTTATACGAAGTTCATTTTTAGAGCAGGATTATAGCCTTACCTCAGTGAGGAAGGCAAAATATTTAAAAAATATTTTAAATGGGAAGGATGAACTGGAAATAGTTTTCTGAGATTGTTTTTTTTTCTCATTGTTTGTAAATAAAAATATTAAACTTCCCAATTTTGCAAATAGTTAAAAAAGCTAATTCTAATATCAATTTTAATATAGCTTAGCAATTCTCTACCAAAACCGAAAATGGATTTTATTTGTATTTTTATTTTTTTTATTTTGCTAAAACTTTGTGGGGGCCTTCCGTATGCTCAAAAAGCCATTTTGTGTCATTGGTTCACCTATACAATTTTGACAGCTGTCTATACAAAAATGGTACGTACGTACGTATCTGTAACTTTTGAAGGAATTTTCTGAGCAATTTGGCGTCTTCAGCAATGTTGTAGGTATTGATGAGAAATATTCAGAAAAAATAGGTACACGGAAAAAACGATTTTTTTTAATTATTTTTTTATTTTCACGATTTTTTTATATGTTTTCAAGGACCAAAATGTAAAAAAAGAAACATTCGTGAAAAAAAACATTATTTTTGCAATTCCCTCGTGAAACTACTTACTTTTCCTTCCATTCTTGAACGACGAAATAGCCTACTTTTCTGTACCAAAAATAACAGAATCGAATAGCAACACTTTTCAAAATAAATGCTGAAAAGTTCTACTTTTCAGCACTCAAATGGGTTGAATTTTGGTTTAAACGAATTATTGACAAAATACATGAAAATTTGACATAAAATTTCACTCAGTGTGTGTTTTTTGGAATTGCAAAAAATGTTGTATGGAACTCGTTGCAAAATTTGATTTTTTCAGCACTCTTCGTATTTACCCAACTCGGTGAACCTCGTTAGATAAATGTACGACTCGTGCTGAAAAATCCTCTTTTTGCAACTTGTTGCATAAACTACTATTTTGCAATTCCGCTGTGAAACTGTCAACTTTTCCTGTCCTTCTGGAGAAACGAAACGGCCTACTTTTCCCTACCAAAAATAACTGAATGGAAAATTAATACCTTTCAATACCAGTGCTGAAAAATTCTACTTTTCAGCACTGAAATGGGTGCTGAAAAGTTGAACTTTTCAACACTAGTATCTAAATGTAGTAAACACATCAATGTTTGATATGAAATTCCATTCAAGAAGCGTTTTTCGGAATTGCAAAATAGTAGTTTATGCAACAAGTTGCAAAAAGAGGATTTTTTCAGCACGAGTCGTACATTTATCTAACGAGGTTCACCGAGTTAGATAAATACAAAGAGTGATGAAAAATCAAGTTTTGCAACGAGTTCCATACAACGTTTTTTGCAATTCCGAAAAACACCCTTTGGACAGAATTATAGGACAAATTATAGGACAAATAGTCAATGAATCGTTCAAATCAAAAAAATGTTGAAAAGTATAACTTTTCCTAACAAGTGCTGAAAAGTTCAACTTTTCAGCATCCATTTCAGTGCTGAAAAGTAGAACTTTTCAGCATTTGTTTTGAAAAGGGTTACTATTCGATCCTGTTATTTTTGGTACAGAAAAGTAGGCTGTTTCGTCGTTCAAGAATGACAGGAAAAGTAAGTAGTTTCACTACAGAATTGCAAAAAAAGGTTGTAAGCAACTCGTGGCAAAGCATGATTTTTTCAGCGCTCATCGTATTTATACAACTCGAAGCAAGACTACCATTCCAAAAGGGCCAAACATTTTTCGGACTGTTTTGACATTTCCACAAAGTGTGTTTGTAAATGGTTTCATTACATTAGATCGAAACTCATTCCTAAAATCTTGAAATTCATTTTTACAAAACTTTCATTTTAACTATACTTTGTTTATTAGAAAGGAGCAAATTGGTCTCTTATTGCTCCCTTTGTGAAACTCTTATGACACCGATTCTTCCATCTTCGTCGTCGATTTTAATTTATTCATGAATCAAGTCTTGTTCATTATTGCAATTAATCTAGTTATTTTGGATTTAATTCTCTTCTGTTTTTAGAAGCAACCTAATTGTCGAAGCAAACAAAAGATTAATTACTCTCAGATCTAGTTCATTGTTTAACCTCTCTTCTTTTAACGTCAGATAATGGATTAACACAGTGCAAGTCAGGGTGCATTGTGCAACTATACTCTTCGGTTAAGATTCCAAAGCTTTGAATCTCTCCTTCTTCGTTCGCGGTCAAGCTCAACCCCCCGTCACTATACGTCCAATCTTATCTTCAAATTCCAATCATTTCATTTCTGCTACTAGCTACGATGGTACGACCCAAAACTCACCGTCCGGCGAAGCGATTCCTCAGCACGACGCTCTCAACCGTGGTACTTTTGGCGGTGACCGGCTCGGCCGTGGTCGTAGATCGGTATCGATTGGCCCGCGGAGTTGGCTTGGTGAATCGGCTACTGCTGCCACTGCCACTGCTCCCGTTATTCGTTTCGTTTTGCTGGTGATGACCACTGCTGCTGCTGCTCCCTCCAAGATCCTCCGACTTGGATCGGAAGCCGTTGTTCCGGGCGTTCGACGGTGGCAATCGCGCGCCGGGTTGCCTTTGATGTGATGCCGCCGACGATGAAGAAGATGACGTCGAGCCGGGGAAGCCCCGCGAGGGCGGGTTGGCTCCGGCTGGCGCCGAACTTGAGCTCGACGAGGAGTCGTCGTTGCCGAAGGGACGCGCTCGGTTTGAGATGTACGAGAGTTGACGGTCCCGGTCGCGGCCACCCGTTTCGGGACGCTGTGGCGGGGAGAGAGAGAAAGGGGTAATTTGATTAGTTGAAGGGCCTTACAAGGTTTTGAACTGATGTAACTGGTGTTGAGGGTACAGCTGAATAAATTGATTGAAATACTTCTTTGTCGATTTTTTTTTCTATCGATACTTTGGACCCAAATTTTTCCAACATTCAAATTTTAGAACGTTCAAATTATTCCAAACATGCAAGAATCGATTTTCAACGCATAACAAGGCAAATTGTTTTTAGTAGATTGAACTACAGTTTTTGAAATGTTGAAGTTTAAAAAAACCCTTTGATTTTTGAGCCAAATTTCAAGGAGGGAGACATTACGGAAATACGACAAAAAGATCGCAAGACATAAGGGCGAATGGACAAAAAAGGTCGAATGCCAAATAGCCAAAAGCAGGGTTGCTAGGTTGCCAGATAAATCTGGGAATGCCAGATTTTTCAAGTGTCAGCCAAAATAAAGATTTACAGTCGACTCTCTGGTTGTCAATATCCAAGGGACCGTCGAGGAAGGGAATCATCAGTTTACAGAGCGATGCAAAATGAAGACTCGATTGAAAATATTTTTTTCTTGATACCCAGCTATGGGAGATAATCATGGCAACGTCCATCAAACAAAAACAAACTAATGTCAAACACCCTTCAAAGCTTCGTTTCGCCAAGAAAAATGTCTATGCAAGCCATGAGATAGTGACAATATTGACAACCGGAAGAGATTTTTAAAGCAAACAGAATCCAAGGGACCGTCGAGGAAGAGATCCTTCAAGCAAGGGAAAATATTGAGGAATGAAGATAATTGAAGTATGCAGATTGAAGGTACTGAAGAATTCATCGATAGATGGAGAATTATTGATATCGAGAAGATCGACAGCCAGAGAGTCGACTGTATCAGTTATCTGTGCCAGATTTCAACAGATTTTAAATTTTCTTGCAATTTTGAACATCTTTCTGAATTAAATGAACATGTAAATCGAATAATTAAGTCTACATTTATTTGATAAAAACGTAAATTCAGCCTTTCAGAGGCCACAAATCCATTAAACCATCAGAATATTACAAGCTTTTAATATATTCATGTATTTCCTCGCCTTCCCCATACATAATTATTGGATTTTCGTCTGCCAGATATTGCGCAATTATCACTAACCTGGACTTCGCACTAAATTATTGCTATCGATCGCACTATTGCGACTTGTCAAACTGGCTTGGGAAATTTTGATTTTCTCAAAAAATGATCAAAGCGAGCCGATGTTGCCCACCTGTCAATCGCAATTTTAAAGTGCGAATGTCCAGTTTGGTGGAAACTGCGGATATGTAAATAAACAACTGCTGGTTGCCTAGTTTTTGAAAATTTTGTTGTCAAAAGTGCGAGAGAAAAGTGCAGGCCGAATCCAAGTTACCCCCCCCCCCCCCCCCCCCCTAAAGTGTCCGCGTGGTTTATGGATGTCCCCTAAGCGGAAGGTGGTGAATACGATTCCTGTCTGGCTCGGCAAAGTCAGATCCCTTCAAAGAGTAAATCATTGGGAATACTGACCGGTAGGGGATAAGCTTCGACTAAGGGATTTCGTTTCTCGTACCTGGGACAATTGAAAAAGGTCCAAAATGGAGAAAAGGTCGAAAGTGCAAAGGTGCAGCTGGTTATGTTACACATATGACAAAGAACTTTGCACAAAGCTCTAACATTTTATTTTGTTATGAAAAATTTCAAATATTGCTTATTACTCTTGAAATGTCAATTTTTATGTCCAGTATACAAAACCATGATATTTGAAACCCATATTGCAAAAATACGTCACTTTTCTGAGATTTTATAGTTTGTAAGTTTAAAAGTCAACCCACGATTTTTTTTCGTTCAAAATTTTTGTGAAAATAGCCTAAGATGTGTTTTTGAAAAGTGCTCTGAACGTCAAAATTTTCAAAAACTGAATTCAGGAATCGATTCTCCACACAATTTTACCTATAAGTCTCCATATTGACCACTGTCCTAAGTCCAATTCTTGTATAGTTACAGCGGTTTTAAAAATAAAAATGTTGAAAAAATAGGTTTTTTGATGGTTTTTGGCAATTTCTACATGACAGACTTGATTTCTCAGTCTCAAAAATATTTTTACCGGATAGCTAATCCAATTTCCTATAAGAATGACTTTTACTGATACATGAATCTGATTAATCTGTTTGAGAAATTTTTGCGCTCAACCAATTAGATTATTCCGGTTTGAAATTTTGTTTTTCAGGTTAGCTTTTGAGTACTTTACTATAAGACTTTCCCTTTCGTTTGGTTGGTAAAACATAAAGATTGCTTGAATAAGGGGGGAAGATATAAGCATTTGAAGAACTAAACAATTTCGTTACATTTTCGCTTCGGGAAATTTTGGATTGACACCTGTAGACAGTGCCATTAGGACAAAGTTCTTTTTCAATAACCGTATTTATCTGTGAGACTGACTTCTAAAATATTTTTTTCTATTTTTGAAATCAAAATATTCATGATTGTGAGTTTTTCTCTTCTTACAAATATTGTACGGTCCGTTCCTTACTGGTCTCGGTCGTTGTAAACGACCGGCGAAAATGTCTAAACAGTTCTCTCCTCACTTCGTCTCACCATCCATCCCGGTTACGAGATTTTCTGGCAGAAATGGTTCTGCTAGAATCCTGCTAGAATGATTCTAGCAGGTCTGTCATAATTTTGTTAGAAATGTATTTGAATGTTCTAGCAGGGCGAAATATGTAAGAATTCTGCTAGAACTTTGCTGGAATGTTCTGACAGAACATTTTTTCGCTATCCGGTTGGCGACGAACAAGATTTTCGCCAAAACCGCATGTTTTCCGACGATCTTTCGCCAAAACCGCATGTTTTCCGACGATCTTTCTTTTTTTTAAGACTTGACAAGAGGAAAGGTGTTCCGTGAATCTGGTAAGTCGGTGCATACAAAATTAAAAAAAAAATAATGAAAAAGTGACATGATTCTGTTTCGGCGAGCCGTACAAATCTTCATAGGGTTCAAGAACGATTCCGTTAAATCTTATGTTCTTTTCTTTGTTTTCGCAGAGATCTTCAAAGATGGCTGAAATCCGTGAATTCTCCGTTGAATATGGATACATACGGAAATGCCGTCGTTCGCGACATCGCATGCATATATGTTGGTCGATTCTCCGTATAATGAATGGCCACGCACTCGGAACGCTCGGAACTGACGGAAGCCAGCAATGAATATTTATCCAAGGAAAACTCATCGCATCGCATCTGATTTTCACTGTGTATTTATTTTGTAAAGCAATAATAAAAATTGTGTTGATAAAATAAAAAGTAAATAAAAATTTATTAACTTTTTTCCCGGATCAATAATTCTAGCAAAATTCTAGCAGGATTCTAGCAGATTTTTTCCAACTCATTCTAGCAAAATTCTTACAGAATTTTAGCAGGAAGCCTGTCAGAACAGTTCTAACAAAATTCTAGCAGGATTCTGACAGAACCGGTTAATTTCGCCAGCTCCTGCTAGAACCGGTTATTGCATTTGAGCTAGAATTCTTTGAGAATTCTAGCAAAGTTCTGGCAGGATGATGGCACCGTTCTTGTAAGAATATTTTCGCTCTGCTAGATTTCTGTAAGAATCCTGTGAGAACGCCGTGACTGGGCAGCTGCAGCTTTGTTGACAAACAAACGGAGCACGCGGTCGCATAATGGCGGCATCGAGCCAGAATTAGGGGTGATCATGTGGTTAAAATGAAACATTTTCCAAGAAATATAATATTTTCCCAACTGATAAAAAATGGCCAATCATGTTCAAACAATTATTCCTGATGTCGGAAAAGTGATTGAAGATCAAAATTTTAATCCATATTTTTTCTTTAAATTGATCTTTTTTTTCATACCAATTGGTAACCCCTTGGCCTATCCACGCCTGAAAAGATGACCGATAATCCAGCTACCTGCTAAATCCACAATATAAGCAGTCCTTAAAAAGTCTAACTTTTAAAATATTGTTTCCATCTCTAGAAATAAGAAGATGGAAGCTAATATGGGGGTAATTGTCTGCTCTACAACTTTGTGCACTCTAAAAAATAACTTTTCAATGTTGCAAAAAAAACAACAAATTTTTCAAATGCAAAACTTAGTTCAGGATTTAAAAAATAACCCTCCTAGGTTATTGCAGATTCTTAAAGTACATACAAATTTTCTTAAAATTACAAGTTCCAAATTATTAAAAAATACACCTGTTTAGCATGTTCAAAAATGGAAGGAGTCGTACTGCTCATTCGTCTAGAGAAACTGAATAATGGACCTCGAATTCGTGATCAGGGACCAAAATTACACCTTAGAACAAAGTTTCACGCAAATTGCAGAGGGTTCGGGGAAACATGTTTCGATTTCGCATGAATTGTCAGAGAACGACCCAGGCATCAAATTACGCATTAGAAATGAAGTTTAGAAAAATATCTATTTAGTGATAGTTTGTTTTCATTAAGACTATTTTAGATCATTTATCATATTTTATAGCTCACTGAACCTCCTCCACTTCCGCAAATAGAATCATCAATTGATCTAGAAAAATCAAGTGCGTGACGTTCATAAAACTAATGATCCTTCCATTGAAATCCGACACATTCCATTACTCCACTCCCTCATGCCCGAAGCATATTTATGACCATCCGGAAGCACTTCAGCTCCCCCCTAACTTGCTTAGCATATCTCGATCGAGTTCACACCTTTCCTCGTTAAATGTAGTCCATTATTTTTTCGTTACGGTAAATCACAGAAAAAAAACAGAACTCCATAAAACAGGGAGTGCCGTTTTGCCAATCAATTTATTGACCTGCTTCTCTACGTTCTCAGTTCGATCTGCGGCAGCCAGTGTTTCATCAATTTGAGCAAGGATTTCCTGTATTCTACACTCGTGTTGTCCGATCACCTCACTTAAAACGCCATTTGGAGCATTAGCTCCATGCGAGGAGGGGTATCTTTTTGGAACGATCGATTTTGTTGGCACCTCTTTTTTTCTGCTTCTACTAAAGCACTTTAAAAGGTCTCAGAGTTTGTCGATGACTTGCCACAAGTCGCCTTCGAGTACGGTCCCTTGGTTTATTATCACTTTCAATTATTTTACGATCGTAATTTTCGAACCTTTTTTGTACCGTAAAGTCTTCTCCGTCAGCAAGAAATGGGAACTCCGGCGGTTCCAAACGTCGACACGCAACAGGGAAAAGAAACTAGAACAGAACCCCCGCGATGAATACTAACGAGCTTCGAATTAAGTGGCGGCCCCCCGATCCAGAAGTTGACGAGTGGTAGGCCAGCGGTGACCACCAGCTTTTGCTTTTTGTCAATGAATTTCATTATCGATCGAGAAAACACTCACGTGGAGGGGGAACACTTCTGTCTTTACAGTTTGATGGCATACTTTTCTGTTGTTTCTCCCCATTGCCAAGTTTGGAGGTCCAAAAGTGGTCCGTACTTGGCGGTGGCAATTTTGTGGGGGAGTCAGTTCTGAAGTTTCGTTTGAGTCTTGGAGGAATTTTGGGTAAAATAAATATATGCAAAGCATATTGGCAACTTGCGCTTTTGGAGAATTTTGAAAATGTTTTCAACCTTGAAGTCTGACTATCACTCGATTTGCATGGAGAAATGTAAATAGTGATCCGCTTTTTGGAAGGTTTTCTCTAGTTAGGAATTCTTCCGAAAACGTGAACGAAATATCTGGAAAAATAAACATACGTGGAATCTCTCGTCAATCCAGCAGAATCCAGATCAAAAGTGCTCCGATTTGGTTGAAATTTGGAATGGGAGTTTCTTGGACAAAATAATTAGACCCGATTTTTTTGTTTGGCGATTAGGCTGGTCCTATTTGGAATAGAGTGGTTCAAAAAATATGTTTTATGAATATTTTTGCAAAAACCACATTTTTCAAATATTCAAAGCTGCCTTCAAAATAATTGAAAACATAACTAAATACACAGATCAATTAAAAACTGTTTGCTGATTTTATGATCTCGGAACCAAAAAGCTCACAACTTAAAATATTTGTCTAAGATATTTCTGGATTGTTCACGTAACATATAAAAAAGGAGAGTATTTATTAACAGAATCGCTGCATAAACCTTCAAGACTATGTTAACCGTCATTTGAATATTACAAAAGTAAAAAAAAAATACAAAGCAGTTCTGATTTCATCAAATACCTGTCTCAAAACTTTTGCCTTGGCCGTGAGGATGCGGGTTTCGCCTTGTAAGCGGAAGGTGATGGGTTCGATTCCTGTCTGGCTCGGCAAAGTCAGATCCCTTAAAAGAGTAATTCTACTCACAGGGAATACTGACCGGTAGGGGATAGGTTTCAACGAACGGCGTGCTGGATTCCAAATCCAGAGGTCGTGAGTTCGATTCTCGTACCGGGATGATGAAGATTTTAAAAAATTGTCACATCATAAAAAATGTAACATTACAACTTACAAGAGTACAGAGGCATCGATTGTTTAGTCGAACATTGTTTCTGAATCTTTTGTAACACTTTTTTTCTGCGGGGATAACAATTTTGTCAACATTTTGCTTTTAAAAAAAGTAAAGATTATTCAAAGAAATTCTGTAATTTTTCAGCAGTCCAATTTGTGATGGATCAATTTGGACACCACCATGATAAAAATAAAACATACAAAACAAAAACAAATCATTCGCGGAACAACTTGGTCTTGGCGGACTCTATTGCAATATTCCTTTTCGATGGCTTTAATGGCGAGGCAATCCAAACAAGGGCTATTAATTATACACAAAAAATTGACTTTCATATTCTAAAGCACACAAAAAAACTAACATAATCCACCTAAGTGGTTGATGCCTTCCTCACTTTTTACCAACAATGGGTAATATGAGTGGTTTGGACACATATTTCAGCTATTTTTTTTTAGGTCCAGAAAAATAAGTACACAGATATAACTTAAGTTGTCATAACTCGAGACAGGGTTGCCAGATTTTCAATTATGTGGACTCGTTGGAAAGGTCTCTTGATTATCTAACCAATGATGGGTCGGATGATGGATCCGGACATCGTTTACATACATTTAAGTGAGATCCGGCTTGAATAAAGTACATAAACATCACTTAAGTGGTCATAACTCGAGGCAGGGTTGCCAGATCTTCAATTATGTGGACTCGTTGGAAAGGTCTCTCGATTACCTAACCAATGATGGGTCGCATGATGGTTCCGGACATCGTTTACATACATTTAAGTGAGATCCGGCTTCAATAAAGTACATAAATATCACTTAAGTGGTCATAACTCGAGGCAGGGTTGCCAGATCTTCGATGTTGTGGACTTGTTGGGAAAGTCTTTTAATTACCTAACCAATGATGGGTTGGACGATGGATCCGGACATCGTTTACATGCATATAATTGAGATCCGGATATATGTGAAAACACATTTTTATACATAACTTTTGAACTACTTATCGAAACTTCAAACAATTCAATAGCGATGTATGGGACCCTAAACCAAGTCGAATGCAACTGGTTCGATCAAAATCGGTTCAGCCAGTGCTGAGAAAACTTGGCAAGATTTTTGAACATATACATACATACACACACACACACAGACATTTGTTCAGTTTTTGATTCTGAGTCGATATGTATATATGAAGGTGGGTCTTCGAGCTTTTAATAAAAAGTTCATTTTTAGAGCAGGATTATAGCCTTACCTCAGTGAGGAAGGCAAAACATTGTTTTTTACAACGTTATTCATTACTGTGATTTTTTAAGGATGTAAAACAAAAGGTCGAAAGACATAGGGTCGAATAGACAAAAGGTCAAATGCCAAAAAAACGAAAGAACGAAGTGAAAAAATGTGTAATTCAAACATGTTTAAATATTAGTCCAAAATCTTTTTTTGTTCATCTTAAAAAAAATTAGGAAAAGTCTAAAATCAAACATGTTTTAAACAATTTCATATTTGAACAAAACAAACTTGATTCCGTAAGAATTCTGAAAGTTTTAATGTTTTGTTTATAATTTATAATTATTTTTGTAGGGACCATCCATAAACCACGTGGACACTTTTTTTTGGAATCCCTCCCCCCCCTCTCGTGGACAATTGTCAATACAAATAAACTTTTATGTATGGATCGTGGACAATCGCCAGTACACTCAAACCCCGATGGTTTGACACCAACTGTTGTCAAACGAACGGGGTCACGTTTTAGTTTGACACACCTTTTACACGGAGTTCACACACACTACCAAACGTTTGTTTTAATAGTGAGCGTGAGCGCCATGTAAAAAGTGACAGTTCGTCACTTTTTAGTTTGACTTTGACCAACCAACGGGGTACAAACTAAAAAAGTGTCAAACGAAAAAGTGACCAACCACCGGGGGTTGAGTGTACTCTTCACCAAGGTTCGATTTCAATGACTGATTTTTATGATTGTCTCTATTCAGTTCAAATAATTAATTCTTGACTCGGTGATATTTTTGTGAGTTTTCCCATTCTTTCAAAAATATTAAATTAAAAAAAAATCAAAATTCTGTAATCTGGTTTCATATAAAAAAAACTATTCCTTATAACACAAGCAGTTCTTTCAAAAAAATTAAGAGGATAAGTCTTGGTTCGAAAGTAATTCAATGAATTTATATTCTTTCAAAATAATGTATTCTTGTTTTTGTACAGTTTGTTTGAATTTTGTCTAGTTTTTTTCATAAAAATGTTTTGCGAAAGAATCTGTTTATTTTTTTTCTTGTTTCCGTAAGATTTATGTGAGTTTTGTTTCATTCTTTCAAAATTATTTATTCTTATTTCTTGATATTCCTTCAAAATAATTTACTCTCGTTTCCGTAATTTTTCTGTTATTTTTAGCATTCTCTGAAACATGACCTGTATTAAAATATTTTTATGACGTATTGTCTATACACCCAAAGGAAACATATATATCCAAATCTGCAACAGTGGATTTGCTGCAGAATAGCTCATTTTTGCCCGCGTATAAACATGTCAGCGATCTGCAGGTCTCCCCAACACATATAATGCTGGCTCGTCCCCGAGCATCGCTTCAGAAAGAAGAATATGTTCGTGATCTGTCCCTCACAACGCATCAAGCGTCCATGGCGAAGTGGTAACGTGTCGGATCAACAACCAAGAAGCTAATGGTTCAATCCTCGTTCTGATTAATTTTTTTTCTGCGATACAATCAATCAGCCGTCGGTAATGTCGATAATTCTAGCCCTATAGGGCCTAAGCCGAAGTGTAAACAAAGAGTCTATCCTGCTCGTTCCAAATGTAAACATCAACTGACGTGAGCAGGATAGACTCTTTGTTTACACTTCGGCTTCGATCCTTTTACATTGTTTTGCTTGAATTGTCGGTAACAGGCAAAGATGTCATACCCCTATATCGCAAAAAATGCATGAGGACAGATTTCATGCAGATTCTGATGTACTTTCATGCCGCCATGCATCACAATCATGTTACCGACGTTTGGGTGTATGGATGTGTCCCGTCCGTGTGGATCAACCAGACCGCGCACTGAACTCACAGTCCGGTGGTCGCAGGTTTGACGAGCGCCCACAAAATTCTTAGTGTAAATATGAAAAATGGGCCTTCGCTCCGTGCCGTACATTCATATATATTTTTTTAAATGGTCAACAACATGGACAAAACATTGTTACACTCAAAAAAAAAATGATTCTGAAAAGAACAAATTATAATCTAAACGAAAAAATGAGTAAATTTTTCAAAAAATTACATTTCTCAAGACTTATTAGAGTTGAGAAATCAGGAATAGTTTTTTGAATACTATTTTCAAACTTTTTTGTCGATATTTTTAACAAAATACCTACACGGAGAGTAATCAGTTCTCGAAATCGTGAATTAAGTTCATGAATTTGAGAGCCACGAAGGAATATATTCACGTTTATAGTGCAAATGCACCATACTCATGAATAAATTCCTTCGATTACGGGAATTGATTTTTTTTTTTCTCTGTGTATGGAATTCCCACACTCATTGAAACTCTTATATTTTTAAATAATAACAATTCTTTAAAAAGCATAAGGTCATAGCTGTCTCAAAAGAATTTAACGGTTCAACCCATTTATCAAACATAGCTTCTACAGTGTATGATCTAACCATAGCAGTCTAGTTTATGATCTATGGAATTAAACCACTCCTTGTCCTACCAAATCACTTCTTGGCTTACATCAAATCAAACAAGTTTACAGTCATGCTCGCCAAGAACAAATAAAAAGACCCCAATAAAAACTCCATTAACCCCTTGGGGTACCCTGAAAAAACCCGGTAATGCTCCCCCCTCAGTGACTGACCATAATCTTGGCCGGCCTTGTCAACCCCGGGGCCAAACCTTGAAGGGACCCAACAATAGACCACACCGCGTTCCGTTACGAATCCGCGTTCGATCTTAGTGGGACCCACGAATAAGGTTTCGTCAAAAACGGTGTGACGTAACCTTCGGAAACGTACCTTTTCATTACCCTGTTGCTGCTCGAAATTCATTCAATCGAGTGAAACGAACCCGCAGGGACCACCACATGTCCGCGAAATCGTGGTCACCAGAGGGCAGGGCACTGGGGGGGCAGGTCGACCACTTGCAAACACCTCGAATTATGAAAGGTGTTTGGTCCAGATTGGGCGGCCAACAAAAAAAAAAAAAGGAACGGTTTTTATGAAAGTAAAGTGTGTGGGTCCCCCAAAAACAACGAAACTATTTGGAGGTTGACGAGCGTTTATTTGCGTGCGTATGATTAAACGGTATCGTGAGCACCGAGGGGGTAAAACGGTTCCACTGGCTAATGTTTGGGTCGGGAACCTTGATCTGAGACGGTTGATCGATTTGACTAAGGGGTAGCAATTGGAAGTGTGATGTGGAGTTTTGGCCACCACATGAGATGGAATGTTGATGTCTGTACTTTGGGATCACGATTTACGTTTTTTTGCGTTTAGACAATGGTGGTAATTTTATTTCATTTTTGAGGATTTCAAGTGGTTTACTGCTAAAAGCTTGACGAAAAGTGCTTTCCGCTGTTTTAGGTTGATTATATGATTACGATTTTAACTAGTGTTGAGCTTAAAATTTGTGATATAATATTTTTATTTTTCTGTAACAAGTACATCATTATTTAATAAGAAAAATATCTTATTTAACCCTGATCAAGCTCAAAAAAGTTACATGTAACATTTTGTTAAATTCTTAGTCTAGATCAACAGTGCCCAACGTATGGTTCGCCGAGCCATTTCATCAAGCCTGCGACAGGACTTCAAAATTGTGTAACTTTATTTTTGAATTGTTTAATGCAGGGATGACCAAGGATGGCCAGCGGGCCAAACGTGGCCCACGAGGTGGTTTTACTTTGTGGCCCACTTAACTTTTTTATGCTAATCCTTTTTAATTTTGGTAATAAAAAAATAATGATTTATGTTGATTCCCATTGAAACACAAATATTTTTTCAAAAATATTTATAATTAAAACAATTTCACACGTTTTAATGTTTTCAATATGTGTGAAACAAGTAAATATCGTCGAAATTTTCATCAAACGTTTTGACATAGGCAGAAATCTGTAATGATTGCTAAAATATAACAATTTTACAGTAATTTAAAAGTCATAATGACCCTTTTATGAACTGACCTTCAAACTTACTTCGCACTTAGAAACCTTCCCTCGGGATTCGAACTCATGACAGTTAGATAACGAATCTGATCGACTACCATCTGATTCAAACAGACAAAATGTTGAAATCGGAAGAATAAGGAGGTAGCTCATATTTTACAATTTTTTTGACGACAAAAACTCCCCTCCCCCACTCTAAATCAGAAGCAAAACTATTGCTTCAAAAACCTTCACAAAATCAATTGAAATTTAAGTGCAACTAGCTGAAATCAATTAAAAATGCATTCTTCAGCGTTTAGATTCACGTTAAGCATGTTCGAGTTTATTAAAAAATAATTTGAATTGTAGTAAATTTTCGATAAATAAATGTTTTTTCTATAAATTGATTTTTTTGGCGAATCGTTTTTTTTTTTTTTTTTTGAAAATAATGATTGCAATTTAACTTGATGGGTGCTTAAAACATTTTCGATTTTTTTTAATTGATTTGTTGAAATTCTGGCTCTCAACGATTTTCTTTAGTCACACTTAATTTATAGATAAATTTAATCCGTTACATAAATTGATTAGATTACATGCAACCAGTTTTTGAATGTAAAAAAAACATTAAAATCATATTAAAAACACAAGTACATTCAGCAATTTTTTTTTTTAATAACTTAAACAATAAAATCAACAAAACCGATAGAAAACTGCCATTTTGTGTTTTCTTATGTCTACTAGGCTTAGTGATTTTTCACGCTCAAAAATTGCAATTTTCACGGGGACCTTAATTTTAGAAAATCAAATTTCACGGAAATTTCGCGGAGCGTGAAAAATATTAAAATAACTATCTCAGAAACTACTTTTCATGCTTGTTTTCAATAAACTTAAAAAATCATAACTTTATTTAAACGGGACACTAAAAAACTTATAGTAATTTATAACAAAAAACACGTATAGCCATTTATTGAGCTGCTTTTAATGTTCGTCTAATAGATCTTAACAGTTTTCCCTGATTTGCTACTATTTTATCCTTTACATTTTATTGTATTTCATATCAAAGCCAAATTCAACCAAACAATTAACTTTTTTTGCGACATTTTGCCCAGTTGAAAATATTTTTTTGAGTTTTCATCTCACTTTTCTAAAAAAATCAAAAAAATAACACAATACAATAAAATTTATTAGGTTTCGGTTAAAAATACAGAATTTATAAAAAAATGCGAAATTTTTTTCTTCGACTGATTTTTGTTAACATCTACCAAATTTACGCTGCATTCACTTCTTAGTAAATGTTTTATCAATTTCATGTTAATGTAGGTTTTGCTAACAATTTTTCAAATGGTTCATATCACACTTTTCAATTGAAAACTAATAAAATTTACTTAAAAAGTCATTAATGAATGTAATATTGTTTATGTTATTATTTTAAAGAATTGATTTGAGAAAATTTCACGAGATTTCACGGAAATCTTAAAATTTCACGAATTTCACGCTGTCCGCGAAATCGTGAAATTTCACTAACCCTACTAATGTCTAATTTTCTAATGTAAAAAAATTACAGAAATAAAAAAAATCAGCTTCTAGATCTATGCAATTTCTAGTCTCTCAAATTAAAATAACTTATTTTTTTAAATGTTCTATTTTGTAAATTTGGCCCGGCCTCCAAAAACTTTGAGCACCCCTGGTGCAATGTCACCGTCTCAAAAAATCAAATGGGGTTTTATTTCCAATTAAGCAGGCTAATAAATAAATAAATGCAATGTTTTTCGACAAACATGTATTTATAAATAATAATAAATGACAAGTATCAAGCTTTGCTCTTTTGTTAATTCCCATTTAAACCGGTTCTTGCCCAAGGTAAGCCACTTTTCTACCAAATGGACTAGAATTGGGCCGAGACCCCATTTTCGATAGTCTCTCGGGAAATCTCATTTAATTTTTGAACTGACAAACTGTTTATTCACTTGGAAAAAATAGGTAATGAATCTTACGGGGCTTTTGATCACTTTTCCTTATAAACATATAAGGCCATTGTAAGTTTTATTACAAGCATTTGTCAAAATTCAAATCGAAAAAGAATCTGATCAATTGAAAACAATCTCTAATGCACGTTTCTGTATTGCTCATTGTATTTAGCATGTTTGGGCTTGTTCGTAAATATTTTGAATTTTAATGACCGCAAAATTTTTTTTGCTTCATCATAAAATATTTTTGTTAAAACTTAGATACTTTGAAAATTAGAGATTACAACACAATTGCAGCAATTTGTTTCAACACTATGAACTTGTAACAAAGAAACTAATTTTAACTGTTCTTGGTGTAAAATTGCCCAGCAAATCCCGAGAAGAAGGTTCTAAAAAAGGACTTAAAGTATATCAACAGCACAGTTGTTTGGACCTTAAGGGGGGGGGGGTGATTAAACTCTCTTAAAATAATTTTCCAATTTTTTGAATAACTTCTTTCTTTGCACAAAATGTTCCTATTCGTTGAATAGTTTTTATGATGATTTAATATCCAGAGCAGATTCGTTCATTCGCTGCATGCTAGTTCCAATGCTCGCTGATTTTAATTAAAAAAGCACTCAAACGTCAAAATTGAGCTGTCAAACTTATGTTTACATTTCGACCCCTTTGTTCACCGTTTTTCGAGCACGTGGTTTCGTGCTATTGACAGCTGTCAGTCGTTCCATTGAGCGAATTCGGATTCGTTCATTCGAATTAGCGAATCCACTCCGCAGGGTTGTTAAAATATCAAAATATCAGCTCTCAGCAACTACAATTATCTCGCCTGAATATTCATGCCTCAAATACAACTGCTCTTCTCTCTTCATTGAAACTCTCAACGCCGAACATAGCCGAACACGATTTCGTGCTTGCCCACTCGCGATTGAAATTTTCCTTTTCTCTCTCATTCTCGCTTCCACGAACATCCTACCGCAACAGCGTTTAACCACAAAAGCCGCCACAAAACCAATTATGCAAACGCAGTTTGAAGGGGCGTCATGCGTGGTCGGCTCCTAATCGCAATCTCGCGTTCTTTCATTGCAGTTTTTTGAGAGATTGAGAGACTCAGCGGTGAGAGTGCATAGTCGAGGAAAAGGGAAGGAGTGATAAAGAGAGAATGGCATCGCTGGGAATCACGAGACACAAGAAGAGATCTCACAAGCTATAGTGACGGCCGCTATACTCTCGGATATTTTTGGTGCAGAGATAATCTATTGATAGCTTTTCTATCACTCTTTTGCAACACTGCCACTCTGTAAAAACAAAGTGAAATTAGAATAGAGCAAAAATATGTAGTTGTGGACTGGTCATTCGAGTTATTTGAATTCCATTGGTTCCAACACAATATGATTAAATCATAATGTGTCTCTTTTCTCAACATGACAAAAGCTTCTGGAATACAAATTATCTTTTTTTCCCAACCCCGCACATGCCTCTTTAATGCCAATCCATAACGTACAATTTTACAATGTTGACATTTAGCCAAGTTGGTCAATCAACTGGATCAACACGGCCATCATCGCAACCGCGTCAACACCGGGCAGCCTATAAGGTTTCACCTGGGCCTGACTTAGCGACTTGGGTCTAAGTTTATGAGAATTTTTTATTGTTTGTCAACTTCTTTCTCGCGCGTCGGTTTCGCGCTCGATTTGTAACAACCTCGACGGGCCTCTGTAGAACATGAGTCACTTCGCAGCCGGCCAGTCTG
The DNA here is from genome assembly GCF_016801865.2 of Culex pipiens pallens. NCBI lineage: Eukaryota > Metazoa > Arthropoda > Insecta > Diptera > Culicidae > Culex > Culex pipiens. The sequence goes on from NC_068939.1 coordinate 125,907,116, forward strand.
TGCGTGCGCGTACGGGTCTGTCCAAGTTTTGATCGACGACGACAGTCCGGGTTGGCGCAATCTCGGCGCAGATAGTTTTACTTTATTTGCTTTTTGAGTAATGTTTGTGTGTGTGGTAAGGCAAAACAGCTGCTGAAATGTTAAAACATCAGCACCATGCTGATGCAGCAATGACTGGCCATCGACGACGATGGTGAAGAAAACAAGAGATCTAGGAAGCCCCTGGACAAAGAATGCCAACTGGTCACCATCACCGTTGACCGCGTGGGTGGCTTTGGATTGGCGTTGATAATTGGATATTAATTTGGTCAGCTGCTGGACGTATTTGGCACACAGCCAGCCAGCGCGGGATTTGGCCAGATTTGAACAGTTGTTCTAGGTCACCAAAGAAAGGGTGATTGTGATTTGCGATTTGCTACAAATTGACCATTGAAACACCAAAAAGTGAGGGCTTAACATTGACCAATTTGTAATTGTGAAATTATATTTTAGGAACAACTCCACACGGCTTCACACGAAAAAAAAATCAATTCTCGAAATCGTGAATTAAATTCACGAATGCGAGAACTACGAAGAAATATATGCACGTTTATAATGCAAATGCACCATACTCATGAATAAATTTCTTCGTGGTTCTCACATTCGTGAACTTTAGGGCGTCCAATTTTCCCGGGTTTTGAATTTCCCGGGAAACGGGAAAAATAATTTTGAAATCCCGGGAATTCCCGGGATCCCGGGAAATTTTTTAAGCAGTCATAAAATGTATGTTTTCATAATATTTGATATGTTTTCTAGCTCAATAATAATAATTGGTGACAATCTACCCTTCAATCTAAACAAGGACGACAGTTTTTAAATAACTTAAAAGAAATAAAAATTGTTTTTTTTATTTAAAAAATAGTTCAAATTTAAATTTTCAATGTAATTCAAATGAAATAAGCGTTTTATAAATAAATTTCTTCTATATATTTTAATATATGCCATAACTAGAAAAGCTAGACAAATTTCTTTGAAAATATCTACAAAAACGGGAAAAAAATAAAAATAAAATAAATTCCTATAAGCTATTGTCCTTCATATTTAAAAAAAACAGTCAATGCAAAATTTTAGATAACTGTTGAATGTTTTATTTTATATAAAACATATTTTAATAATTCTCTTTAAGTTACTACCGTCAACTAGGGAAAATCAGGAATACAGGCTGAAAAGGTACAGGAGATTTCAGAGCAATACATTTGGAAATCGGTGTACTAAATTTTTTTTCTGTTCCTGTTTTAACCAATGTTATTCAAAACACGATGCATTTTTTTTCTTAAATAGCTGTCTTATTTCGTTACTTGCCCCAAAATTCGGAGTTTAATGAAAAATAATTTAAGATGATAATTTTCAATTATAATATCATAAATATAAATATGATAAATAGTCTTCAAAAATACGAAAAATTAAATAGAAAATATTTATTGCGCCAGGCATTTTGCGGATCTATGACTAAATTATAATCAATTTTCTCTTATCAGTCAAATTAAAGCTGATGCCGAATACAAATTTTAATGCTTTAAAGTTCGTATCGATTACTATGTATTTAACTGTTCATCTAATTCTACAACAAAATTTGAATTTTCAGACCAAAATTTGATTTTTTTTTCAATTTCGGGAATTCCCGGGACAAATTATGAAAATTCCCGGGATTCGGGAATTCCCGGTTTTGGAAAAATCCCGGGATTTTTGTCCCGGGAATTCCCGGGATGGACGCACTAGTGAACTTAATTCACGATTACGAGAATTGTTTTTTTTTTCTGTGCAATGTTAAACTCAAAAAAATAACGCAACTAACTAACATTATCAAAACAAATGTGTTCATTCGTTAATGGAAACACCTTAGAAACTGAGCTGTGGTGGCCACGGCAGCTAAGTCATTGAGTTAGCCTGTCAAAGAGCCCTGGTTCGATTCTCGTAAACATCACTATTTATGTACCAATTTGCAGTGATTCGCATGCTCACATGATGATTTTCAACAAAAAAAATTCAATGTTTCAGGTCCATATGGTTTTCTTGTATTGGGTTTTGTAACGACTCATTCGTTATTAGTATCATCGACATAATTGAACAGAGCCTATTAAATTATAAAACAAGTTATTTAAAATACGAACATTTCAAAAAAATACTCAAATGTCAAATCACTCAATTTTAAAACTACTGTTATTTCACACATCTACAGGCAAACACACGCACATTCTCTAGCAGCAAAACAAGCTGGCACAAATTCTACTCGCATACAAACACTCAAATTCTATGAAATACTGTAAAATTCAAATAATCTATTTTTTATCATCTACAAATCAAATCAAAAACAATCTTCAACACTCACCTGCAACGCATCAGAGTCAGTCAAACTGGTCCCGATGGCACCACTGCTGAACGGACTCTTCCGCTGCGTCTGCCGGTAGCTGTGACTGCTGCCGCTGCTGCTGATCCCGGACCCGGAACTAATCGGACTGCCAAGCCCGCTCGAACTTCCGCTAGTTCCGCTGCCAACGACGCCACCGGCAAAGTTCCGCGACGGAATGCTGGGCGGGCTCAGCCCGTTGCTGAAGAAATCGGACGTCCGGAGCGACGATCCTCGCGAGTACTGGAATCCCGAGTTCTGGGGCTGGGGGGTCACCGAGAACGGACGTGGTGATATTTCGAAAATATCCGGACTTCTTGGTGTCTGCCAGTCCGACCGCGGGGTTAGTAGGGGGAGAAAACAAAACAAAAAAACACCCAAAAACTCTTTAAACCAAAAAAACACACACACGCGCAAACAAGCTAAGCTGTCACAATTCAAGTTGCACACGCGTTGCGACAACCTGAATTGCAACATGTTTGCTACAAAGTAACTAATTAGATGATGTTGATGTGGCGATTTGAAAGCGATTTTTGTCTAAACACACACACTTAGGACTAACAAACCCGATTGATGGGGCATGACTAAAACGGCATTTTGGAATAAATCAGGCACAATGACGAACGTGCAGTTTGGAGTTTTGAAGCTTTGAAGTTTCACCTGTGAGCGGATTCATTAGTATGCGGCGGCGTTGCATACCGGTCTCAGGGTGTACGCTATCGTCACGTTGGTTGTCGTAAGGTAAGCTGGGCAGTTTGAAATTGTGACGAAAGAGTGCCCCTTTCCTAGCATTGACTTGTTTGTTGTGAGGAATGTGACGAGCTTAATTTTTTTGAGTGGATATAGGAATGTGTTTTTAAAGATCGTTTTAAGTGATTAAATGTAGATTATATGATCATTTCATATAAATTTGACAATATTAATAAATAATTACCAGTTTTTTAAGCCTAATCATTAGATGATAACTCTAATAATAACTCTAATGTTTTTTATCCGATATGTGACAATTAAAATCATTTTTAAAAGCCTGAACAATTTCCAATTTGGTTAAAACTGCAACAATGATTGTTTTACAATGTATTTTAAATAGTTTCCAATAGATTGTACATACAAGGGGTTTTTCACTGAAAATTTATAATATGGAAAAAATAGGAATTGATAGGACTAATTTACCTTTTTTCGCGAAAGGTTGAATTTCCAAAAGGCACCATCCATAAACCACGTGAACATATTTTTGAAATCTAATCTAAGTGTGACCAAAAAAGCATCCAATAAACCATAGAGAAAGATTGGAAGATATAATGCCAAGGTATTAATTTTTGAATAGAAAACATATGTTTTCAAAATTGTTAAAAATAAATAAATAAATAAATAAATTTAAAAAAAAACATGTATCAAACACAAACGAAATTTGCACTCGGATAGTACTTATTTTTTCGATAACGTTTTCAAGTTAAAGCGAATTGAAAGGGTTTTCATGTCAAAATAAGTTCTTTTTTATTTTGAAATAATATTTTTTTTTGAATTAAATATACTTTATTGAATCTTTCTTATAATAATTACATTTGGTTTACATAATAAGTGGTCAGCTGTGGCTCTTCAGCTTTAGTTTGCTTTTCGTGATTTAAACACTGTTCATATTCATAACTTTAAAAGTATATGATTTATCATTTTTGTAACACTAGGTACAATGAAGAAAAAAAAAATTAAGAAAACATAACCTAACCTAAAACTAACTTAATCTTACCATAAACTAAACCAATCCTTGAATCAAGGGGTATTCAGATATAGCACATTTTTCCCTGAATTTCAAACATTTTTCTTGAATCTTCTGATCCAACATTTTTACTTCTGCTAATTCATGAACCTCACTTGATCTAGTCCAGCCAGGAACATTCAAAACCATTTTGAGTACCTTGTTTTGGACACGCTGGAGCTTCAATTTATGAGTTCTAGCGCAACACTCCCAAACAGGTACTGCATACTCAATAACGGGGTAAATTATTTGTTTGTAAACTGCTAGCTTATTTTTCAAAGATAACTTTGATTTTCTGTTAATTAAAGGATACAAACACCTGATGAGAATGCTGCACTTGTTCAATATTTTATCTACATGCTGTCGAAACAATAGTTTCGAGTCAAGTATGAGGCCTAAATATACAACTTCCTTTGACCAGGGTATTGAAACATCATTCATTTTAATCAAAACATCATCCTTTGGGACAAATCGGGCCGATTTGGAAAGTGGAAAAATGATGGTTTGAGTTTTGGCTGCATTTATGCGAATTTTCCAGTCGCCAAAGTATTCGGAAAGAGCGTCAAGACCCTTCTGAAGACGGCCGACTAAATATCTGGTTATTTTACCCTTATAAATAACGGCAGTGTCATCAGCAAAAAGTGACAACACACCATTACCAGGAAGAGTAGGCAAATCAGATGTAAAAATATTGTACAGAAGTGGGCCAAGAATACTTCCTTGGGGTACCCCAGCATCAATGTTGAATAATCCAGAAGCAATCCCATTCAGAAAAACCCTGAACGATCTCTCCGAAAGATAGTGCTGGATAATTTTGATAAGATACATTGGAAAACCGTATAAATACAGTTTATGTATCAAACCATCATGCCAAACATTGTCAAAAGCCTTCTCAACATCCAACAAAGCCATAGCAGTTGATTTAGACTCAAGCTTATTCTGCTTGATGATTTTGGTTACTCTTGTAAGCTGATGAGCAGTATTATGTCCCTTTCGGAAGCCAAACTGCTCGTTCAAAATTATATTATTATCGTTGGTAAAATCCAAAAGCCTTGAATAGATGACCTTCTCAAAGAGTTTGGACAGACTACTCAAAAGACTAATGGGACGATAACTTGTTGGCGATGTTGGATCTTTTTGAGGCTTCAAAATTGGTATGACTTTGCCCAGCTTCCAATTGGTGGGGAAGTAAGCAAGTTGCAAACATTTATTGAAAATATTGGCTAGATGTTGAAAGAACTGATCACTCTGTTTTTTCAACACAAGATTAAAAATGTTATCAAAGCCAGGAGCTTTCATATTTTTCATTTGTTTAACTGCAACTTTTACTTCCTCACCAGAAACATGGGAATCTGCAGGAAATTCAAAGGTAGAGTCATTGATTGTTGAAATACTATTGGCAACTGATGTTTCTTTACGGCTGGTCATGGAAGCGCCAAGATTATGTGAACTAACAAAATGAAGCCCAAGTGCATTTGCCTTTTCCTCGGATGTAATCAAACTAGAATCCTCAACAATAAGAGGAGGAATAGGCTTTGGTTTGTTTTTAAGAACTTTTGAAAGTTTCCAAAATGGTTTTGAATAATTCCCAAGCTGGCTTACATGTTTTGAAAATTCTTGATTTTTAATATTGTCAAGTCGGTCTTGTATGATTTTGTTCAAATTGTTAACTGAAATCTTTTTGTCATAGTCCCCAGTCCGTTGATATTGTCTCCTATAAACATTCCTAAGTCTAATCAAGTGTTTAGTATCTACGTCAATATCAGTTACCTTAAAATTAACAGGAACCTCCCGAACGTTGGCAGCCACTGCTTGGTTGATAGCCTGCTGGATCACCTCCAGCGAACGATCAATATCAGCAGAAGTTTCCGGGTGTTGATCATAGTTGATGTTGCTGTCGACCACTTGCTGAAACTGCTGCCAGTCAACGTTGTGGTAATCTTTCCGGGTTGGTTGCCGCTGCGGAGTAACGGAAGCTCCAACCTCCACAACCACCGGATAGTGATCAGAACTCAACTCTTCAAACACCTCAGGATGAGCCACGTTCTCAGCCATATTGGTAATGAAGAAATCGATGATTGAGTGATTCCCAGACCGAGCCACCCTCGTTGGACGATCCGGACTCACAACGTTGTAGTATCCGTTTTGCAGATCGTTGTGCAGAATCACTCCGTTCCGATTCCTCCTGCTGTTGCCCCAAACTTCATGCTTCGCGTTGAGGTCACCAGCGATGATGTACTTTGCGCTCCGCCGTGTCAGCTTCTGGATATCGCCCTTCAGTTTTGCTGCTGAACCATCTCTGGAATTCACCTGACGTGGGCAGTATGCAGCAATGAAGAGTACTGGGCCAACCTAAGTGGGAATTTCCACTCCAACGGCCTCGATGATGTCCAGCTTAAAGTGTGGCAGCCGGCGTGGCTTGAGATCACGATGAACAGCGACAAGCACACCTCCTCCTCCAGAGGTGGTCCTGTCGAGCTGCGTCGCGATCTTGTAGTTTTGCAGATAAACTTTTTCACCGGGCTTCAGATGAGTTTCCGTGATGGCAGCTACGTCGATCTCCTTCTCGCGAAGAAAATCCACCAGCTCTAAATTCTTCCTCCTAATGGAGCAAGCGTTCCAATTCAGCAGCTTGAGGGACCTACGATCCATACTGGATGACGAACGAGGTCAGCACTTCAATCTGCTGGGTCTTGGTTTTGCATCCACGCAGTGCAGCGGACATCTGTTTGAAAATATTGAGGAGTTCGGTTGAGGTGTAAAGATCATTACCATTTTCCTCAACTGCTGGTTCTTGGGTTGGTCTTGGCTCCTGGCTGAAGCCCGGTGGTGGCGGTCTCGGCTCCTGGCTGGAACCCGACCGTGGATGATTCATCTCAGCTCTCTTCCTGGGATCCAACGGTAACGGTGCCAAGTTCGGGACCTGGCGTCGCGGTTGAAGAGGTGGAAAAATTTGCTCCACCAGGGCTGGAGGAGTTCTACGACGCTGAGGCTGATTCTTCGTCGATGCTTGCTGCCGAATTTTCACGAACTCAGCTCTCTTGGGGCACTTTCGGTCGGTTGACGAATGCTCACCGTTGCAGTTGAGGCACTTCACCAGCGAATCTTGGATGCACTGGGACGTGATGTGCGCATCAGTACCACATTTGGCGCAACGACGCTTCAGGTGGCAGTTCTTACCTCCGTGCCCGAAGCCCAGGCAGTTGAAGCATTGTGTGACGTCACGATGCACTGGACGGTATCGCTCCCACGACACGATAATGTTGAAAACCGCTTGGATTGCCTTCAGCTCAGGAAGCGTCGTCGATCCCTTAGCCAAATGCAGCAGGTAGAGCTGGTCACGGTACTTGATGTCTTTGTTGCGTCGGCTCATTTTGTGCACGGCCAACACATCCAGTTTCAAAACTTTTAGCTCGGCAGCTAATTCCTCCACTGGCATGTCGTACAGACCTCTGACGACGATTTTGTACGGCTTATCCATGGCGACATCATGGGTAAAGTACTCCGCCTCGTTTTCGGTCAAGTAATCCTTGACCAGTTGATAGTGCTGCCTGGATTGCACCAGCACCTTAAATCCGTCCTGACACAGACGAATGTTGCCTAGGACTTTCCCAGACTTGATGAGTTCAACAAGCCCCGCACGAAAGTCGATCGTTGCTGCTGATTGCCTCACATAAAAAGGAGGCAGTTTCACCTTTCGCTGTTTCACTTCATTCTCCTTTGCTTCCGCTACCTGGTCCTCGTCAGGCAGTCCAACGAACTTGTTGTTCTTCAAAAGCTGCTCCTCGTGCGATGAAGAGTTCTCCTCCTCCTCATCCATCGGTACAGTACCGTCGCTCTTTTTCGTCTTTTTGCTGTTCGATGTCACTTCCAAAAGCACCTTCCTTTTGGAAACTCCCGGTTTTTGGCCATCAGTTGAGGCCTCAACCTTCCTTTTGGAAATTCCCACTTTTTTGCCTGCTTGAGCCGCAGGTAGGGCAATATTGCCGGCGTTTTGCGCCGGGACGCGACGAGTCATGTTGATTCAGACAACCTTCACCAACGAATGCTCGGATAACTGAAATAATATTTATGTTTGTCTATCTCTAATATCTGATAAAAACTCTGCAATTTCCATTTTGGACCATGAAAACCGGATAGTTGTTGAGAAAAAGCATAAGAAAGAATTAAAATTAAGCAAAATGTGTATTTTTGTGAATTTAACATTTTTGAAATGCTTTCCTCGATTTTTTTTTAAATATTTTTATTTAGACCAAACTGAGCAATCTTGAAATAAAAAACACGTAAAAAAATATTGTTGAGTGTTTTTACAGGTCTTATTCTCTTTTTTATTTCATATGTTTATATGACGTTTTTAAAAAAACACTGGATTTTTTCTCATGCCATATTTTTAAATTCAAAAAAAAAATTGTCGAGAATTTTCTCTATAATTTTTTTTCGGAATAAGACTTATTTTAACCTGAAATAAAATCTTAAATGGTAAATTTGAAAACGGGGAAATTTATCTCTATGACTCTGCAACAACAAATTTTGTTAGACTCTTTAAAAAAATTGACCAATTCTTAGGCCGTTGCAGATATTTTTTGGAGTTTATGTCCCTCGGCTCTGACCAAAGTCGAGGAGGGAGGAGGGAAAAGGGGGGGGGGGGGGCAAAAAATAAACTACAATATAAAAATTGAAATAACAAGCCTAGGTTGAAAAACTTTGAAAAATATTTGCAATGGCCAAATTTTTTTAATATTTGATTTTCCCCCTAAATTTCCCTAACACAATTTCTTAACAAGGGTTCGTTTGCACCAAAAAGACTCATTCACTCGCGATCACAAATCGAACGCGACGCAAAACTGCTCTGACCGTTTCCTACCGTTTGTCAATTCCACACCGATCGCTACTGAATACTCTCTCTTTGTTCTCGCTCTCACACCATGCGGGTAGTACAACGAATAGTTCAGAGAGACCGATTGCGTTATGGCGCTCAAAGCTGAGTCGAAATAGTTTGCGATCGGCATTGTTTTGATAATTTATTAAACTGTCTTAAATCGATGTCATATATATATTTTTTGCAATTTTGTTGATAACATAACATCAAAGACACATTTGAAAGCAATTTCCACCTCGCCAAACACAGATTTACGGGAAACTGTGGTAGTGATTGTCAAAAGAGCGCCGAGCTGGTATTTTGTTAGATTCTCTCCTCTCTGAACATATTCGCTTGTGGCTCGGGTCGACGGACGGAGCAGAAAAAGAAATTCACGAAGTATTTGTGTCGCTGGGTGAAGCGATTTACCAAGCCGCTGGCAGCTAGCGTGTGTCGTGTTCGCTCGCGAATGATTGCGTGATCCAGTCGGCAATGATTCGCTCGGCAATGAGTGAGTGATTTCTGATCATTGAACCAAAAATCCTTGTTTCAGGAGTTAGCTGGCAATAAGTCTTATCGCTACAAAAACAAAGCCGGTTCAAAATACTCATTAGATACTGACAAACATAGAAAATTAATTTAGAGCATAAATCAAAAAATGTCGGAGGTTGTGATGGTTGTTTCACAGTTTGTTTCAATTTTAAAAGCTTTTAATTGATTTTGATAGCAAAAATTGGAAAAACTGATGAAATTGAGAATCAAGCTTGCAAAAATAACTAAAACTCAAACAGTACTAGAAAATGTATAAGCATAACAATAAAAATAGAGTTATTCTTAGAACAAATCTTGGCCATTTGAGCCGGAAATAAAATTATTTCGAAAAAATATTTTATGATAATTTAAAAATAATACAGTAACTGCGTGGATAAAACTGGTTTTAAATTATCAATTTAAAAAAGTACATGTGAATGAAACAATTATTGTGGAGCGAAACACATAGAATAACACACAATTGAGGCTAGCTATGCGCAGAAATTCTTCCAAATATATTTTTTACTGCTTTAGAGTATCATACCGGATGATAGCCATAAACTTTGAAAGATTTCAGCTCCAATCAACTTTATGACATTATTGTTAGAACTCTGATCCAGTCACTTAATCGTTGTACCAATTTTCATATAAAGCAATTAAAAATCTGTACCTAATAAAATTCTACCTTTCAAATAAATCCCACTTGGTCGATCGAAACTGGGAAGAAAAAGGATCGTGTACACACACGCGCGAATCGACTCTGCTCAAGCATTCAATTTCGTAATCTAGATCACATTCCTGCATTATTAGTAAGCCCAACCAGCGCTTAGTTGGAGCTACTAGTGCCGCCAAACCTGTCTGGCTTAGGCCTAGCGCCCAGTTCCTAAGTCTGCAGTACACAGGAAAGCTAAAATAGCGGAGAGAATGTTTGCCAAACTGCCTTGTATGTGCGGGTTAAGGGTAGAGAGTCAATTGTTGAACAACTCGTTGAATCTAATAATTGGTTCAACAAACGTCAATTCGACCCTTCCTAAGTGAATGTGCTGAAGCAGCGGCCGTGCCGCTGAAACTGGATCGTTCGCGGAGACTTGAATGCAGCTCAAAAGAAGGAGGGGTCTGTTGGCATTTGGGTGGTTGAAGTCTTGTACGGAAATTGTACGGCTGTAAATTAATCGAAATAATAGTGAACCACGCGGCGCACGCCCGCAACTCTGGCTGGCACCTTTGCCGAGAAGTGGTTCTTTGTAGATTCCACAAAGTGCCCCGGCTCAGGTGTCATTGAGACCGGCAGAAGAAGGGGTGTTATTCTTGTAACATATGTGCGCAGATCCCAGCGGATGATGATGGTTCTTGCATCGTTCAAGATCGTGATATTTCAATCAGTCTCTTAAAAGAATGTTCGATTGCCGGACGACGACGACGAGGAGCTACACCCCATTTTATAGCCATGTCGGAGTGGAGATAAACCGGCCTGGATTGACTCGAGTTGCGCTGACGATCAGGACACGTTGATTGACATATGAGAACTGGATGTTCTGACGGTTGAGCAATTTGCGTTGATGGGCGGATTGGTTCGTTAGAGCATTCAGTTGTCCATAGCTCACAATTTTATTCTTGGTAGACTAGTTCAATTGAATTGAACTTATCAAGGCTAGTCAACTCAAAACATCTTGGATTAATTAGAAAAAAAAATCTTCAGAAAACATAGGTAACAATCATTGCTTCCAAGCAAATTAATATGTCAAAATCCCACTCCAATCTTCTTCCTTAAAACAACTTTTCCATCGCACCAGATACAGTTCAATAAATTCATCTCGAAAGAACAAACATCTCGCACGAGTTCCATTATTATCGCTCTTGAAACAAGAAACCAGCTCTCCCTCAAGAGTCCTTGAAAAACCACTTTTCATCCAGCAGCAAACAACTGTCGAGACAGTTCGGGACCACTCAAGAGTGTGCTGAACCTCCTGTATAATCCTAAATTGATCTCATTTTCAAATCTGTTGAAAAAATAGCATTAAAAAACCTGCAAATCGCACTCAGTTGAATCTTAAAGTGACAAAACTTAAACCCGTGGGTTGACTCTATTACCCAGAAAAAAGGTACTTCTCGAGTAGCAGAGACAACGAATTAAGAATGCCATTTTTTGTGCTGCATTTCAGCACCGGGCACTGTCATGCAACACACCTCTCTTGGGTTGAGTTCTGGAACCGGCTTGCCACACCACGCCATGCCACACGACCTGAAAGTTCCGCTGTTGTGAAGCGATTTTTCTCTACGAAATCACAATTTCATAAGTTTATACATTCGTTTTTGCTTTTATTCCACGTTTGTCCAAATTCGAAAAGTGGCAACACACGCACACAATTTTAGAGGAAAAATTAAATTTTTTATTTCAAAATAACCTTTTGATCCAGAAAAACTATCAAATTTCCCAGAGAACCGCCCCAACCCAACCAATCATCCAAGGCCGTTCGTTTGCCGTCCGGTGTGTATCTGACTTGCCCTGCTGCTGCTACTTTGGAACGCGCAATTTTCGTGTCGACGATTGTAGCAATAAAAGCGTCCATAAAATGGTCAGAAGCAGCGGTGTCACAAATATGGCCAGACTAGCCAAACCGGTAACGCGAATAAACCCGACCCTCTTAAGCCTGCAAGAACTACGCCCAAATCTCGCAGAGATTGGCGAGTTTTTCTTTCACGGTGATTGTTTCAAGCCTCAAGTGTATCGCGAATTAGTTCGAAGTCGGGTTTTTTATTGCTAAAAATGACCTTCATCCGTGGGAGACCGCGGGCACTTGTCGGAGATTCTTGAACCTCTCGGCCCCCCTGATCCAGTTCAAAACTGTAGAGAGAAGGAGGTTGGCCCGAGAGCTGATAGAATTGATTTTCAACATATATTTAATGCTTTGAGTGGTTTTCCTGTGAGCATACCGTGGGGTACAGGAAGTGTCCGAGTAAGGAAATCGATTAAGATTACGATTGGGTTGAACATGGAAATTGGCACATGTTCATGGAAGGGGAAGGGGTGTGGTTCTAGAGATTTATAAGGCCCTTGGTTAGGCTAGATTTAGATTAAAGTACCTTGTTGTCATGATTTTGAATATATTTTATTTACAAAAACGTCATATTTTTCTTAAAGCTATTAGAGGTTATAAAGATGAAATGAACAGTTCAAAGAACTTGAATTGTTCAAAACTTAATTCAATTCGACTTAATTGGGTACAAAATCGCCAACTAAATTGTACTCAATTACCTCGAGAACGACAATTTAAACCGTTTGAAACTATGTCTCGCTTTATGGCCCAATCTAATTCCAAAACATCCCGCTATTATTTGTCATACAACACTACCGTACTCCTACCGCTGACTTAATGATGATGAATTACGCACCTTTCCGTACACAAGAGAATACTCGCACTTCTTAGAACTAACGAGACGACGCCAATTCGCAACGCCATCAACGAACACAATGGATCAACTTCCTTATAGACCGAAATTAGATGCCGCCTCTCCGTTCTACAACAGTTCTGGATCCCGGCTGAGCCCGGAGTCGGCACCAGGAAATAATGAGCTGCTATTGTCCGCACCTTCGCTGCAAGGCGCGGCCAACTAGATCACCCAACATCTGGAAGGTCACCGCGCGACTCAAGGCCTACTGCGCCGACTGTTGAGTACAACCTAGGTGTTCCTCTAAGAAAAAACCGGCGTTGATTTGGCGACCACGTCCGCGACCGGATAGGCCGTGATTGCAGCATAAAACAACCGGGCACTTCCCAAAACAATTCGCTCAACTTTATTGCCCAAACACTCACTGGAAACAAAACATAACCTCTTTCGGCTGGGGAGCGGGCTGTGATACTGCTAAGCAAAGACACGAACCGTGGCGTTACACCAAGCTGTAATTGTCCAGCGGGAAACAAATCTTCGAAATGTACTTCTTCCGCCGAACCAGCGGACCTCCCTCGTGGTGGTGATACCCAAACCCAAAGGGTAGCTTATGTCCAGGACAACCGCTACCCGACTCGTCCAGGTGGACAACGGTCTTCCTCATACCCAGCGGGTACGCCCGGTTGGCCGGCTTTACCAGAACCCTTCCGCCAGGAGTTCTCCCTCCGGGTTTCACTGCCGTCACCCCCGGCCGGAACTTGTCCGCTGCGTGGAGTTCCGGAGCGGCCGGTAGCTTGCGCATCCCCAACCGGGTCGGCTTGCGGCGTCTGCTGGCAGCGCCACCTTTCGTGACCGGGTGCGGACCACCACCGTCGGAGTCAAACACTCCCGGATGGAGCAGATGCGCCCCGTGGACCACGTTGAGCGGTGAGATCGTCGGGTGCTTGAACGGTCCCGGATGGTGGAGACTGCTGGCGCCGTGCTTGCTCAGCAGGGTGTGGAGTTCCCGGTGCAGGTCGTGCGGGGAGTGACTACCGTTATGCTTGGTCAGCAGGCCGTGATGTTCGGAGTGTAAACCGGTCTTGTTGTGACCGAACGGGTGGCCGTTATGTTTTGCGAAGATGTTAGAGAGATCTTTGTGGAGACCTGGGTGCGTATTGGTACCTCGATGCTTCTCCAGTAGATTGAACAACCCGGTGTGTAGTCCATGATGCACCCCTCCAATGTTGTGGGGCAAACCATGGTTGGCGTTACTGCCGTTATGTTTGACAAGAAGGTGGAGAAGATCTCCGTGGAGACCATGATGTGTCCTACTGCCGTTATGCTTTGCAAGCAGGTTGAATAGACCGGTATGTAGGTCGTGACCTCCAATGTGAAATATGCCGTGATGGGCGTTACTGGCGTTATGTTTGTTCAGCAGGTTGTGGAGATCTCCATGAAGACCATGATGGCCCGTACTACCATTGTGTTTCGCCAACAGGTTGAACAGACCGTGATGAAGATCGTGATGTGGTCCGTTACCATCGTTATGTTTGTTCAGCAGGTTGTGGAGATCACCGTGAAGACCACGGTGTCCCGTACTACCGTTGTGCTTCGCCAACAGGTTGAACAGGCCGTGGTGTAGATCGTGGGTTGGACCGTTACCAACGTTATGTTTGTTTAGTAGGTTGTGCAGATCTCCGTGAAGACCATGGTGATCCGTACTACCGTTGTGCTTCGCCAAAAGATTGAACAATCCGTGATGTAAATCGTGATGTGGACCGTTATCACCGTTATGCTTGTTCAGGAGGTTGTGGAGATCTCCATGAAGACCATGATGGCCCGTACTACCGTTATGCTTCCCCAACAAGTTGAACAGACCGTGGAGTAGATCATGATGTGGACCGTTACCACCGTTATGCTTATTCAGCAGGTTGTGCAGATCACCATGAAGTCCTGGATGAGTTCTACCATCGCTGTGCTTGGCCAACAGATTGAACAGACCTCTATGTAAGCCATGCTGTGAACCTCCTGCATTGTGCTTTGCGAGAAGCACCGAGAGCTCGTGTGGCAATCCGTGATGAGCGTTAGTAGCGTTATGCTTCATCAAAAGGAGGTGCAGGTCACCGTGAAGGCCAGGACGGTTACGTCTGCCATTGTACTTCGCCAAGAGATTAAACAGGTCCCTGTGCAGACCATGCTGCGAACCTCCAATATTGTGATGAATCAAGCTGTGCTGAGCGTCACTAGCGTTATGTTTGTTGAAAATGTTGTGAAGATCACCATGGAGACCGGAATAAGTACCACCACCTATGTGATTCCCCAACAAATTGAGCAGATCTCTGTGTAGACCATGACCTCCTATGTTATGTAGGTTATGCTGAGCGTTACTAGCGTTATGTTTCATGAGAAGAGTGTGCAGATCTCCATGAATTCCATCGTGACCAACGCTGTGCTTCGCAAGCAGGTTGAGCAGTCCTCTATGTAAACCGTGATGTAGGTCTCCAGCATTGTGCTTCGCAAGGAGAAGCGAAAGATCGTTTGGTAGGCCATACTTGGCGTTGCTAGCGTTATGTTTGACGAATAGGGCGTGAAGATCGCCATGAAGACCTTGATGAGTTCTAACATCGTTATGCTTTGTCAGCAGGTTTATCAACTCGGAATGTAAACCGTGGTGATGTCCATGATCACTACCGTTATGCTTCGTCAATAAATTGATCAGCTGCGTATGAAGATCATGCTGCGAATCACCAACATCGTGCTTCACAAGAAGTGCCGACAGTTCATTAGTCAAGCCATCATGCGCGTTACTAGCGTTATGTTTGATAAGAAGGGCGTGTAGATCTCCATGGAGGCCTTGATGACTTCCAACGGCGTTGTGTTTCGTCAAAAGGTTCAACAAATCAGAGTTTAGTCCAGAATGGGAACCGCCAAAACTGTGCTTTACTAGCATTCGTGATAGTTCGTGGCGTAGGCCGTGCGCAACGTTAGTCTCGTTATGTTTGGCGAGAAGAACATGTAGTTCTCCATAAAGACCATGATCACTACCATTATGTTTCGTCAGCAAATTGATCAGCTCCGTTTGCAAGCCTCCAACCTGGTGCTTCCCAAGAAGCACCGAGAGTTCGTGCGTCAAGCCATCGTGAGCGTTACTAGAGTTATGTTTAGCAAGAAGGTTGTGAAGATGCCCGTGTAGTCCTCCATTGTGCTTTGCTAGCAGATTGAACAAACCTCCATGTAATCCAGCTCCCCGGTGTCTGTTCAAAATCCTCGAAGCATTCTTATGCAAATCCCGGTTAGGTTTGACAAGCAGATTGAAGAGACCACGATGGAGCGCACGGTGAGGTTCACTTCCGTTATGCTTCACCAGTAGATTGAAGAGATCCCGCTGGGTTACAGTACCGTTGTGTTTCCTCAGCAAGTTGATCATTTCATCGTGAACAATTCCTACGGGATGCTCGGTCAGTAGTCTTGAGATATCCAGATGAAGCCCGTGAAGCCCGGTAGGTTTAACGAGCAGATGGAACAGACTCTGGTACAGAACGTGATCGCTGCCGTTGTGCTTCACCAGTAGGTTGAAGAGGTCCCGGTTGAACTCATGTGGAGATTCGCTGCCGTTATGCTTCCTCAATAGGACCAACAGTTCGTCGTGCAGGACTCCTCCGTGATGCTTGGACAGGAGATTAAAGATATCCTGTTGGAATACCTGGTGTCCGCTGGGTCTAATGAGAAGATTGAAGAGATCTACATGTAGATCATGAGGGATGCTGCTGCCATTGTTTCTGATGAGAAGTTGTAGGAGATCTCGATGTAGGCCATGGTTGGTATCACTGCCGTTATGCTTGACAAGCAAAATGAATATCTCGTCATGAATACCGTGGTTGACCTCGCTACTGTTGTGTTTTACAAGTAGATCCTGAAGATCTTGATGAAGATCATGGTGAAGATCTGTGCCGCTGTATTTTACTAGTAGATCTAGCAGTTCTTGGTGACATACGGTATCACTACCATTCAGTTTGACGAGCAGGTTGAACAAATCCTGATGAAGGTCGTGGTGAACATGGTTCCCGTTATGCTCAAGCAGAAGCTCGATCAGATCCAGGTGAAGCCCATGATCGCTACCGTTGTTCACATTCAATAAGTCATGCAGATCCGGATGCAACCCGGGATGCTTGGAAAGGAAACCATGACCCATGTTGTGCTTCACCAGCAGACTCTGCAACTCCTTATGCAACCCATGACCCGCTCCACCGCTGTGCTTGCTCAGCAACCCAAACAGATCCCGATGCAGACCGTGACCTCCGTGCGCAGCCAGGTACTTGATCACATCCGGATGCAACCCGTGGTCGTGCTTCGAGCCCACCTTGTTCAGCAGCCCGTTCAGAATGCGGAAGCAGTTGCTGCAGGTGATCTTCTTCGTGGCCAGCGGGAACGGGAAGCGGGTCGTCGGACAACCACAGGGGGGTGGCTCGGGACACGAGTGCGGCGGTAGAGTGGCACAGCTGTGGCAAGAGGTAATGCAGGTGCACGGTGCACTGGTGGGACACATTGGTGTGGTGGTTGTGGTCGTGACAGATGTCGGAACTGTCGTCGATTC
This sequence comes from Culex pipiens pallens, assembly GCF_016801865.2. Lineage (NCBI taxonomy): Eukaryota > Metazoa > Arthropoda > Insecta > Diptera > Culicidae > Culex > Culex pipiens. Next base: position 125,924,613 of record NC_068939.1, read on the forward strand.
GGATGAAACCGTTGTTGATTCTGTGGTTGTAGTCGTAGCTTCAAATGGGATTGTGGTTGATTCTGTTGTTGTCGATACTTCGGAGGCTGTCGTCGATTCTACCACAGTTGTTAGTTCTGATATAACTGTTGTTGATTCGGAGGTAGTTGTCACTTCTGGAGTAGTAAGTTCGGTTGTTATCGTAGCTTCTACAGTGACTGCAGTCGTTTCACCTGTTGTCGTACCCTCTGAGGTTGTTGATTCCGTTGTTGTTGAACCCTCTTTAGTTACCACCGTTGACTCAGTAGTGGTTGTACCTTCTGAAGAAACAGTTGTTGTTGATTCCGTCGATGTTGTGCCCTCTGTGGTGACCATCGTTGACTCGGTAGTGGTCGCAGCGTTTGATGTTGTTGATTCAGATGAGGTAGTAACTTCACCAACAACTGTTGTTAGCTCTGAAGTTGTTGTTACTTCCGGCGTTACCGGCGTAGATTCCGTCGACACTTCTCCCGTTGTTGTCGTCGCTTCTGTGATTGTAGTTGTAACTTCTGCAGTGAGTGTCGAAGATTCAGATGTGGTTGTACTGTCTACTGAAGCTGTCGTCGATACGGTTGTAGTCGTACCATCCGGTGTCGTTAGTTGCCCAGCAGTCGTCTCTTCAACGGTGACTGTTGTTGCTTCCGATGAGGTTGTTGATATGGGTGTAGTTGTGGTCGTCACTCCTGGCCTCAATCCTTCTGACGTCGTAAGTTCTGCAGGGGCTGTTGTTGATTCAGCTGCGGTGGATGTTGTAAACTCTCCCGTAGTTGTCGAAGCCTGCGTAGAAGAGTTCTCGACGGTTGTTGAGGTTCCCTCGGAGGTGCTCGTAGTTTGATCCGCTGTAGTTGTTGTGACCTCCGAAGAAGTCGTACTTCTCGGAGGTTCCGGCGTTGTTGTGGTTCCTTCAGTTGTGACTATGGTAGAACCTGGCGTAGTTGTAGATTCCCCGGTCGTCGTACTAGTTTCCTCGTGGGTACAGAAGGGCTCCTCAGTGGTGTCTGTGGTGTCATATTCGAAACTCATGCCACCTTTTCTTGAATTGTTACTCCCCTTAAAAGTACGCTTGGAACTATGACCTTCTGTACAAGCGGTCATCACAGTCGACGGAGTGGTTTCTGTTGTAGTCGTGGTGAGTCCACTTGTAGTTCCATTACAAGTTTCATTCTCGGGACATTCCATACTTTCAGTTGTCACAATGGTTTCCGTTGTTGATGATGCAACCTCTGTAGATCCAGAGCATGTTACATTCTCGGGACAGTCCATACTTTCAGTTGTCACAATGGTTTCCGTTGTTGATGATGCAACCTCTGTAGATCCAGAGCATGTTACATTCTCGGGACAGTCCATGGTTTCAGTTGTTACAATGGTTTCCGTTGTAGTTGATGCAACCTCTGTAGATCCAGAGCAAGTTACATTCTCGGGACAGTCCATAGTTTCAGTAGTTGCTACGGTTTCCGTTGTAGATGATGGTGTTTCAGTTGATCCAGTGCAAGTTTCATTGACGGGACAATCCATAGTTTCCGTTGTCGACGTGACATCTCCAGTAACTTCCGTAGTTACCGGAGTAGTCGGTGTAGTCGACGTAGTTTCCACCGAAGTCGACTCTACTGTGACTGTTGTGCTATTGGGACAAGGACAAGTCGTACCGGCACCCGTTGAAGTTGCTGGCGTGGATTCCGTCGAGGTGATCTCCGCCGTAACTGTGGTAGTCCTCGGCGATGTCTTCATCGTGCACGCATCTCCGTAGAAGCGGATGGTACAGTCACAGCTTTTGAACTTCTTCTTACACACGCTGCACTGGTTGGGCTTCTCAGTTTGTGTACACTTGTCGGCATGTTTCGTATAGTAACGTTCTTTTGACACCTTGTCACTGTCTTCATCTTCATATCTGTAAGCTTTGACAGCATGTCTTATCTCATCGTTCTTTCCCTTATGTCTCACTTTTGCCAAGTATTGTGACTCATCATCAAATAGTCTTTCAATTTTTAAGTCTCCCATGATGTTTTCACTGTCCTTGTAATCTTCATAACTCTCCTCTTGGTACGTCGTTGGTACCTTGAACGCGATCGTCACTTTGCCGTCCCGATCAACCTTGATATCGTCGTCCACTTGATGCTCACCACTACCTCGATACACTTTGACACGATGCTTCTTCGCCACCTTACTAAACCGATTCTTCGAGTGTCCCCCCTCATCCTGAATAGCCTTGTCCAAGTACTTGTTCAAGTTCTTCCTAAAATATTCCTTCAGTCCATCGTAGTTGATCTTCTCCCTATCCTTCCGATCATGCACAAAGTGCTGCATCAGCTGTTCCCACTCGTTCTTCGGCACTTCCGTCACTTCTTCCACCCCATGCAACACACCTCCATCCGGACACCGTTCAACGCTGTCCGTCAACGCGTACTTCCGATCGTCCAAATAGTCCCGCTTCCGGCCCCTCTTGGACTTTTTCTTCCTCTTGCCCGAAACTCCATGCTCCTTGCCGTTACAGTTCTTCTCGCACGATCCTCCATCGTTCACAAAGTGCACCATCATCCGGGACCAGGTGTCCGACTCTTCCGACACCATGCCCACCCGCAGATCCTGCTCCTCCTCCGCCAGACCCGCTCCGGAGCTGGTGATGGCCGCGGCCGCCACCAACCAGCAGAGAAGAACGTTCATCTTGCGACTGTCGCCGGCATCCAAGAATCGCTACCTGCCAAGTTAGGGTTCGTCGCGTAAACTCGTGGCGCTTTTCCGGGGAATGCTTTTATAAAGCTGAAGTTTGGCGGTTGTTTTGGGATACCGCGACGTCCGGAACGTGGATCCATTCTTGGTGGCACGCGTCGTTAGTTTACGGCTCCGGGCACAAATGTTTTGGGGGCCAAACGACAACAACGGTGGGCCCTGTTTGGGCGCTTACATTAACGTTTTATCACGCAGTTATGAAATTGTAGACGCCAGTTATGAGAAGAGGCATGGAGGCTTCAAAGGTGTTACAGAAGTGGTTGTTACAGGAGGAAAGTGACTTTATTTCCTGCGTGTCCTGCGTTAGATCATGAATCTTAAACAAGGTAAGTTACGCAGTAAAAATGAAGGTCAGACTTAGTGTTGAACTTCTAGAGGAATGATCAGCCCGTGGCGTTACGCAACGCCATGAACATTTGTTCACGGGCCGTCCAACAATTGAAAAAAAAACGATAACAATAATCCCCATAAAGAGATCGTAATTAGCAAAAGTCGTAACCCTCGACCGATGAACTTGGAATCGATACCAATTGCTGAACCAGTTGGGGGTGCACCGAACTCTCTTGGCGCCCATTTACAGCAACAACAATCCACCGGGTTCAATCAGCAAATCTCTTCAGCGGAGAAATTGCCCTCGCCACGGAAGCTCCGATTGGACACCGGTAATTACAATCGCTGCGCCGGGAAAGAGGAAACACGCGCGCGGATCACGATGATCGGCGCAATGTTGATCCACACCGTCTCGTTTGCTAATGCCAACATTCAAACCCACCATCATTTCTCATGTTGTTCATCATCACAACACTGCAGAAATTCGCTGCAATTATGTGGCTTTCCCCCGCCAAGCTACGACTTGCAGTCCGGTCGCACTTCGTGCGCTATCGCGACTTCAGCTTTTTTTATTCCTCAATGAAATTCGACACCCACCGCCGTAGGTTGACACGGGGAGTTCAAAGGACCTGGTCACGCGTCAAAATTTGGGCCGGTCACGTAACGCGAGAAATTTGATTACCGCGCAGGGTTTACCAACAAAAACTGCAACGAGTTGTGGAGAAAGTGCATCGTACCTAATTGATGATGCACACTTGTTTGTGTTGTTGTTATTGTTGGTGAGCAAACAAAAAAGCACCACGGACGCCTTGAAGGGTGCACTAAATGAAAAACATTTTTGTTGGCATAGACGGCTGATGAAGACAACTTGGGAGGTCATTTTGAATCGTAACTCATTTGTTGATCCAAAGCTAAATTTATTACATAGCAGCGCTTGAGGCCTGACTTGATCTACGACTATCGAGTCGGTGAACTCATTAAAACGTTTAATCCAAAAGGAAAAGGACATTTTTTATATACTGAAACCTTTAAATTTGCTATTTGAACCGTTATAATTATGTACGAAATACCTAACAAAATCAAATTACAAATTTCAATACCAACATTGTTTTCATTTGGTACTCATGATGCAAATTGTAAAAATTCATGTATTTGAATAATATTTTTGATTTTTTATGTATCTCATAGGGGTAATTCTCCGCCAACTCACACAGCAGTTGCCCCGACCCCTCTTCGATTTGCGTGAAACTTTGTCCTAAGGGGTAACTTTTGTCCCTGATCACGAATCCGAGGTCCGTTTTTTGATATCTCGTGACGGAGGGGCGGTACGACCCCTTCCATTTTTGCACATGCGAAAAAAGAGGTGTTTTTCAATAATTTGCAGCCTGAAACGGTGATGAGATAGAAATTTGGCATCAAAGGGACTTTTATGTAAAATTAGACGCCCGATTTGATGACGTACTCAGAATTCCGAAAAAACGTATTTTTCATCGAAAAAAACACTAAAAAAGTTTTAAAAATTCTCCCATTTTCCGTTACTCGACTGTAAAAAATTTTGGAACATGTCATTTTATGGGAAATTTAATGTACTTTTCGAATCTACATTGTCCCAGAAGGGTCATTTTTTCATTTAGAACAAAATTTTTCATTTTAAAATTTCGTGTTTTTTCTAACTTTGCAGGGTTATTTTTTAGAGTGTAACAATGTTCTACAAAGTTGTAGAGCAGACAATTACAAAAATTTTGATATATATACATAAGGGGTTTGCTTATAAACATCACAAGTTATCACGATTTTACGAAAAAAAGTTTTAAAAAAGTTGGTCGTCATCGATCATGGCCGTTCATGGTCACCCGCGACAGACACGGACGACGAAACAAAGAGAAACGCAAAAAGTAACTTTTTCAAAACTTTTTTTCGTAAAATCGCGATAACTTGTGATGTTTATAAGCAAACCCCTTATGTCTATATATCAAAATTTTTGTAATTGTCTGCTCTACAACTTTGCAGAACATTGTTACACTCTAAAAAATAACCCTGCAAAGTTAGAAAAAACACGAAATTTTAAAATGAAAAATTTTGTTCTAAATGAAAAAATGACCCTTCTGGGACAATGTAGATTCGAAAAGTACATTAAATTTCCCATAAAATGACATGTTCCAAAATTTTTTACAGTCGAGTAACGGAAAATGGGAGAATTTTTAAAACTTTTTTATTGTTTTTTTCGATGAAAAATACGTTTTTTCGGAATTCCTGAGTACGTCATCAAATCGGGCGTCTAATTTTACATAAAAGTCCCTTTGATGCCAAATTTCTATCTCATCACCGTTTCAGGCTGCAAATTATTGAAAAACACCTCTTTTTTCGCATGTGCAAAAATGGAAGGGGTCGTACCGCCCCTCCGTCACGAGATATCAAAAAACGGACCTCGGATTCGTGATCAGGGACAAAAGTTACCCCTTAGGACAAAGTTTCACGCAAATCGAAGAGGGGTCGGGGCAACTTTTTCCGATTTCGTGTGAGTTGGTAGAGAATTACCCATAGCAAATATGAACAAATATGAATGTTGTTGATTTCCATTCAAAGTATGGCTTCAGGTGTCCATTTTGTAAATTATTTAAATTTGAACGTTTTAAAAAATTGAGTACACTGTAAAAATTTTTTTTTACAAAAACATTAATTGTGTTGAAATCCTTGCAAAATTTGCCTTTTTTCAACACCCATATTTAAACTTTGAGTGTTTTCAAATAGAAGTGTACTGTTTGTCGACCTAACAACTATTTTTAAAAATGTATTTTTTTTTAAATACAGGGAAACCTCTTTTTACGCGGTGGCGTTACGCTTATTATTTCGTCGATTTCTCTAAAACCATACAATATTTTTAAAAGCTTCAAGAAGCGTTTTGTAGATCTGAACAAAACCTACAATTTGCTTTTAAAGATTGCAAAAATGTTGCGCCGTTCCCGAGAAATCGACAAATTAGAAAAACGTAACGCACCGCGTAAAAAGAGGCTTTCCGTAAGTTATATGTAAAAAAAATATACAAAATTCAATTTTTCAATAAACCTCATTAATTAACATTACATTGAAAATAATTCAACTTTTTGACCAGAGTTTTTGCCAATTTCAAAATTTGAAGTTCAAAAATTATTATTTTATGGTATAAAAGATAAATTTTCTAGAATTTCGCCCTTTTTCCTGATTCTGCTCATTAGTTTTGTTTTTTTTTTTTCTTTTTCATTAAATGCTTAATATAATTTTGCGGACTAGTCAAACAAAATGGGAATGTGAAAAATTCCAAAAATAATATCACAATAGTTTAATTTCCAAAATAAGTATTTTTTCAAAGATTGCTTGATGTTTTACCTGGGTGCAGAATAGTTGTCCGCAAAGCGGCCTCAATTTAGAACTGTCAAAATGGAACCAATTTACTGTTTGGAAAATGATGCCATGAATTGGCAAGTATTGTAATCGATCTATAATTTATTTTGTCAGGCATAAAAAAGTTGAGGGCGTCGAGCTTTTAAGTCAGTCTTAAGAAAAGGGATGAAATCGAGATTGTCTTAATTCGTTGCTAACATTTCCATAAGCGCTATGTCTCACTCAAAACCTATGTTTACAAATTGTTTAAGACGAATTATCAGTAACTGTGAATGGCACCTGCCAAATAACATTGAATAATCTTACTCCTGTATTATCACTGCGCTTCAAAGATACATAATCTCGTAACTTCCATCCGGTTGCTCTTCTGATTCACGAAATTCCCCCACTTCTGACGCAATATTTCATCACGTTAAAAACAAAGAAGGACTCTTTTAACCGCCCATCATTTAGTCTTCAAAAAAAGCACGAAGAACTTATTTTTTTAGCGAAAACTTTATAATATATCATCAGATCCAAAATGTTTCAAAACGAGTCACTTCAACAGCAAAAAATATGTCACGCTTGAGCTTGAACAAAGCCTTCTACTTTGTTTATGTTTACAGCTGTTGTTCAGTTGGAGCAGTGTGGATCATTCAGAAATCACGTTACGCATTCTGTCTTTTCAGCACCCAGTGTTTTACTATTGAAAAAAAAAACAAATTAGTTTTGAAAATGTAAAGTTGAGAAACAGAATTTTGAAAATCATGTTTAGAAACAAAATCTAATTCAAACATGATTTTTAACATTTTACGATAACTTTTACCCTTTTTCTGGCATTTTAAGGCAAAATAAAAAAATCATTCTTCACAGTTGAAAATACTTTATGAATAAAAAGTACCACTGCAAAAAAAAATATTTTTGATAGGCTGAGAAAACTTCCCATAACTTTAATTCTTGCCTTTATTGATCGAGTTTTGTTGCTGAGAAAAAGTTTTGAGTTTACATTTGGTAAAAAATAAGTTTTTCACAGTGCCATCTAATTAGCCCTAATCCGCAATCTGAATTGAATATTTCAGCATTTCAGAAAATATTCATTCCATTATAATGATGCATTTTGCTTCCTATGATCTTATCTTATTTTGGCTATTTGATTATATTTTTATTTTGTTATTGGATTTTATATATTTTCTAGAAAAAAGTCGGATTTAACGTATTAAAATGGCTGTATCTCGAGAACTACATCAGCAAACCTTTTGAAACTTGGCCTAGAGAAACTTGACAGTGATGAGAATAAAAATCTACCATTTTCTTAAAAAGCATTTTTTTTTTAAATTGCTGCAATTGTAGAGATTTTATAGATTTTCATACAAAAAGTCGAAAATGTCATTTTAAAATGGCTTAATCTCGAACTGCATCTGTCAATGTTTTCATTTTTGCCCAGAGGTGCGCTAAGGTGTATTAAATCCCTAAAGTGTAAGGCAAGACAAATCTTGCAAAAAAACATTTCAAAATGTCAAAAATAAGTAATTTAGCCCTTTTAAAAAGTTATTAGTGACGCTAAAAAAAAATTGTACATTGCAAACATAATTACTATTTTTTCGCCAACGATATTTAGAAAATTTCCGTATTAAGTTTTCAAAAAGAGCCAAATCGTAGATGTAAATAAACAGTATATCTCACTTGCTCTAGTGATAGTCCATGTTGAGGAAGAAAGGGATAGGCTGCTTGTTTACATCTGAGGTTTCGCCCTATTGAAAAGTTAATATCGCAAAAACTTAACATTCAAAGAATATCATTCAAAAAATCACTGAAATTGATCAGAAAACTACATTTTAAAAACTACTGTAATGTGACATGACATTACAAAATAGATATGGTATGATATTCCAAGACTTGAAATCTGAGTACTTATCTAACAGATGTAGTTTTGTGATTTTTAACGCTATTACTATCCAAATGTTTGTGAAATTTTAAGGTTTTTTTTTGTAAAAATGCGTAACAAAGAATCCCAAACGTACGACAACTGTTTAGCGAAAACATAAAATTTTAGTTTTTTTTTTCGAAAAACGTAGTTTTTTTAACCCCTACCCACCCAGAGCAAAACCGAGATTTTTTACGTTTTTCACCAGTACTCGTAACTGGACCGACCAAATTGGATGAAATTTTAATGGTTATAAGCTGACATTCCATATAAACTAACTCAGATTGAACCAGGTTGGAAAAATGCATGGTTGCAAAGAAATTTAATTTTGAAGACAAAAATTAGTGGTGCTCTGGAGTAACCATGGGCGTTAGAGGGTTAATGAAAACAAGAGCAAAAAATGTTAATTCCATCGAATTCTATGAAAAATTTCTTATCACTTTATATCCATATCAATGAGTATTTATCGGAAATACCTTATTTAGGGAAGATTTTAAGTATTTAAAATAAAACATGTTTTTATAACCAAAATCTTTGAAAAATTTCTGATCTTTTGATACTCACATTGCAAAAACGTAGTTTTGCGAAATAATTAAAATTTTAAAAAAGTATCAATCGTTTTCTATTAAACATTATTTACAAAAAAAACATTTAAAAAATCAGTAATTTTTTTTCCAATGAAAAAAAAAACAATAATTATATGCTCCCTCATTTTTAGGAAAATTGTTGAAGTGAGGGATTCTATTCTTAATTCTAGACATTGTTATCCGAGCATTCGTTGGTGAAGGTTGTCTGAATCAACATGACTCGTCGCGTCCCGGCGCAAAACGCCGGCAATATTTCCCTACCTGCGGCTCAAGCAGGCAAAAAAGTGGGAATTTCCAAAAGGAAGGTTGAGGCCTCAACTGATGGCCAAAAACCGGGAATTTCCAAAAGGAAGGTGCTTTTGGAAGTGACATCGAACAGCAAAAAGACGAAAAAGAGCGACGGTACTGTACCGATGGACGAGGAGGAGGAGAACTCTTCGTCGCACGAGGAGCAGCTATTGAAGAGCAACAAGTTTGCTGGACTGCCTGACGAGGACCAGGTAGCGGAAGCAAAGGAGAATGAAGTGAAACAGCGAAAGGAGAAACTGCCTCCTTTTTATGTGAGGCAATCAGCAGCAACGATCGACTTTCGTGCGGGGCTGGTTGAACTCATCAAGTCTGGGAAAGTCCAAGGCAACATTCGTCTGTGTCAGGACGGATTTAAGGTGCTGGTGCAATCCAGGCAGCACTATCAACTGGTCAAGGATTACTTGACCGAAAACGAGGCGGAGTACTTTACACATGATGTCGTCATGGATAAGCCGTACAAAATCGTCGTCAGAGGTCTGTACGACATGCCAGTGGAGGAATTAGCTGCCGAGCTAAAAGTTTTGAAACTGGATGTGTTGGCCGTGCACAAAATGAGCCGACGCAACAAAGACATCAAGTACCGTGACCAGCTCTACCTGCTGCATTTGGCTAAGGGATCGACGACGCTTCCTGAGTTGAAGGCAATTCGAGCGGTTTTCAACATTATCGTGTCGTGGGAGCGATACCGACCAGTGCATCGTGACGTCACACAATGCTTCAACTGCCTGGGTTTCGGGCACGGAGGTAAGAACTGCCACCTGAAGCGTCGTTGCGCCAAATGTGGTACCGATGCGCACATCACATCCCAGTGCATCCAAGATTCGCTGGTGAAGTGCCTCAACTGCAACGGTGAGCACTCGTCAACCGACCGAAAGTGCCCCAAGAGAGCTGAGTTCGTGAAAATTCGGCAGCAAGCATCGACGAAGAATCAGCCTCAGCGTCGTAGAACTCCTCCAGCCCTGGTGGAGGAAAATTTTCCACCTCTTCAACCGCGACGCCAGGTCCCAAACTTGGCACCGTTGCCGTTGGATCCCAGGAAGAGAGCTGAGATGAATCATCCACGGCCGGGTTCCAGCCAGGAGCCAAGACCAACCCAAGAACCAGCAGTTGAGGAAAATGGTAATGATCTTCACACCTCAACCGAACTCCTCAATATTTTCAAACAGATGTCCGCTGCACTGCGTGGATGCAAAACCAAGACCCAGCAGATTGAAGTGCTGACCTCGTTCGTCATCCAGTATGGATCGTAGGTCCCTGAAGCTGCTGAATTGGAACGCTTGCTCCATTAGGAGGAAGAACTTAGAGCTGGTGGATTTTCTTCGCGAGAAGGAGATCGACGTAGCTGCCATCACGGAAACTCATCTGAAGCCCGGTGAAAAAGTTTATCTGCAAAACTACAAGATCGCGACGCAGCTCGACAGGACCACCTCTGGAGGAGGAGGTGTGCTTGTCGCTGTTCATCGTGATCTCAAGCCACGCCGGCTGCCACACTTCAAGCTGGACATCATCGAGGCCGTTGGGGTGGAAATTCCCACTTCGGTTGGCCCAGTACTCTTCATTGCTGCATACTGCCCTCGTCAGGTGAATTCCAGAGATGGTTCAGCAGCAAAACTGAAGGGCGATATCCAGAAGCTGACACGGCGGAGCGCAAAGTACATCATTGCTGGTGACCTCAACGCGAAGCATGAAGTTTGGGGCAACAGCAGGAGGAATCGGAACGGAGTGATTCTGCACAACGATCTGCAAAACGGATACTACAACGTTGTGAGTCCGGATCGTCCAACGAGGGTGGCTCGGTCTGGGAATCACTCAATCATCGACTTCTTCATTACCAATATGGCTGAGAACGTGGCTCATCCTGAGGTGTTTGAAGAGTTGAGTTCTGATCACTATCCGGTGGTTGTGGAGGTTGGAGCTTCCGTTACTCCGCAGCGGCAACCAACCCGGAAAGATTACCACAACGTTGACTGGCAGCAGTTTCAGCAAGTGGTAGACAGCAACATCGACTATGATCAACACCCGGAAACTTCTGCTGATATTGATCGTTCGCTGGAGGTGATCCAGCAGGCTATCAACCAAGCAGAGGCTGCCAACGTTCGGGAGGTTCCTGTTAATTTTAAGGTAACTGATATTGACGTAGATACTAAACACTTGATTAGACTTAGGAATGTTTATAGGAGACAATATCAACGGACTGGGGACTATGACAAAAAGATTTCAGTGAACAATTTGAACAAAATCATACAAGACCGACTTGACAATATCAGAAATCAAGAATTTTCAAAACATGTAAGCCAGCTTGGGAATTATTCAAAACCATTTTGGAAACTTTCAAAAGTTCTTAAAAATAAACCAAAGCCTATTCCTCCTCTTATTGTTGAGGATTCTCCTTTGATTACATCCGAGGAAAAGGCAAATGCACTTGGACTTCATTTTGTTAGTTCACATAATCTTGGCGCTTCCATGACCAGCCGTAAAGAAACATCAGTTGCCAATAGTATTTCAACAATCAATGACTCTACCTTTGAATTTCCTGCAGATTCCCATGTTTCTGGTGAGGAAGTCAAAGTTGCAGTTAAACAAATGAAAAATATGAAAGCTCCAGGCTTTGATAACATTTTTAATCTAGTGTTGAAAAAACAGAGTGATCAGTTCTTTCAACATCTAGCCAATATTTTCAATAAATGTTTGCAACTTGGATACTTCCCCACCAATTGGAAACTGGGCAAAGTCATACCAATTTTGAAGCCTCAAAAAGATCCAACATCGCCAACAAGTTATCGTCCCATTAGTCTTTTGAGTAGTCTGTCCAAACTCTTTGAGAAGGTCATCTATTCAAGGCTTTTGGATTTTACCAACGATAATAATATAATTTTGAATGAGCAGTTTGGCTTCCGAAAGGGGCATAATACTGCTCATCAGCTTACGAGAGTAACTAAAATCATCAAGCAGAACAAGCTTGAGTCTAAATCAACTGCTATGGCTTTGTTGGATGTTGAGAAGGCTTTTGACAATGTCTGGCATGATGGTTTGATACATAAACTGTATTTATACGGTTTTCCAATGTATCTTATCAAAATTATCCAGCACTATCTTTCGGAGAGATCGTTCAGGGTTTTTCTGAATGGGATTGCTTCTGGATTATTCAACATTGATGCTGGGGTTCCCCAAGGAAGTATTCTTGGCCCACTTCTGTACAATATTTTTACATCTGATTTGCCTACTCTTCCTGGTAATGGTGTGTTGTCACTTTTTGCTGATGACACTGCCGTTATTTATAAGGGTAAAATAACCAGATATTTAGTTGGCCGCCTTCAGAAGGGTCTTGACGTTCTTTCCGAATACTTTGGCGACTGGAAAATTCGCATTAATGCAGCCAAAACTCAAACCATCATTTTTCCACTTTCCAAATCGGCCAGATTTGCCCCAAAGGATGATGTTTTGATAAAAATGAATGATGTTTCGATACCCTGGTCGAAGGAAGTTGTCTATTTAGGTCTCATACTTGACTCGAAACTATTGTTTCGGCAGCATGTAGATAAAATATTGAACAAGTGCAGCATTCTCATCAGGTGTTTGTATCCTTTAATTAACAGAAAATCAAAGCTATCTTTGAAAAATAAGCTAGCAGTTTACAAACAAATAATTTACCCCGTTATTGAGTATGCAGTACCTGTTTGGGAATGTTGCGCTAGAACTCATAAATTGAAGCTCCAGCGTGTCCAAAACAAGGTACTCAAAATGGTTTTGAATGTTTCTGGCTGGACAAGATCAAGTGAGGTTCATGAATTAGCAGAAGTAAAAATGTTGGATCAGAAGATTCAAGAAAAATGTTTGAAATTCAGGGAAAAATGTGCTATATCTGAATACCCCTTGATTCAAGGATTGGTTTAGTTTATGGTAAGATTAAGTTAGTTTTAGGTTAGGTTATGTTTTCTTAATTTTTTTTTTCCTCATTGTACCTAGTGTTACAAAAATGATAAATTATATACTGTTAAAGTTAAGAAAATGAACAGTGTTTAAATCACGAAAAGCAAACTAAAGCTGAAGAGCCACAGCTGACCACTTATTATGTAAACCAAATGTAATTATTATAAGAAAGATTCAATAAAGTATATTTAATTCAAAAAAAAAAAAATTCTTAATTCTAGAACATGCTACGAAAACAAATTCACAAATAATTGAGTTTTGCAAACAAACTTCAAAACTGTCTTGAATACTAGTCTATGCAAACATTGTCCAAAGCACTGATGCGCCATAATCAATCACTAGCGCAGCGGCTCCGCTCAGATTCCTCGTGCCGCTGTTCCAAACATGGAAGTCTGCTGAGCCTCATCATTTTGCATAAAAAAGAATCATACAACAATAAAAAAAGCTCAGGGCCAAATAGAGCATAACCAAGCGCAACAATCCGCCACTACCGCCGCCTGAATGATGAAGCCCTCGGAAGGATCGAATTTCGTTGCATCACCCTGATTTTCACCCAGTTTTCACATTCGATTTTCTCGATTTTCCTCATCGCGCAGCGATGTTGTTCACGGCAATTATCTGTACAAGAGTTTCACCGCCTTTTTTTCAAGTTCTTGGAACTTTTTTAAAGCGACAACACTGCTGTAGACTGACACCACCTCCACCTCCGCGAGCCCACGATTATTCGAGACCCAAGTGCTCGCAAGTAATTAGACCTGGGCGCTACATTTACGACCTACAAAGTGTGTGTAGGTTGCAGCTGTGACGACGAGTTGAATGGTCAGTTCAAGATCTTTGGAGCTCTTTGAGGGCTTGCTGGACGGACGTGGACACTTGAGATTCTGGGTTTCTGGGCTACATGATAGCTTAGCGGTGGTTCAAGTGTTGAATAACCTTTAAAAGCACAAATTTTACGTAATTATGAAGCATTTTTGAGGTAGTTGAGTTTCTTGGGATATTGCTACACCTAAAAGGTGGTTGACATCCTAAGTTTTTCAAGTTATCTGATTTAATTCCAGTAGCAACCAAAACATAACCTCACCCAAGAAGGAGGGAGCTCAACTCAGCTAATGATCATCAATTTTCGCCTAATCACGCCTCCTCCAAACACGAACCATGACGCAATACCGCACGTTAGATCTTCTCCAAAGCTGTTTACTCACGATTCTCGCTCCCCAGTACTGGGAAGGGGGAGGTTGATGTGCCTCGCTAATCCAACATAACGTTATCGTGTGTAGTGAGGCGATATTCTACAACGTGAGTGAGTCAGCGAGTCTTTATCCCACCGTCGGAATCTCGCCAAACGCGCAAACGAAAGTGAAATCTTCCCTTGTTTACGTTTGGTGTTGCTGAACTGTGCTGATTCTTGGTCCGAAGCTGTGTTAGTGCCGTTTAAAAGCAGCATTCAAAGCATTAAGAACGTTGCTAATTAGTGTTCTATGCCGGTCGAAGCACTTAATGACACACTTAATCGGCCATTAGCAGGCAGCGTTTAGTGTCTCGAACGCGCGATGGGAATCGCAAATGTAAACAAACAAACAAAAAAAAATTAAAATACAATTGCACGAGCGCGTTATCGCGCTTCGCGATCGTTCTGTAGTGCACTTTGGCATAACCTCACTTTTTGTTCGTGAGCGACTCTTGGGTTACTCCCACGAAACAAAAAAAGAACTTCAAAAAACGCTTCAACAGAGTCGAAACTCATCATCTCAGATTGAGCAACTTATGCAAATTAAGAACGGCTTCCGAAAACTCTCATTTTAAGAAGTGAGCAGTTCAGTTAGTTTTTTCTCGACCTAACAAAAAGTACTAAAACTTGCAAGTCATCCTTTTTGACAGATGCGAGTGGATGATCATATGAGTTTCTAAGCCCAAATAATGCATAGTGCTTTGAAAGCTGTAAGCTAATCCAGTAACTCTATGTTGTCAAATTCACTGTTGTAGATTTTGAAAACATTACAGAATTTCTCGAGGATTCCGAATATGTAAAAATTGTGCCCAAAAAATGCCGTCTTCTTGGGCTCATAACGAACAAATATTTAAAAATTGATGAATAATTTGGCAAGCAGAAATATTTGAAAAATTCGAGTTGCAAAAAAACGGACACTGTATACAATTTTACAAAATTATTCAGTTTTCAAACCAATCAATCTTTAAAAAAACAAAATTGCGAAGCTCTAGAACTCGAAAGAATAATGTGATAAAAGGCATATCCAAGTTTAAATATACCCTTTCCTCCTTTGCAATTTTGTTTTTTTTCATAATTATTATTTTATTTTTTTATAACCCACTCATTTTAAATATAGCATTTCTAAGTGGGTAATTCTCTACCAACTCACACGAAATCAGGAAAAGTTGCCCCGATCCCTCTTCAATTTGCGTGAAGCTTTGTCCCAAGGGGTAACTTTTGTCCCTGATCACGAATCCGTGGTCCGTTTTTTGATATCTCATGACGGAGGAACGGCACGACCCCTTTTATTATTGAGCATGCAAAAAAGAGATGTTTTTCAATAATTTGCAGCTTGTGACTTTTATGTAAAATTGGACGCCCGAACGTATTTTTCGTCGAAAAAAAAACTAAGAAAGTTTTAAAAACTATGCCTTTTTCCGTTACTTGACTGTAAAAATAAATGAAACATGTCATTTTATGGGAAATTTTATGTACTTTTCGAATCTACATTGACTATTTTTTATTTAGAACAGCATTTTCCATTTTAAAATTACGTCTTTTTTTAACTTTGCAGGGTATTTTTTTAGAGTGTAACAATGTTTTACAAAGTTGTAGAGCAGATAATTTAAAGTTTTTATAAAAACACGAAATTTTAAAAATGAAAATTTTTATTCTAAATAAAAAAAATAGTCAATGTAGATTCGAAAAGTTCATTAATCCTCTACAACCTAACCCCGCCTTAAGACAGGCTTCGATCTCAAAAATCGCCAAAAATCAATTTTCCAACCGATTTTTGATCTTTAAAAAGTATTGGAAAGAAGAACTTTTGAAATTTTAGAAAATTTCAGGGTTGAAAGTTTAACTTGTTTAATGTGACTTTGCCAATGTTTTTAAAAATGATATTTTTTAAGGGATCAACTTCGGCTGTGTTTTTTACTAACATTTCCTATATTTTCAGGAAAAAGAAGTATAAAGTAATTTTTGTAGTGTCCCAGACTATGCCTCTACGCATTTTTTTTTGCAATTTTAATGAAGATGGTGCCATTCTATAGCAGAAAATGTGAAAAACATGCAAAAAAAATTAAAAAGTGACTGCGTGAACGTGAAAAAATTAGATAGGCAAAATATAATTATATTAGGTGGTAGAATAGGCCAAATACTACCAAAAACAAACATAAACTAAACAAGATAAATTCAAATTAAAATATTAAAAATAAAGCAAGGAAAAACATAAAAAAGAGAAGTTAAGTTTTTCGTAGAACAAAAGTTGCTCAAAATGACCTCCTAAACACGGGAAAAATAAATATTTTCGAAAAAAAATTTGGGCAGTAGAGGGTTAAATTGACATGTTCCCATTTTTTACAGTTGAGTAACGGAAAATAGCAGAGTTTTAAAAACTTGTTTAGTGTTTTTTGCTCGATGAAAAATACGTTTTTTCGGAATTCTGAGTACGCCATCAAATCGGGAGTCTAATTTTACATAAAAGTCCCATTGACACCAAATTTCTATCTTATCACCGTTTCAGGCTGCAAATTATTGAAAACACCTCTTTTTCGAATGTTCAAAAGTTGAAGGGGTCGTACCGCCCCTCCGTCAAGAGACATAAAAAACGGACCTCGGATTCGTGATCAGGGACAAAAGTTACCCCTTAGGACAAAGTTTCACGCAAATCGAAGAGGAGTCAGGGAACTGCTGTGTGAGTTGGTGTAATTTTCACTCAATTTTTTTCAAAACTGAACAAACCTAGAAATGATTTAGAAATGGTTCGTTTTGTTCAAGTCTGGGGGATTTTCACTCAGAATTCAAGTAAAATCAACAAAACACGGTTTGAATTCAACCAGAAATTGGTGAATGTCAAAAAATTTAAAACTCATTTCTATTCCCTTGTGGACCACCAATCAGTGAGGTACTCCTCGATATTAGCTCCTGAAAAGTGCTAAAAAGTGCAAAAAAATGCCTCACGGCAAGAAAAAGAGGCGGTCCTCACCAGCAGGATCGGCAGATTTGAAGAAGCTAAAGAATGCCGACGCGCTACCTGCAAAGCCAGGCAGTTTGAGCAAGGACGCTCAAAATTCGTCTGGAAACCAGTTTGCTACCCTCCCTGTGGACGTGAGCGAGAAGAAAGAATTTGAACGACGGGAAAAGTTGCCACCCATTTTTGTGAAAACATCGTCATCGGATTCGGTGCGAAAGTGGCTGACCGGGTTTATCAAATCTGGTGCTTTACGAGCTTCCATTCGCTTGTGTGCTGATGGACTCAAAATTCTGCTACCTACCAGAAAGGATTACAACTACGTTCGGGATTTCCTGAATAACACAAAGATTGAATACTACAGCCATGACGATCCAGGTAAACGCCCCATGAAACAGGTCCTCCGTGGCCTGTATGACATGGATGTGAATGTGTTGAAAGAAGAGCTCAAATCTCTTAAGCTGAACGTGATCGAAGTCTTCAAGATGACGAGACACAACAAGGACATCAAGTATCGTGATCAACTGTACCTGGTTCATCTCGAGAAAGGATCGACAACGCCGTCTGAGCTGAAGGCAGTTCGGGCAATTTTCAACATCATTGTGACTTGGGAACGTTATCGTCCAGTGCACCGTGACGTGACGCAGTGTTCGAACTGTTTGCAGTTTGGGCATGGTGGAAGGAACTGTTTCATCAAGAGTCGTTGTGCAACCTGCGGAGGTGAGCACAAAACTCAAGCTTGCGAATCAATCAACGAGAACATTGAAGCCAAATGCTTCAATTGCGGCGGCGACCATTCGACCAAGAATCGAAGCTGCCCAAAACGTGCTGAGTTTGTAAAAATTCGGCAGCAAGCGACGACGAGGCACCAACCAAATCGTCGCAAAACACCACCAACTTTCACGGACGTGGATTTTCCTGCTTTGGCGTCACCTGGAGCGGGATCTGTTCGAGTGGTTCCAAATCTGCAGCCATTGCCGTTGAATCAGCGGCAAAAAGTTGCAGAGAACACAACACCTCCTGGCTTCAGACAGCAACCGAGGGAAAACCAACCAGCAGCAACGGATGAAGGCAGCAGTGACCTGTTTTCACCACAAGTACTGCTGAACATTTTCATCGAGATGACAACAACACTGCGTGGGTGCAAAACTCGCCAGGAACAAGTAAGAACCCTTGGAGCATTCATCTTAAAATACAGTTCGTAGTTTACTCGTTCTAATGATTTTGAATAATTCAAAGAATTTTTATTTTAGTTTTAAGTTAGGATTAGTTGTTAAAGTGATTTTTTCTTTTTTTTTTGCCCAAATGTATTCGATTAAATGCAAATATGTAAAACAATTTGAAATAAATGAATGAATGTGAACAGTTAATAATAAAACGAAAAATACAACAAAGATGAAGAGCATTTAGCCATACCACTTAGAATGTAAATGAAATGTAATTATTATAAGAGAGTTCAATAAAGACATATTTAATTTCAAAAAAAAATTCAAAAACTCATTTCTGAGTAGGCTCGAGTTTGAAGAAAAAAAGGAAAAAGTGGTTTTGTTTTGATGATTTTTATAATATATTATATGTTTGACAGGTTAAGGGTTTAAATTAACGACTTTCACTATTTAAACAACATATTTTGCTAAACTTTCTATAAAATCTGTTTGGTCACTTCCCATTAAGCTATTTATAAATTGATTTCAGTTGAAAACGCTTTTAAAAAGCTGTGGTTGTGCGTCAAAGCGATGATTAGCCAACATTAGGTGCCCAATGTTACACAGCAAAAAATCCGATGGTAAAATCGCATGCAAAAGCATGCACATCTCCTTCGTCAAAATAAACACTTAATATTACACACTGCAGGTACAATTTTTGCAAACACAAAAAAAAAGTTGCAACCGACGGGATTCAAACCCAGCACCAACAGTAAGGACTGGCACCTTAGCCCACTCGGCCATCAGACCGATGTAAAGCTAGAAGGATAAACGCATATATCAGCTTGACATTTCGGTCAAGTAGATTTCCCATACTGATGGACTACATATTTCAGGGCATAAAATTACATAAAATTGCATAAAATAATGCAATATTTATTTTACACCCAGCACTTTTACACGCAGCTGGATTACTACTTTTTTAGCTGTGTATACATGCCTTCCCCCTCCCCTATGTCAAAAATAAAATGTATTCTTTTTTTTCCTACGTGATTTTTTTCGGCATTTAGTTCAAGGATTCGTTTTGCTCTTCATCCACTAGAAAGCAGTCAATTTTTTTTATTGTTGTTAAAACAAGCAATTCTTCTACAAGATATTCTTTCCAACAAAAAAACGGCATCCAACCCGGCATCAGAACCTAACTGTGCATTGACCGAAGGCAACCCCTCACACACACATGATTTCACCACCACTTGTTATTGTTTACAAGCCCCGGGCGAGGGGTAGGTCGTTTGTGAAAAGTATGCCCCCCTCGAGGTCACCGCCAACATCTACAACCGACTCATCAGCAGGTCATTCAGCTAGAACAGACGCTTTGGGGTTATCGTCTTCGGCGAACTTTTACGATAGCCGGACGAACCCATCGCCTAACCTCGTTCGGTTTCTGGCCGTTGACTTCTTCAGAAGCTTGTACATTAGACGTGTATGTTGGAGTGCATTCTTCCTCTTGAATGGCTGCACCTCTTCGAGAACTCCTCAAGCGGTCTTTGTCCAACTTGAATACCTTGCCCGATGGTTCAGATCATCGAACAACGCACAGTTCATCGAATCTCTATGCTATCATAGAGCGGGAATCTAGACACAAAGTTTGACTTGGGAATTATGAATCTTGAAATTTAAAATATAAACAAAGTAAAAGGTCTAGGATCCGCCCTAAGCAAGTCATACGATCATCACCAACGAAAAAAATGAGGTTAGATCTACAGTATCGAACCCAACAACTTCGCCGTTCATCTTCAACTCCACTCTATAAGAACCACCGCCCGGGCCGGCTCCAATCGCCTAAAGACACCCGTGAAGCTACCGGAAAAGTGGCTGGTTAGTTGTTTTGACGGCGGCACGGTCAGAAGGCAGATGACCTTAGCCGCTTCTTCGCGGCAGGTTGTTCAACAACACCTCATTATGGCTTGGCCGAGCCCGGCAATCGCGGGCATTTCGAAAGGTGACGGTGGTCGTCGAGAACCGTTTGCGTGTGCGTCTCGTGAGAAGTGAGTTGTTTGCCCTCTTTTTATGAGGCGATTTTTTGGTGAACTTTACGCGCTTTTTTGCACGGGGTGTTTCCGTTGCATGTTCGAGACAAGTGCGCGGTTCCGAGTTTCATCAAATTATGCAGAGTTGGTTGGCATTTGGCGTCACGAGATGGCCTTGGCGAGATCGATCAGCGCGCGGAGATTAGCTCGGAGTTGACCTTTTAACTACTTTGAGTCGTTTGTCGATAAGTTCGAGGTTTGTGGAAAGTACCTCCCAAAACTTGGAAGATCAAAGCGGGAATTGTTACCACACAGAAGAAGATTGATGAGCCTCCACTTCGTAACGCTCAAAAGCTTATCAAATTGAGTTATTTATTCCATTATCAAGCTTAAGTGCCCTCGGCAGAACCCAGCTAATCGTCCGTGGTAAAATTAATTTCTTCGTCGAATTGCTGCTAAAAGCAAAACAAAGCCATGCAAAACTAGACACGTGAGGTGAAGAATGCTGATTGCCGCCGCCGAGGTTCTTGATTGGGCACTATTCATGGTATCGCTTCTTTGCGAAGATCTTCTGAAGCTGTGTATCCATAGCTGCATAATTCGCACAATAAAACATCTTCCATGATGATGAGCGCACGGAAAATAATGCATTACTGCAGCCGTGAATAATGAGCATGAAAGCTGGAAAGTTCACGGAGTTCATGAAAAAAATGAATACGCGCAAGCGTTACGCTTGGTGAATTGTGTGCCAATCTACAAATTGGTTAAAAGAAATCGACGAAATACAACGCGTAACGCCTGTGTGTTTTTAATTTTTTTCTGTGTTGGCATGTTTTCCGTGTTAAGATGCATGTAAATTTGCGCTGCGCTGAAGAAGTTGAAGTGTTCATCAGCGTAGAGCACCGCTCAGCTTTTGAAATGCAATAAATCAAGCGAAGAGGTAAGGTTTTGGACGAAAATATTCGCGCGATCCGCAGGGAGTCGAGATAGACAACCCTGCGCCGCAGGTGATGAATGCAGGATCAGCTGGGCTGATGATTAGCTGGAAGTTTGAGAGGAGTTTGGACAATGGCAAACCGCACTTTGTTGGAAGCCGTTAAGATTGTATCTCGGAAAGCCATGCCGTGACGGGAGGCAGCTGCCGAAGGATTAGAACGGTTTGAGAAGAAATTATTTTCTTTTGCTGTTATTTTGTGTTATTTTGGTGAAATCAATAAAATACAAAGCGTAACGCCTCCGCGTTACATTAAGAAACGAAATGGTTTGTATCTCACAATTTGGCAACACTGCTGAATGACAAAAAGCTATCTAATCAATCTTTATTCATAAATTCGCAAAATAGCTCGCAAGTTGACTCTATTGACCCCGTTCCGTTTGCTTGGAAACCCCCAAACCAGACCAATTAAAACTAACACGACCTCAAACCGTCAACCCGTCCAAATTGTCTCGAAAATCGTTCAATTCATCCATTTCGGCCAAAAGTAGTGTCACAAAACTACATTTTCGCAGCCTCCACTTGCCGAATCAACAAGATCTGACACCGAAACATTTAACACCAATTCGCGAGAGAATAACAACAAAAAGTGTAACGTAATGGTCGATTATATTTGCGCGCGCATTTTAGAAGGTCGTTGAGCCATTATCAAACCAGTACGGATTTAGCGAAAAAGAGGGGAAAACAGAAAGAAAACGAAACACTTTCACGCTGATAACTGTAACTCTGGAGTTCGTAACGCTTTTCCTTTCGCTGCCTCGCGGCAGCAGTTTTTCCAACTTCCAACCACTTTCGATTTTGTTGGCAACCCGGCTTTTGCTTAATTATACCGATTCCGGTTTTGTTCCCGCTTTTCTGCTCTGCGGCACACACACCGGTTTGATTGCCATAATTGAGATTGAAAGTGGTTATTATTGGATGGTTGCCGTAGGGGGTGAAATGGACTACTTGGGCCTAAAATTTGAATTTTTGACGTTTCGGCCCACTTGGGAGCATCTTCAGGGTCAACCACAGAAATATCACCAAAAATTAATCAAATTTCGAAAGAAAACATAACCTAAAAGTCTCAAGGGGTCCAGTTCACCCCACAGCACCACAAATCACCAAGTAGAGACAGCGCCGTCGGCGAAGAATTGCTAACGTACAGCAAGTGTTACAATTTTTTATCTCCCTTCCCTCTTAATCACAATCCACTCCACCGCTGAAAACCCGTTTCAGTGGGCCGTGCAAACTCTACCAGCAAGAGAGTGACAGGTGCCTCTCTAGTTTATCGACGATAAAAAAAATCTGTGGCAAGGTCATTCGGAGTTGTTGTTTACCTCTCTCACACACACCCTTATCGTCAAGTAGTTCATCTCGCCAAGTTGTTGTTTGTTTGGGGTGAACTTGTCCGCACGGTTTCCAGCGAGATAATCAATTTTAATTAGGAAACACAACTTTTGAGGTTATGTTTTCATCACACGCTCGATGAGCTCAAACGATAACGCACAAATTCATTCCAAAATGCCGTTGACCTGTGTTGCCGCTTGTTAAACCAACTCAAACTAACCTAACCTACAAATCTACTTACAAGAAAAAGTCACACGCTTAATCTAACCTCACAAAAGCTGTTCAAAATCGCACACAAACGCAATCAAATGTCAAAAAACTTGATCATTTCCCACTTACCGTGTAGGTGAACTGGAAGTACGACGGCGTTACGCCACTCCGCGAGGACAGCGGTCCGTCGTCGTTGGCCGTCTCTACCTGGCTGGCTCCGGTCTGGCCCCGGCCGGGCCGTCCGCCACCATTCGCGGCACTACTGCCGACGAAAAGGGTCTGCTCCTGGTACGAGTCGGGCGGCTGGTTCCGCTGGATGGACGAGGGAAAAAACCCGTTCCGGGGGTTCTCGTACGATGGCACGAAGCGGCCCTGGTTCTGGGCGAAGTAGAAGTTGTCTGGAAGAAAAAATGGAAGGGTAAAGGGCTGTTAGAGATGGTTGTTCCAAAGCAGTACGAGGCAGTTGATGACAGTTAGTGAAGTTGATTTAAATCATTTGCCGATAGTTAACGGCAATCGAAAGCAGTTGAATACAGTTTGAGGCAGTAAAAGTAAGCCAAAAGCAGTACAAATTTATTTTTCCAATTAAAATTATTTGCCGGAAGTAAACGGCAGTCAGAAGCAGTTGAATGCAAACTAAGGCAATACATTTCGGTCAAAAGCATTACAGAGCAGTAACAATCAGTTGAAGGCAGTCGAAGTCAGACGCAGTCAAAGAATTCAACTAAAGCCAGTCAAATTCTGCTAACATAATTCTGCCAACATAATTCTGCCCACATCATCGAAGGCAGTTGACTTCCTTCAAAGGCATTTGAAAGTAGTCGAAGTCAATTAACGGCGGTTGGAAGTAGTTGAAGGCAGTTTCAGGGACAGTGAAAAACTGCCAAATACAGTCAAAGCCAGTTTAAGACAGTCGAAAGCTGTCGTGCAGTGAGCAGTGAGAAGCAGTTGAACCAGTGATAAATTTAGATTTCGGTCATATTCTGTCAAAAGAAGACAATCAAAGTAAGTAAATGACAGTTGAAGGCAGCCGCATGCAATTAAAAGCAATTTAAGCCAGTTGAACTAATGAAAACTTCGAAGTAGGTAAAATTCTGTTAAAGATAGACAAAAGCAGTTAAAGGTAGTTGACGTCAGTCAACGGCAGTACAAAGTACTCGAAGGAAATCAAAGTCTATAGGAGGCAGTTCTTGAAGCCATTCAAAGGCAGTTGGCTAGTCGAAAGTCGAAGCCAGAAGTCAGTTGAAGATCGCCAAAAGAAGCCGAAAGCAGTTGAAGTTAGTTGAAGGCAGTTGAAGGGCAGATGAAGAGAGTTAAAGTCAATCGAAGGCAGTTGAAGTCAGACGAAGTCGGTTGAAGTCGTATGGAATCCATTTAAGTCAGTCGAGTTGCAGGTTGCAGACACTCAAAATCAGTGGAAGATTGCCAAAAGCAGTTGAATTCTGCCAAAATTAGCCGAATACAATCAAAGTCAATTGAAGACAGCCAAAGTAAGTAGAAAGCAGTTGAAGTTAGTCGAATGCCCTTAAAGTTATTCGAAAGCAGTTGAATTCTACCAACGGTAATAGAAACTGGCGCAGTAAACCATATCAGATCAAATCAGTCAGTAGAAAAGCAAACAAAAGCAGTTGGAGTCATTCAAAGGCAGACGCAGAATGGCAAAGTTAGATGAAGGGAGTCAAAAGCAGTTAAAATCAGTCGAAGGCAGTTAATGTCAGGCACAGTCAGAGATATATTAGTTTAATTCAAGCCAGTTGAAGGCAGCCAAAAACAGTGAAAGCCAACGAAATGATTGCGAAAACGGTCGAATTCTGCCATAAGTTGTTGAAGGTAGTTGTAGGCAGAGAGTGAAAGTCAAACAAAGGCAGTTGAAGTCAAATGAAGTCAGTTGTAGTTGTATGACATCCATTTTAGTCAGTCGAGTTGCAGGTACTCAAACGCAGTGGAAGATTGCCAAAGGCAGTTGAATTCTGCCAAAGTTAGTCGAAGACAATGAAATTTAGTTGAAGTTTGCCAAAGGAAATCAAACGCAGTTGTAGTTAGTCGAAGACAATCAAAAGCAATAGAAGACAGTCAAAAGTGTTCGAAGTAGGTCGAATTCTGCCAAAGTTAGTTGAAGTTTGACTTGAGGCGCAGTAAGTCAAATCAGACAATATCAGTCAGTAGAAGACAGATGAAGGCAGTTGAAATCAGTCAATGTCAAATTAGTTCAATTTAGTTGAAGGCAGTCAAAATCAGAGGAAAACGACGAAATTACGAAAACGGTCAAATAAGGTTGCTGAAGGCAGTTGGATGCAGTTTAAAAGGCAGTGGAATAAAATATTTAAAATCTGAAAAAAAATAGTCGAAGGAAAATCAAGGGCAGTAGAAATTACTCGAAAGCAGTTTAAATCAGTCGGAGGCAATTGAATGCAGGCACCGCAAGCCAAATCAGTTGTAGGCAGTTACATGCATTCTAAAGCACTCAAAATCTGTCAATGGCAGTAGAAAGTATATAAAAGCAGTCTAACTCAATCGAATATTGAAGACAGCTGAAGGCAGTTGAAGTTGAATTTGTCGAAGGCAGTCAAAAGCAGTCGAAGTCAGTCAAAAAGTAAACGCAGTCAGTCAGAGTAAGATGAAATCAGTTAAAATCAGTTAAAGCAGTCAAAAGCAGATAAAAGCAGTTGAAGGCGATCAAACCCGGATGAAATCAAACGAAGTTAGTTGAGTCCTATCAAATTCCGTCAAAATCAGTCAGCGGCAGTAGAAAGTATAAAAAAGCAGTCTAATTCAGTCTTAAAGTTGGAGGCAGTTGAAGTCATGGTATGAGTCAATCAAGTTTGTCGAAAGCAGTTAAACGCAGTCGGAGGCAGGGAGTCAAGGCATTCAAATGTAGTCGAAGCAGTCAAAGCCTGTCAACGGCAGTTGAAGTCAGACGAAGTCAGTCACTATCTGTCAAAATTGCCTCTTTTATTTTGACAGACTTCAGTTGTCGTTGAAGTCAGTCACAATCTGTCAAGCTAGTCGCGTCACCAAAACAAAGACCTTTATCCTTCTCATTACTGCCGCGGTTTAAAAGCCAGCTAACCAAACGTCGCGGTCATCTACATTTTTCAGCGATTACCGAATTTCCATCTCATCCACAAAGCTTCCTTCTTCCATTTCCCGCCAGCGCTGCGCGTTGTCTTTCGACTGCGATTTTTTTCTGCTCTTCACCACACTGTTTTGGGGCCATAATGCGACTGAATTACGGCGAACGGATGACGGAAGAAGCTCCGCGGTTAAATAATAACGATGATGGTACCGCGCAGATGAAGAAAACATTAACACTTCTTTTTTTGCTACAATGCCGGCAGGGGATTTCGTAACGCAGAGAGAGACGAGGAGAAGTGGTGTGAAGATTTGGTTGGTGGGTGCCAAAATTGACATCCACGCGGTTGATTTAAATTAAATTTGAACTTCATAACCGGCTGGCGGAAACCCTTGCGGGTGAGTTGGCCTTGAAATAATGCTGGACGTTTTTAAGGTCAATAAAAAAATATTTAAGTAAAAAAAATATATTTTGTCCGTAATTGAAAGTGTTGCCAGAAAGTATATTTTCAATAACATTTTTTGCAATTTTAAATCCAAAACTCACTAAAATATTGCTAATGAGCAAATCCCGTCAACTTTCACGCAACACACGTCCGTCGAATTTTCCCACAGCAATTTTCCGCCCTATTTGGCGGCGGCTGAATAAAAGCGAAAGCTCCACGAAATTGCCTCCGTGCTGGTGGGAACAGCCACGTTTCGAATCAATCGAAAATCAAATTTTTGGCACTGACCGCCAGCCACCAATCGTCGAAATATGGGCAGCAAATTTAATTCACTGGCAACCAAATCGAATCGAGCGCGTGAAGGTCAACAAGTTTATTTTTCTGCTAATTAATTGGTTAGAAATTTCGATGTGAATTTTGTACACTATTTGTGGCTCTTTTTGCTCGAGAAATTGTGAAATATATTTGAAAAATGCATTTTTCAGTAGATTTTTTCAGTTTTTGTGGAAAAAGTAAAAGCACTCATAAACGAATGTAATTTTACATATTTGTACATGTGAAATTACTCATTTATTCAGACACTAAATCTGTCAACATTCACTGATGTTATATTACCATGACTTTGTTTACTGTGTACCACTTAACATGTATAACTTTACATCATTTCATGTGTAATTTTACTTAAACAATAAAATGAATAGAAAAACATTAAAATCTGTGATCTCATGAAAAGAACTTGAATTATGAATGGTTGAAAAAATGTGGATGATTATAACTGTAATTGCGTTGTAATTTTACCTGAATTTATGTGGAACATGTTAAAATTACACATTAAAAGAAGTAAATTTACACACTTCCAGAGGCAATACTTTTTCTGACGCAAAATTCTCTCAACATTCTTAAACCTTATTTTGATGATAAACCACTGTTATTCGCCAACCAATCTACGGGTATTGAACCTCTAAACCTTCTGCGCTTCTGCTCAGGTGGCCGAACCCGTATGACCAGAGCCACGATTAAGTTGTGCAACGTTTCTCAATTTTACAACGTACATAAATTTTCGCCAAGAATTCACCAAACACCCTGCCGCGTGACGCCCATAATTTCGCGTGACGGCGTCAAGCGATTAAGGTCAAGGCACTGAACCTCTTGCCACAACTTTGTGTGACCGAGCCAGCATCCGGGTTGGGTCGTAACCTTAATTCGCCAAGAATAATGAGCAACCCCACACGCCATTTTACTGACCACCACCACCATCCGACTGGCAGAAAGAGGTAAGAAGATTCTTTTGATTCATTTCTTGGAGAAGCTCAAGAGTGCTCGAGACTTTGTCCAGAATGATTAAGCTGGTGACTCAGCGGGACTCTCGGTGGGACTCTCCACTGAGTACATACGTTGAGTACGCGTACGTGCGGGGTCCCCCTCAACAAAGACAAATTGAGGCCAGCGCCCATAAAATGGGGGCCAATGAAAACAAATTAGTGCTAACGGTTTCCTCCTTCGCAGTGAGTCGGACCGAAAAACTAAGCGTTGTCGTTGTACTGACTTGCCTCACCCTACTCAACCTACTTAATTTTGACAGTTTGCAAATCAAAGTTTAGGTTACCTCAATGTTGATGATCTTTGAAAGTGGAACGCGAACTGTCAAATGAGCTATTCTACCCAAATTTGGGTAAGCTTGTACATTCAACCCCGGTGGTTAGTCACTTTTTCGTTTGACACTATTTTAGATTGTACCCCGTTGATTGGTCAAAGCCAAACTAAAAAGTGACGAACTGTCACTTTTTACACGGCGCTCACGCACACCACCAAAACAAACGTTTGGACCAAACGGTTTGGTAGTGTGTGTGAACTCCGTGTAAAAGGGGTGTCAAACTAAAAAGTGACCCCGTTCGTTTGACAACAGTTGGTGTCAAACCATCGAGGTTTGAGTGTAGAATAACCTATTGTTGTTGACAGCACTGGCCAGACCTACAAACGTACAATTAACCGCAAGGATGATTCGTTGAAATAGGTCAGAGCAAAACGACTTTTGCGGCACGACATCACTGCAACGACAAACTGAGTTTGCGAACCACACATATGTGTGAAATCCGCCCCCGCACGCGTTTGTTCAAAGCAGTCCCGAGATGTTCTGGAGGCATTAGACTACACTCTCGCAGGGAGTTTAACGAACTCACGAAAACTCGTTCGCGCGGACATTTTGACCGGCTGGATGTCGCGCAAAGATCGGACGTGATTCTCGTGGGCCCGTTGAGATTTAAGTTTATGGGGTTGGGATTTTCCTCGACTAGAAAGTTGGTCAGTGTCAACGTGCCGTCTCCGTTGCAGATCTTGCTGATAGACGAGAATTGGGAGTTTTGCTCAACTTTGAATGAGTCAAGCAGAATTTGTCTTACTTTTAAGTTAACCGCCAATAGATCAAGCAGAACCAGTTCAAAGTCCGGAATAACCAAAAATGCTCCCCAAAAAGGCGGTCTCGCAAGGGTTAACGCCGAGTTGCTCGACCTGCATGACTTCAGCCGCGCGCACCAGATTAGAATACATAAGAACTGTCGGCGATCTGCTTGAACTTCCTCGCTGCGTGCGCTGTCAGCGCTCTAGACACGGATTCCATTCTTAAGTCGCGCTCGCAGCATGAATGGGTAATTAATTGTCCGCGCGAGGACTTCAACCTCCTAGAACACTGTCTTCTGCGAAATTTTTAAAACTCTCGTCCCTTGTTTTAGTGTGGTGGGAAAATGAATTTATGGGGTCTGTGATATCAATATTCCCGAGCTCCGACGACGACGACGACGACCGGGAATGGTTCTGGGAATATCGTACCGGGAATTTATGCGGATCGTTAAGTTTGACTGTGTATCGTTTAAGTGTTTTCTAGGTTCGAGGGAACTTTATGCTGCACTCAAGCGCGGGATGCATCGAGAGGCAACGTGCTTGTTTGAAACATGGCATGAATAAATAGTGGTAATGAGACCATTACTTCGAACGTACAAACCGATACGTGATGTTATTCTTGAAAGGCTGGTGTTAACGAAACGATTTAAAGTATAACTTTGTTAGGAAAAGTGGAGTTTTATAGCTTGAACACTCTTTCAATATCGTATTCAATTCGATTTTGATATTATTTAAATCTTTTTGAAGCTCTTCTAAATCTCTCTGTTGG
Organism: Culex pipiens pallens; assembly: GCF_016801865.2. Lineage (NCBI taxonomy): Eukaryota > Metazoa > Arthropoda > Insecta > Diptera > Culicidae > Culex > Culex pipiens. The sequence goes on from NC_068939.1 coordinate 125,954,371, forward strand.
ATCTCTAATTCATTTCTTCAACATCTTTTTTGAACCTCTTTCCTATTTTGTCAAATCACTTTTTGACAAACCCCTTTTCAACCTTCTTAAAAGCACCTTCTGAATCCTTTTTAAGAGCGAGTCCACGAACAGGGCATACCCCTTTGTATGGGATGTCGTTTGGACCTCACCAATCTGCCTGAAATTTTCAGGGGTTGTTTGTACATATAAAACTAGCATCTGGCCAAAATATGAGCACTCTAGGTCAACGGGAAGTGGGGCAAATCGGAACACAAAGTTAAAAACGTCAAAAATCGTAAAAAGGCTGTAACTTGGGCAAAATTCAATTTAATTTCAAAATTCAAAATGCATCTAAAAGGGCTTGAAAAATGCAACAAAATGCAGGGTAGAGCATCCCAATTGGTTGAATCTAAAGGGAGTTATTGGCATTTTAGTGAAAAAAATAGCACAATTTTCAAACTCAAATAAAAAAGTGTTCCATCCAGATATCAACTCGGTTCGACCTGCAGCTTGTAGGGGACATCTGGGACTACCATCTGAGACTGAGAACGCTTTGGGTAAGGCAGTTTAACATATTAAATAGACACTTTTACTTTTAGTGAATTTTTTGGTTGTAAATTTTTGCTCGGGGGACCCCTTAGATCTCATTTTCTGATGATAGTTTTATCATATTCGTGTTCCTGAGACAATTTCACAATTGAAACATGCATAAAAATAGTAGTTTATGCAACAAGTTGCAAAAAGAAGATTTTTTCAGCACGAGTCGTACATTTATCCAACGAGGTTCACCGAGTTGGATAAATACGAAGAGTGCTGAAAAAATCAAGTTTTGCAAAGAGTTCCATACAACATTTTTTGCAATTCCAAAAAAAACACACACTGAGTGAAATTTTTTGTCAAATTTTCTGGTATTTTGTCAATAAATCGTTCAAATCAAAAAAATGTGGAAAAGTGTTACTTTTCGAAACAAGTGCTGAAAAGTTCAACTTTTCAGCACCCATTTGAGTGCTGAAAAGTAGAACTTTTCAGCATTTATTTTGAAAAGTGTTGCTATTCGATTCTGTTATTTTTGGTACAGAAAAGTAGGCTATTTCGTCGTTCAAGAATGACAGGAAAAGTAAGTAGTTTCACGACGGAATTGCAAAAAGGTTATTTTCATCCATTTTAACCCCATAAAAAATGAAAGTTAAAAAAATCTTCGATTCACATTTATTGAAAATCAAGTTCGTTTCCAAGGATACTAGATGACACCAGGAAAAAAGCAGCATCTCAATTTTTTTAACTTTCATTTTTTAAAGGGTTAAAATGGATGAAAATAAACATTTTAATGCATGTTTCTATTGTGAAATTGTCTCAGGAACACGAATATGATAAAACTATCATCAGAAAATGGGATCTAAGGGGTCCCCGAGCAAAAAATTATAACCAAAAAATTCACTAAAAGTAAAAGTGTCTATTTAATATGTTTAACTGCCTTACCCAAAGCGTTTTCAGTCTCAGATGGTAGTCCCAGATGTCCCCTACAAGCTGCAGGTCGAACCGAGTTGATATCTGGATGGAACACTTTTTTATTTGAGTTTGAAAATTATGCTATTTTTTCACTAAAATGCCAATAACTCCCTTTAGAAATAACCAATTGAGATGCTCTACCCTGCATTTTGTTGCATTTTTCAAGCCCTTTTAGATGCATTTTGAATTTTGAAATTAAATTGAATTTTGCCCAAGTTACAGCCTTTTTACGATTTTTGACGTTTTTAACTTTGTGTTCCGATTTGCCCCACTTCCCGTTGACCTAGAGTGCTCATATTTTGGCCAGATGCTAGTTTTATATGTACAAACAACCCCTGAAAATTTCAGGCAGATTGGTGAGGTCGATGCAAGATGGGTATGCTTTGCTCGTGGACTCGCTCTTGAATCTCTTTTGAATCTCTTTTGAATCTCTATTGAATCTCTTTTGAATCTCTTTTGAATCTCTTTTGAATCTCTTTTGAATCTCTTTTGAATCTCTTTTGAATCACTTTTGAATTTTTTTTAAATCTCTTTTCAATCTCTTTTCAATCTCTTTTCAATCTCTTTTCAATCTCTTTTCAATCTCTTTTCAATCTCTTTTCAATCTCTTTTCAATCTCTTTTCAATCTCTTTTCAATCTCTTTTTAATATCTTTCGATCTATTTTTTTAAATATCTTTTGAATCTCTTTCGAATCTCTTTTGAATCTTTTTAAAATCTCTTTAGAATCTCTTTTGAATTTCTTTTGAATCTCTTTTGAATCTCTTTAGAATCTCTTTTGAATCTCTTTTAAATCTATTTTGAATCTTTTTAAACCTCCTTTAGATCTCTTTTGAATCTCTTTTGAATCTCATTTGAATCTTTTTTAAATATCTTTTTAATATCTTTCAATCTTTTGAAGCTATCTTGAAACTGCTTGAAATATATTCCGTATATCTTTTGAATCTCTTTCAAATATCTCTGTTGAATCTCTTTTGATTCTTTCTTGATTCTTTTTTTAATCTCTTTTAAATCTCTTTAAAATCTCTTTTGAATCTCATTTGAATATCTTTTGAATCTCTTTAAAAATCTCTTTTGAATCACTTTTGAATCTCTTTTGGACTTCTATGAATCTCTCTGGAATCGTTTCAAATCTTTAACAATTTTTGATTTTTTTAAGTTAAAGAACTCAAATCCTGTAAGGACCTTTAAATCTGAAAACTGTGACGTCTTTCCATTGCATCTCTAACTCTTTTTAAATCAACCGATAAACCGCACATCTTCTTCAAAAAACTACTCGTTTTCATGCATACTTTACCCACTAAATTGCGCTTCTCGCTATTGAGTAACACATTTTAGGGAGGAATCTTAAAAAAACTCCAATCTTTTTCCTTCCCCATCTTCCGACATTTTTCTGCCTGCGCAAGGTTGGTTGAAACGGGGGTTCTCCGGCGCGTATGTGGACCAACGCTGCACGCAAATTGAGTTCTGCTCTTTGTTTTGTAACCAGTGTGTGCTTTTTGCGCACAATTTTACCGAATAATTACTCCCGATCGGCACACTTGACACACCAGCAGTGCTGCCATCCGCACGATTTCCGGGTATCGAACGCGCGTTAATTGGAACCGGGCTTGCAATTATGGCACATTTTTTACTTTTCGTTGCGACGAACAGATGGCACAAAATTTCGACGATGATATTTCTGGACTGGCTTAATTATACGGTACCGAGCGGGGGTCTTCGCGGGGTAATTGCGCGGAATCAGAAATAAACAAGTCGTTTTTGAAACCAGCTATTACGGGTAAAATATGATGCAGATTTGCAGGATCAAAATCATGAATAGTTGTAGTCGTTCGATCTTGAAGATGACAACTCCGTCAACTCCTCATTCGATGACTAAAGAAGTTCAATCATACAAATTACTCTGAAAAACCGCGAACCTCCTAATCTGTCTTAAACACCCACTTCGAAAGCATATTCTTCTCGGAACGCGGAAATCTACACCAAACCAGCAAATCGATCATCCTCAACGGGGTCCAAGTAGATACTTGAAACAGTCGAGCAGCTATAGAACATCCGCTCCGGTTGACCATCGTCCATGGCAGAGTCTCAACACTACCAACCTACTCGTCTCGAAGTGGCGCTGAAGAAGATTGAACGATGCAGCACTTTGATTAATTAGCCGCACCAGTTGGAAACACTAAAACACACTGTGTCTGTTGAGTGCACAGCAATCGATACGCTGTCTACTTGAAGAAGTTGTAGGGGGTTTCGTACGAGGAACAAACATTAGCTGCTGGTTCAGTACGGTCGAACTATGTTAAGGTCAGCGCGACGACGAATGCCCCCAACAATTTAGCCAAAGTAGAACTCGACCGGACTGTTGAGATGTTGAAGTTCTGCTGCGCCAACACGGCTCGGTGGGTAGTTCCGGTGAAGTTGCGTGCGAAGTTGGGAAGGGCACGGCGGCTCTTCTCGGTATAATTTTAGGAACGCGATCCGCTTTTTAAGAGTGTTTTGACCTTTCAAAAGTGCGTTAAGGGTGGAGACTTCAAAGGTGGAGCTCTAATTAAGGGGTTGGTGGTGTTTTATTACCACGCTCGAAAATGTCGTGTGATTGAGAGCGAACTTTTGCATGAGTTAGATGATGTAAAACAGTTCCTATGATTTCTGGTTGGTTTATTAAATCATTTGTATTTTGTAAGTATTCTGGTTTATCTTCTTTCTTGTCTTTCTTGTCTTTCTTGTCTTTCTTGTCTTTCTTGTCTTTCTTGTCTTTCTTGTCTTTCTTGTCTTTCTTGTCTTTCTTGTCTTTCTTGTCTTTCTTGTCTTTCTTGTCTTTCTTGTCTTTCTTGTCTTTCTTGTCTTTCTTGTCTTTCTTGTCTTTCTTGTCTTTCTTGTCTTTCTTGTCTTTCTTGTCTTTCTTGTCTTTCTTGTCTTTCTTGTCTTTCTTGTCTTTCTTGTCTTTCTTGTCTTTCTTGTCTTTCTTGTCTTTCTTGTCTTTCTTGTCTTTCTTGTCTTTCTTGTCTTTCTTGTCTTTCTTGTCTTTCTTGTCTTTCTTGTCTTTCTTGTCTTTCTTGTCTTTCTTGTCTTTCTTGTCTTTTTTGTCTTTCTTGTCTTTCTTGTCTTTCTTGTCTTTCTTGTCTTTCTTGTCTTTCTTGTCTTTCTTGTCTTTCTTGTCTTTCTTGTCTTTCTTGTCTTCTGGTTTAGTCTAAAAGTACTCTAGTCTTTGAGAATTACAATATCTAAGCATTCAAGCTTTCTTGTCTTTGTTGAATATTACAAATATTTATTATTTTACTTAAATAATGTTTAAAAATGTGAACTTGATGAAAATTCATCAGAAACTGATGAATATTCCCCAATTCCTGATGTAATATTACACTTTTTTGACACAAAATCTTTCACCATTTTTTTATGGATATTACAGTCATCCCATATATTCGGAACACCCACAAATTCGGAACACTATTATGATAATTTGTAAATAACAGGCCAAAAGTAGCTTTTCTGACGACCTTACTATTTTTAGAACCTTCATTTGGACATTATCTTGCTATTTCACTAGTAAAAGTAGTACTTTTTGAACATAAAACTTCATTCCAAGACTATTTTGCCCAGAGCAGCAAAACACTGCCTCCAAATGGCCTGTTTGATAATTGTGGTATGTTATTGTGCCTTCCACAATTACACCTGAATTTAACTGATATTTTCACAAAAAAGTTATCAAACCATGTATAAAACATCACTTAGCTTGAGTTTCATTGGTTTCAGTGTGTGAAGTCATTATTTAGTAATAAATATGTACCCCTGGAGAGATCCAAAGTTTGTTTACATTCGTAAGAAAAAAGTGTTCCGAATTTGTGGATTTCAAGGGTCAAAGTTATTCTTAAAAAACTTCATATAAAAGTTAAAATTTGCAGATGTTTGATACAGCATTCGAAAGATCGCAAGAAAAGCTTTCAAATCTGGAGTTTTTTTAAAAAGGACCAATAAACCAAATTTTCAGTTTTTGCTTTTTGGGTGTTTTTTAATACCCCTAACTCAAGGCAGTTTAAAAAAACACCCAAAAAGCAAAAACTGGAAATTTGGTTTATTGGACCTTTTCAAAAAAAAACTAACTTAATCCACCTATGTGGTTGGTGCCTTCCTCACTCTTTTCCAACAATGGGTGATATGTGATATGATGGGTTTGGACACAAATTACGTCTAATTTCGTTAAGTTCCGGAATACAAAAAAAACACACATATCACTCAAGGGCTCATACGTTGCATAATAAGTGGTCAGAACTCGAGATAGGGTTGCCAGATCTTCAATGTTTTAGACTCGGCCTTTCAATTACCTTACCAACGATGGGTCAGATGATGGATCCGGACATTGTTTACATACATTTAAGTGAGATCCAGCTACAAAAAAGTGCATAAATATCACTTAAGTGGTCAGAACTCGAGACAGGGTTGCCAGATTATCATTGTTTTAAGCTCGTTGGAAAGGTCTTTTGACTACCTAACCAACGATGGGTCGGATGATGGATCCGGACATTGTTTACATACATTTAAGTGAGATCCGGCTACAAAAAAAGTGCATAAATATCACTTAAGTGGTCAAAACTCGAGACAGGGTTGCCAGATTATCAATGTTATAGACTCGTTGGAAAGGTCTTTTGATTACCTTACCAACGATGGGTCGGATGATGGATCTGGACATTGTTTACATACATTTAAGTGAGATCCAGCTACAAAAAAGTACATAAATATCACTTAAGTGGTCAAAACTCGAGACAGGGTTGCCAGATCTTCAATGTTTTATACTCGCTGGAAAGGTCTTTTGATTACCTAACCAACGATGGGTTGGATGATGGATTCGGACATTGTTTACATACATTTAAGCGAGATCCAGCTACAAAAATAGTGCATAAATATCACTTAAGTGGTCAGAACTCGAGACAGGGTTGCCAGATTATCAATGTTGTAGACTCGTTGGAAAGGTCTTTCGATTACCTAACCAACGATGGGTCGGATGATGGATCTGGACATTGTTTACATACATTTAAGTGAGATCCGGCTACAAAAAATTACATAAATATCACTTAAGTGGTTATAACTCGAGACAGGGTCAGATTATCAATGTTTTGGACTCGTTGGAAAGGTCTTTCAATTACCTATTCAACGATGTATATAATGATGATGTTTGGTTCAGTTTACTGCCATTTATTCAACTTCCATCAGTGTCTTGCGAACCTTCGAGGTGAACGGACACTAGAGCTGCGGTATTTTTTACTACCTAAGCTCAGAGTTATTTCAAACAAAATTCACAGTCTTTTTAAAGACTACCTGAGTTACTTTCCAAAATTCTAAACAGTCTTTTCAAGACTAACCCCACCTGAAATTTTGTTGTATTTTACAAACGAAGCCATCTTTTTAAGAGAACTTTGCTTGCAAAATGCGTCAAAACAAAGGTAAACGCAAATCTTCTGAAGATTTGATCGTTACGTCGGTGAAGCGTTTGAACGCTAAACCGGCTAACGGAAACAGAAAAAGAAAACAGCCTCTTCTGAGGTCTGATTCTGATTCTGAAAGTGAGGTCAATCCTCCAATTCCATTGGCAAACGGTTTCGGTGTTTTATCCGAAACTGTTGACAAGGATCCTTCTCCTCGTACTGAGCCTTCTGCCGTCGAGAAACGAGTAAAGGCTCCGCCAATTGTAGTGACTTCCGTCTCCGATTTGGCAAGCTTTCGAACGCAACTGAAGAATTGCAAGGAAACTTGCAATTTGAAGGTTTCGTTCCAGCTTGGTCGAAGAGGAGAATGTCGCTTGTTGACGGAATCTTTACAAGATCACCAAACTTTTGTTGGTTATTTGAAAAACCACAAACACAATTTCTACACGTATGAGACCAAGAATGCTCGTCCATTCAAGGCGGTCTTAAAAGGTCTCTCCAACGACTTGTCGGTGGATGAGATCAAAAACGAACTTAAGGTGTTGCTTGGCTTTGCCCCATCCCAAGTAATACCGATGAAGAAAAAATCAAACGGGAATATTTCTCGCTTTGGTTTGACTTCACAATTTTATCTGATTCATTTCAACCGAAATGAAATCAACAATTTGAAACTTTTGGACAAAGTTCAGTTTTTGCTCCATGTACGGGTAAAGTGGGAGCATTTTAAGAAACATGGCGGTAATGGCCAGAATCTGACCCAGTGCCGGCGTTGCCAGGCATTCGGTCACGGTACTGATCATTGCGCCATGGTTCCAAAATGCATGGTTTGCGGGGATTCTTCTCACGACAAGGACAATTGTCCCGTGAAAGAAGTCACCCAATTTAAATGTGCAAATTGTGGTGGAAATCACAAATCAAATTTCTGGGATTGCCCCATCAGAAAAAAGGTTTTGGATTCTCGTGCTAAGCATCAGCCGAAATCCAAACCGAAATTTTCTCAAAGTCAGGTTGTACCTGCATCTTTAAATCAAACGTTCGTGCTGTCTCACTCGAACAATACCCCTACCGTGGAAAAGTTAGGTAACACTAATGGTATTTCTTATGCCAACGTCGTTTCGGGTTCGGGTTCATCCACGAATTTTAAATCCTCTACCAATATTCCTGAAATTGGGCAGGTACCTCAAATCTCATTTGAAAATGTTTCTGCTGGCAACGCTTTGGGATCTTCTGATCTCGGCGATGTTACGTTTGAAAAAATGACTTTTTTGCAAAACTCACTGTTTGGTTTGATTCAAACAATGAGTAATGCTACATCCATGATGGAAGCTATCCAGATTGGATTAAAATTTGCGAATGATGTTGTTCTTACCCTGAAGTTTAATCATGGATCTAAGTAATTCCATCAATATTATGAATTTTAATGCTCGCTCTTTGAAAGCGAAAGAAAATGAATTTTTCAACTTTTTACGAGTTCATAACGTGCATGTTGCTGTTATAACCGAAACATTTTTAAAAACTGGCACTTATTTGAAAAGTGATCCAGATTATAAAGTTATAACCAATAACAGAATGAATCGAAATGGCGGTGGAGTTGCAATAGTTATCCACCGTAGTATGACTTATAGCACGTTACGTGACTTTAAGTTAAAAGTTATTGAAAGTTTGGGCATTGAACTTGAAACTTCTTTTGGGAAAATTATGATTGCAGCTGCATATTTGCCATTCCAATGCACTGGGGAAAATAAAAATTATTTCAAAGGGGATTTGAATAAACTTACTCGGAATAGATCTCGATTTTTGATCATCGGTGATTTTAATGCCAAACACCAATCTTGGAATAACTCAAAAGTAAATTCCAATGGTAAAATTCTGTTCAGAGATTGCACTTCTGGTCTTTATTCGGTTTTATACCCGAATGGGCCAACTTGCTTTTCTTCTGTTAGAAATCCATCAACAATTGATTTGGTTTTGACAAATCAAAGTCAGTATTGTGGTCCTTTAGTGACTCATGCTGATTTTGATTCTGATCACCTTCCAGTAACATTTTCACTTTCTCATGAAGCAGTTACCAGACCCAATAGTTCTGTGTTTAATTACCACAAAGCTAATTGGGACAGGTATCAGCATCATATTGAGAACAATTTAAATCATGATTTTGTTTTAGAAACCAAAGCTGATATTGATTCAGCCTTGGAATCTTTAACTAATGCAATTTTGGATGCTAGGAATATTGCTATTCCTAAAGTCCAAGTCAAATTTGATTCTCCCATTATTGATGACGATCTTCAGCTTCTGATTCGTCTGAAAAATGTTCGCCGAAGACAGTATCAACGTTCTCGTGATCCTGCACTGAAGCGAATTCAAAAAGATTTGCAAAAGGTTATTGACCACAGAGTCACTCTCCTGCGAAATGAAAAGTTCGCAAGAGATGTCGAACAAATTAAACCTTATTCCAAACCTTTTTGGAAACTTTCAAAGGTTCTTAAGAAACCTCAAAAACCAATCCCTTCTTTAAAAGATGGCGATAATATTCTATTAACTAATGGGGAAAAAGCTCAAAAACTTGCTCAGCAGTTTGAGAGTGCTCATAATTTCAACCTGAATGTTTTGAGTCCTATTGAAGAACAAATTTCAATAGAATTTCAGAATATTGCTGAGCAAGAATTTTCATCAGATGAAGTTTTTAATACGAATCTGAATGAAATAAAATCTATTATCAAAAAATTTAAAAATATGAAAGCCCCTGGCGAGGATGGCATTTTTTACATTTTAATTAAAAAATTACCTGAAGCAACTTTAAGTAGCTTGGTCAAAATTTGCAACAAATGTTTTGATTTAGCATATTTTCCCAGTAGTTGGAAAAATGCTAAAGTAGTTCCGATTTTGAAACCGGATAAAAATCCTGCTGAAGCCTCAAGCTATCGGCCCATTAGTTTGCTTTCATCTATTAGTAAATTATTCGAAAGAATAATTCTTAATAGAATGATGACACACATTAATGAAAATTCAATTTTCGCTGATGAGCAGTTTGGATTTCGCCTTGGGCATTCAACTACTCATCAGTTGTTGAGAGTTTCAAATTTAATTCGAAGCAACAAATCTGAGGGCTATTCTACTGGCGCTGCTCTTCTAGACATAGAAAAAGCATTTGACAGTGTTTGGCATAAAGGTTTGATTGCGAAATTGAAAAGGTTTAATTTTCCGATTTATATCGTGAAAATTATCCAAAATTATTTGACGGATCGTACTCTGCAGGTATGTTATCAGAATAGCAAATCTGATCAACTACCTGTACGTGCTGGCGTCCCTCAAGGAAGCATTTTGGGTCCAATTTTATACAATATTTTTACTTCTGACTTGCCTGATTTGCCCCCAGGATGTCAGAAATCACTTTTTGCTGATGATACAAGCATCTCCGCCAAAGGTAGAAGCCTTCGTGTCATCACAAGAAGATTACAAAAAAGCTTGGATATTTTCAATTCTTATTTGAAAGAATGGAAAATTACTCCAAATGCTGCAAAAACTCAACTTATTATTTTCCCTCACAAACCAAGGGCTGATTTTCTTAAACCAAAAAGTCATCACATTATAAAGATGAATGAGGTAAATTTAAAGTGGGAGGATAAAGTGAAATATCTTGGACTTGCTTTTGACAAAAACCTTACTTACAAGGATCACATTGAAAGTATCCAGGTTAAATGTAACAAATATATTAAATGTTTGTATCCACTTATAAACAGGAATTCTAGACTTTGTCTCAAGAATAAACTGTTAATTTATAAACAAATTTTCAGACCTGCCATGCTTTATGCTGTGCCGATCTGGACAAGCTGTTGCTTAACCAGGAAGAAAAAACTTCAGAGGATTCAGAACAAAATTCTGAAAATGATTCTGAAACTTCCTCCCTGGTTCAGCACCAGTGAACTTCATCAATTAGCCGAAGTTGACACTTTGGATGTTATGTCCAATAAGATAATTGATGCATTTCGACAAAAATCATTGCAGTCTTCAGCTGCATTGATCCGCTCTTTATATAGTTTATAAGTTAGTTTTAAGGTATCCCTTTTCCCTTTTGTACATGTAGGACCTCCTACATTTGAAATCACTGAATAGCGAAAGCTACAATATTTCATGAATAAATGAAAGTTGCTAGTATTTAAAATTGAGGTGAAAAGTCATCGATTGTGATTGGACACTCAATAATATTTTAACTGAATGAATGTACATGGAAAAGAAAATCTGAATAAATATAACATAAAAAAAAAAAAAAAATTCAACTTCCAAAAATATGCGAAAACACATTTTTATACATAACTTTTGAACTACTTATCGAAACTTCAAACAATTCAATAGCACCGTATGGGACCCTAAACCAAGTCAAATGCGACTGGTTTGGTCAAAATCGGTTCAGCCAGTGCTGAGAAAACTGCGTGACATTATTGGTCACATACACACACACATACACACACACATACACACACACATACACACATACATTTGTTCAGTTTTCAATTCTGAGTCGATATGTATACATCAAGGTGGGTTTTCGAGCTTAAAATAAAGGCGTAACCAATAAAACAACAAATTACAAATAAAAAGTTCAATTTTGGAGCAGGATTATAGCCTTACCTCAGTGAGGAAGGCAAAACTCCAGAAATGAAGGTAAAAGCGAATCATTAAGTTCAATTATCGATTTGCTATGATTTTTTGAACATTAGCCGATCTGGAAACCGTTCCGAATATGTGGGATGACTGTACTATCACTTTTCTGTGTATTCTTCATGTCTTCTCGTCTTCTAGACATCTTGTCTTCTCGATTTCAAATTTAGTCTTCAAGTCTTCTAGTATTCTAGTATTCTTGTCTTAAACTCTTCTTGTATTCTTGTCTTCTAATCTTCTAGTCTTCTAGACTTTTTGTCCTTTTGTCTTTTTGTCTGGTTGTCTTTTAGTCTTGTAGTTTATTAGTCTTCTAGTCTTCTCGTCAAATTCAATTGAACGAAAACAATTAGCATTCAAAAATTACGCAACGGAGGCACCAAGTCGTCCAAAACTCAAACATTTCGCCAATGACATCTTAAGGCCAGCTCGCCTTAAGTGGTTAATTAGCTAATCGTCCCTTTGTTTATATCTCAGCTGCACCTCCAGCCGCTGCACTTTCGACACCCAAATGCCTCTCACAGCCAAAGACCAAACCGCCGAGGCGACCACTAATGACCGCGCAAACACTTTTGTTTTACGGCCTTTTAAGAGGTGTCCGAAAACTGTCATCGTGGCGTCACTCACCGACACATCATTTCGGAATGTTTGAAGTTTTAAAATTTAGTTTTCCGCATGATGCGACGGCTGCAATAATTGGTTTCTACGAATGCTTGCGTTTTGCCTTCCTCACTGAGGTAAGGCTATAATCCTGCTCGAAAAATGAACTTTTGAAAAACAGCTCGTAGACCTATATTCATGTATACCTATCGACTCAGAATCGAAAACTGAACAAATGTCTGTGTGTGTGTGTGTATGTGTGTGCGTATTCACTTTGGTGCTCAAAATTCTTGCCAAGTTTTCTCGGCACTGGCTGATCCGATTTGAGCCAAACAAGTGGCATTTGATTTGTTTTGGTGCCCCATACTGCACTATTAAATTGTTTGAAGATCCGATTAGTAGTTCAAAAGTAACGTATAAAAAAGTGTCAGAGTTGCGAATCAGGTGCTGGAATTTTGATGCCGGATCTCACTTATCTATATGAAAACTATGTCCGGATCTATCATCCGACCCATCGTTGGTTAGGTAATCAAAAGACCTTTCCAATGAGTCCAAAACATTGAAGATCTGGCAACCCTGTCTCAAGTTATGACCACTTAAGTGATATTTATGTACTTTTTTGAAGCCGGATCTCACTTAAATGTTTGTAAACTATGTCCGGATCCATCATCCGACCCATAATTAGTTAGGTAATCACAAGACCTTTCCAATGAGTCCAAAACATTGAAGATCTGGCAACCCTGTCTCGAGATATGACCACCTAAGTGATATTTATGTACTTTTTTGGAGCCGGATCTCACTTCAATGTATGTAAACTATGTCTGGATCCATCAGCCGACCCATCGTTAGTTAGATAATCAAAAGACCTTTCCAATGAGTCCAAAACATTGAAGATCTGGCAACCCTGTCTCATGTTATGACCACTTAAGTGATATTTATGTACTTTTTTGGAGCCGGATCTCACTTCAATGTATGTAAACTATGTCCGGATCTATCATCCGGCCCATCGTTGGTTAGGTAATCAAAAGACCTTTCCAATGAGTCCAAAACATTGAAGATCTGGCAACCCTGTCTCAAGTTATGACCACTTAAGTGATATTTATGTACTTTTTTGAAGCCGGATCTCACTTAAATGTTTGTAAACTATGTCCGGATCCATCATCCGACCCATCGTTAGTTAGGTAATCAAAAGACCTTTCCAATGAGTCCAAAACATTGAAGATCTGGCAACCCTGTCTCAAGTTATGACCACTTAAGTGATATTTATGTACTTTTTTGAAGCCGGATCTCACTTAAATGTTTGTAAACTATGTCCGGATCCATCATCCGACCCATAATTAGTTAGGTTATCAAGAGACCTTTCCAATGAGTCCAAAACATTGAAGATCTGGCAACCCTGTCTCGAGATATGACCACCTAAGTGATATTTATGTACTTTTTTGAAGCCGGATCTCACTTCAATGTATGTAAACTATGTCCGGATCCATCATCCGACCCATCGTTAGTTAGATAATCAAAAGACCTTTCCAATGAGTCCAAAACATTGAAGATCTGGCAACCCTGTCTCATGTTATGACCACTTAAGTGATATTTATGTACTTTTTTGGAGCCGGATCTCACTTAAATGTATGTAAACTATGTCCGGATCCATCATCCGACCCATCGTTGGTTAGGTAATCAAAAGACCTTTCCAATGAGTCCAAAACATTGAAGATCTGGCAACCCTGTCTCAAGTTATGACCACTTAAGTGATATTTATGTACTTTTTTGAAGCCGGATCTCACTTAAATGTTTGTAAACTATGTCCGGATCCATCATCCGACCCATCGTTAGTTAGATAATCATAAGACCTTTCCAATGAGTCCAAAACATTGAAGATCTGGCAACCCTGTCTCATGTTATGACCACTTAAGTGATATTTATGTACTTTTTTGAAGCCGGATCTCACTTAAATGTTTGTAAACTATGTCCGGATCCATCATCCGACCCATCGTTAGTTAGGTAATCAAAAGACCTTTCCAAAGAGTCTAAAACATTGAAGATCTGGCAACCCTGTCTCAAGTTATGACCACTTAAGTGATATTTATGTACTTTTTTGAAGCCGGATCTCACTTAAATGTTTGTAAACTATGTCCGGATCCATCATCCGACCCATCGTTAGTTAGGTAATCAAAAGACCTTTCCAATGAGTCTAAAACATTGAAGATCTGGCAACCCTGTCTCATGTTATGACCACTTAAGTGATATTTATGTACTTTTTTGGAGCCGGATCTCACTTAAATGTTTGTAAACTATGTCCGGATCCATCATCCGACCCATCGTTGGTTAGGTAATCACAAGACCTTTCCAATGAGTCTAAAACATTGAAGATCTGGCAACCCTGTCTCATGTTATGACTACTTAAGTGATATTTATGTACTTTTTTGAAGCCGGATCTCACTTAAATGTATGTAAACTATGTCCGGATCCATCATCCGACCCATCGTTAGTTAGGTAATCAAAAGACCTTTCCAATGAGTCCAAAACATTGAAGATCTGGCAACCCTGTCTCAAGTTATGACCACTTAAGTGATATTTATGTACTTTTTTGAAGCCGGATCTCACTTAAATGTATGTAAACTATGTCCGGATCCATCATCCGACCCATCGTTAGTTAGGTAATCAAAAGACCTTTCCAATGAGTCCAAAACATTGAAGATCTGGCAACCCTGTCTCATGTTATGACCACTTAAGTGATATTTATGTACTTTTTTGGAGCCGGATCTCACTTAAATGTTTGTAAACTATGTCCGGATCCATCATCCGACCCATCGTTGGTTAGGTAATCATAAGACCTTTCCAATGAGTCTAAAACATTGAAGATCTGGCAACCCTGTCTCATGTTATGACTACTTAAGTGATATTTATGTACTTTTTTGAAGCCGGATCTCACTTAAATGTATGTAAACTATGTCCGGATCCATCATCCGACCCATCGTTAGTTAGATAATCATAAGACCTTTCCAATGAGTCCAAAACATTGAAGATCTGGCAACCCTGTCTCATGTTATGACCACTTAAGTGATATTTATGTACTTTTTTGGAGCCGGATCTCATTTCAATGTATGTAAACTATGTCCGGATCCATCATCCGACCCATCGTTGGTTAGGTAATCACAAGACCTTTCTAATGAGTCTAAAACATTGAAGATCTGGCAACCCTGTCTCATGTTATGACTACTTAAGTGATATTTATGTACTTTTTTGAAGCCGGATCTCACTTCAATGTATGTAAACTATGTCCGGATCCATCATCCGACCCATCATTAGTTAGATAATCATAAGAGCTTTCCAATGAGTCCAAAACATTGAAGATCTGGCAACCCTGTCTCATGTTATGACCACTTAAGTGATATTTATGTACTTTTTTGGAGCCGGATCTCACTTCAATGTATGTAAACTATGTCCGGATCCATCATCCGACCCATTGTTGGTTAGGTAATCAAAAGACCTTTCCAATGAGTCTAAAACATTGAAGATCTGGCAACCCTGTCTCAAGTTATGACCACTTAAGTGATATTTATGTACTTTTTTGAAGCCGGATCTCACTTAAATGTTTGTAAAATATGTCCGGATCCATCATCCGACCCATCGTTAGTTAGATAATCATAAGACCTTTCCAATGAGTCCAAAACATTGAAGATCTGGCAACCCTGTCTCATGTTATGACCACTTAAGTGATATTTATGTACTTTTTTGAAGCCGGATCTCACTTAAATGTTTGTAAACTATGTCCGGATCCATCATCCGACCCATCGTTAGTTAGGTAATCAAAAGACCTTTCCAATGAGTCCAAAACATTGAAGATCTGGCAACCCTGTCTCAAGTTATGACCACTTAAGTGATATTAATGTACTTTTTTGGAGCCGGATCTCACTTAAATGTTTGTAAACTATGTCCGGATCCATCATCCGACCCATAATTAGTTAGGTAATCACAAGACCTTTCCAATGAGTCCAAAACATTGAAGATCTGGCAACCCTGTCTCATGTTATGACTACTTAAGTGATATTTATGTACTTTTTTGAAGCCGGATCTCACTTAAATGTATGTAAACTATGTCCGGATCCATCATCCGACCCATCGTTAGTTAGGTAATCAAAAGACCTTTCCAATGAGTCCAAAACATTGAAGATCTGGCAACCCTGTCTCAAGTTATGACCACTTAAGTGATATTTATGTACTTTTTTGAAGCCGGATCTCACTTAAATGTTTGTAAAATATGTCCGGATCCATCATCCGACCCATAATTAGTTAGGTAATCACAAGACCTTTCCAATGAGTCCAAAACATTGAAGATCTGGCAACCCTGTCTCATGTTATGACCACTTAAGTGATATTTATGTACTTTTTTGAAGCCGGATCTCACTTAAATGTATGTAAACTATGTCCGGATCAGGGATGCCACATGATTTTTTAAAATGTCTGTAAAAAAGTCTGTGTATGTCTGTGCATTTGTTTAAAATTCAAATATATCAATTTTGCCTTCCTCACTGAGGTAAGGCTATAATCCTGCTCTAAAATTGAACTTTTTATTTAAAGCTCGAAAACCCACCATGATGTATACATATCGACTCAGAATCGAAAACTGAACAAATGTCTGTGTGTATGTGTGTGTATGTGTGTGTGTATGTGTGTGTGTATGTGTGTGTGTATGTGACCAATAATGTCACGCAGTTTTCTCAGCACTGGCTGAACCGATTTTGACCAAACCAAATGCATTCGACTTGGTTTAGGGTCCCATACGGTGCTATTAAATTGTTTGAAGTTTCGATAAGTAGTTCAAAAGTTATGTATAAAAATGTGTTTTCGCATATTTTTGGAAGTTGAATAAATGGCAGTAAACTGAACCAAACATCATCATTATATACATCGTTGAATAGGTAATTGAAAGACCTTTCCAACGAGTCTAAAACATTGAAGATCTGGCAACCCTGTCTCGAGTTCTGACCACTTAAGTGATATTTATGTACTTTTTTTGTAGTCGGATCTCACTTAAATGTATGTAAACAATGTCCGGATCCATCATCCAACTCATCGTTGATTAGGTAATCGAAAGACCTCACCAACGAGTCTAAAACATTGAAGATCTGGCAACCCTGTCTCGAGTTCTGACCACTTTAGTGATATTTATGCACTTTTTTGTAGCCGGATCTCACTTAAATGTATGTAAACAATGTCCGGATCCATCATCCGACCCATCGTTGGTTAGGTAATCGAAAGACCTTTTCAACGAGTCTAAAACATTGAAGATCTGGCATCCCTGTCTCGAGTTCTGACCACTTAAGTGATATTTATGCACTTTTTTTGTAGCCGGATCTCACTTAAATGTATGTAAACAATGTCCGGATCCATCATCCGACCCATCGTTGGTTAGGTAATCAAAAGACCTCACCAACGAGTCTAAAACATTGAAGATCTGGCAACCCTGTCTCGAGTTCTGACCACTTTAGTGATATTTATGTACTTTTTTGTAGCCGGATCTCACTTAAATGTATGTAAACAATGTCCGGATCCATCATCCGACCCAGCGTTGGTTAGGTAATCGAAAGACCTTCCCAACGAGTCTAAAACATTGAAGATCTGGCAACCCTGTCTCGAGTTCTGACCACATTAGTGATATTTATGTACTTTTTTGTAGCCGGATCTCACTTAAATGTATGTAAACAATGTCCGGGTCCATCATCTGACCCATCGTTGATTAGGTAATCGAAAGACCTTTCCAACGAGTCTAAAACATTGAAGATCTGGCAACCCTGTCTCGAGTTCTGACCACTTTAGTGATATTTATGTACTTTTTTGTAGCCGGATCTCACTTAAATGTTTGTAAACAATGTCCGGATCCATCATCTGACCCATCGTTGATTAGGTAATCGAAAGACCTTTCCAACGAGCCTAAAATATTGAAGATCTGGCAACCCTGTCTCGTGTTCTGACCACTTTAGTGATATTTATGTACTTTTTTGTAGCCGGATCTCACTTAAATGTATGTAAACAAAGGCCGGATCCATCATCCGACACAGCGTTGGTTAGGTAATCGAAAGACCTTTCCAAAGAGTCTAAAACATTGAAGATCTGGCAACCCTGTCTCGAGTTCTGACCACTTTAGTGATATTTATGTACTTTTTTGTAGCCGGATCTCACTTAAATGTATGTAAACAATGTCCGGATCCATCATCCGACCCATCGTTGGTTAGGTTATCGAAAGACCTTCCCAACAAGTCTAAAACATTGAAGATCTGGCAACCCTGTCTCGAGTTCTGACCACTTTAGTGATATTTACGTACTTTTTTTGTAGCCGGATCTCACTTAAATGTATGTAAACAACGTCCGGATCCATCATCCGACCCATCGTTGGTTAGTCTCGAGTTCTGACCACTTTAGTGATATTTATGTACTTTTTTTGTAGCCGGATCTCACTTAAATGTATGTAAACAACGTCCGGATCCATCATCCGACCCATCGTTGGTTAGGTAATCGAAAGACCTTCCCAACGAGTCTAAAACATTGAAGATCTGGCAACCTTGTTTCGAGTTCTGACCACTTTGGGTATTTATGTACCTTTTTTGTAGCCGGATCTCACTTAAATGTATGTAAACAATGTCCGGATCCATCATCCGACCCATCGTTGGTTAGGTAATCGAAATACCTTTCCAACGAGTCTAAAACATTGAAGATCTGGCAACCCTGTCTCGAGTTCTGACCACTTTAGTGATATTTATGTACTTTTTTGTAGCCGGATCTCACTTAAATGTATGTAAACAATGTCCGGATCCATCATCCGACCCAGCGTTGGTTAGGTAATCGAAAGACCTCACCAACGAGTCTAAAACATTGAAGATCTGGCAACCCTGTCTCGAGTTCTGACCACTTTAGTGATATTTATGTACTTTTTTGTAGCCGGATCTCACTTAAATGTATGTAAACAACGTCCGGATCCATCATCCGACCCATCGTTGGTTAGTCTCGAGTTCTGACCACTTTAGTGATATTTATGTACTTTTTTTGTAGCCGGATCTCACTTAAATGTATGTAAACAACGTCCGGATCCATCATCCGACCCATCGTTGGTTAGGTAATCGAAAGACCTTCCCAACGAGTCTAAAACATTGAAGATCTGGCAACCTTGTTTCGAGTTTTGACCACTTTGGGTATTTATGTACCTTTTTTGTAGCCGGATCTCACTTAAATGTATGTAAACAATGTCCGGATCCATCATCCGACCCATCGTTGGTTAGGTAATCGAAAGACCTCACCAACGAGTCTAAAATATTGAAGATCAGGTAACCCTGCCTCAAGCTATGACCACCTAAGATGCCACTTATGAGCCCTTGAGTAATATGTGTGTTTTTTGTATTCCGAAACTTAACGAAATTAGACGAAATTTGTGTCCAAACCCATTTTTGGAAAAAAGTGAGGAAGGCACCAACCACATAGGTGGATTAAGTTAGTTTTTTTTTAAATTTCAGTGAACAATGGACGTGAAAAATAGCTGAGGTCACCATTTTTCTTCGACGAGCTTGATCGAATCCGGTTTGCAATCATTATTTCCTCGTTTCACACAAACACACACGTGAAACGAGATGATGTTCGCGCCGAGTGGTGTGAAATCATGCGCTGATAAGAGACAATGCCAGCCAGGAATCGTTGACCCCACAATTCATAGCGATTTGGACGATCATGAAAGAGAGTGCAATCAGCGCTCGAGTGATCAATCATGATCGTTGGATTGTGAAGACTGCAGAATCTTGGCACATGTGTCTTATTGAATCCCTGTTACCTACACAGAGAGAAATCTTGTCATTATCCATCGAGGCAAATCAGAGTCAGAAGTCAGAGCTCAGGAGTCAGGAGTTAGAGGTCAGGAGTCAGAGTCAAAAGTCAGAAGTCAGGAGTCAGAAATTAGGAACCAGGAGTCAGGAGTCACAGACCAGGAGTCACAGATCAGGAGTCAGGAGTCAGAAGTCAGGAGTCAGGAGTCAGGAGTCAGGAGTCAGGAGTCAGGAGTCAGGAGTCAGGAGTCAGGAGTCAGGAGTCAGGAGTCAGGAGTCAGGAGTCTGGTGTCTGGAGTCTGGAGTCTGGAGTCTGGAGTATGGAGTATGGAGTCTGGAGTCAAGAGTCAGGAGTCAGGAGTCAGTAGTCAGGATTTGAATCAGAGTCAGAAGTCAGGAGTCAGGAGTTAGGAGTCAAAAGTCATGAGTCAGAGTCAGAGTCATAGTCATATTCAGAGTCAGAATTCCACATTTATAAATCATGACGCTTTTTACATTTTATTGATCACTTGCACGCGAATTTACCCTTTAAAACGCACCAATCATGAAACCATACACATGTAAGATCGGTGTGTGACGTACTGCACTGTGGCAAATTTATTAGCACGAACTCCCCGCACGGAACTCATGAACCGTGAACGATCGACGACGTCTGTGGTCTCCAGGTTGATCGCAGCTATCCAGATGACTTAGTTATGGTGATTAAGATTATGACTGGTGCGCTCTCCAATCAGAGACTTTCAGTTTCGTTTGATTGCGTGACTATTGTTGGAGAGCTCGATGAACCGCGAACGATTATTGATTTAGTGCGACTGCCTCGTTAAGCGGTGTACTGTTTTCAAAATGAGCGTAGCGGACGGGGATTAGTGATGATGGGATTAGTTTTGGTTGTTTTAGAGGCGAAGAAGTTATTAATCGGACTGTCAAAGTTTGGAATTGATTAATTAAAGCCTTGATAACATCAAGTTTCCTGTACTATAAATCTTGAGTACTTCAAGTCTTGAGTACTTCAAGTCTTGAGTGCTTCAAGTCTTGAGTACTTCAAGTCTTGAGTACCTCAAGTCTTGAGTAGTTTAAGTCTTGAGTCTTCAAGTCTTGAGTACTTCAAGTCTTGTGTAATTCAAATCTTGAGTACTTCAAGTATTGAGTACTCCAAATCTTGAGTATTCAAGTCTTGAGTCTTTATGTCTCGAGTACTCCAAGTCTTGAGTACTTCAAAACTTGAGTTCTTCAGGTCTTGAGTACCTCAAGTCTTGAGTACTTCAAGAGTTGAGTTATTCAAGTCTTGAGTACCTCAAGTCTTGAGTACTTCAAGTCTTAAGTACTTCAAGTCTTGAGTACCTCAAATCATGAGTACTTCAAAACTTGAGAACTTCAAGTCTTGAGTACCTCAAGGCTTGAGTACTTCAAGAATTGACAGTCTACAGTCTTGAGTACCTCAAGTCTTGAGTACTTCAAGTCTTGAGTACTTAAATTCTTGAGTACTTCAAGTCTTGAGTACTTGAAGTCTTGAGTACTTGAAGTCTTGAGTACTTGAAGTCTTGAGTACTTGAAGTCTTGAGTACTTCAGTCTTGAGTACTTCAAGTCTTGAATACTTCAAGCCTTGAGTACTGCAAGTCTTAAAAAAATTGAGATTTTTTAGGTATCCTGGATTCCGAAAAGACCATTTTCAAAAGTCTCGACATCTCCAGGTCCTCAAATCATTAACCACCAATCCACATGAACTTAAACATCATTCCTCCAAAGTACTACCTTCACTGACATTTTTGCATTCCACACACACTCCACCTTGCAGCTAATCACCGGGGTCATTTCGAAAGTACGCGGCGGAACCCTCGCTCCTTCCATGATTGATGGCTGGAAGTAGGTCCCACGACTCAACCCCGTTGCGTGAAAGCGAAAGTGAACTATGAGGTAATCGCCGAGGTGACTCTCCCCCAGTGCCGGCTTCCCTTTCTCCAATGCCATGGCAAGAATGCCGCCGCCGACGCCTACCAGCATCAACATCCCAAATATTTGGGTTCGATAACAGATGCGCGTGGGTCTCGTGGCGCAGGGGTAGCGGCTTCGGCTGCCGATCCCGATGATGCTATGAGACGCGGGTTCGATTCCCGCCTTATCCACTGAGCTTCTATCGGATGGTGAAGTAAAACGTCGGTCCCGGTTTCTCCTGTCTCGTCAGAGGCGCTGGAGCAGAAATCCCACGTTAGAGGAAGGCCATGCCCCGGGGGGCGTAGTGCCAATAGTTTCGTTTAACAGATGCGCGCGCGGCGAAAGACCGGTTTGACGAAAGTTGGTCGGAAGTGGGCCAGTGAGCGTTGAGCAAAGGTGCGGTTTGATGGAAGTGAGTTGTTGTGAACTTTGTGCGTTCAAATCGAATAAGACCCTTTCAAAAAGTGATTTTAAGTGAAAAATACTTCAAAATACTCCCAATCAACATTGTTGATGCTACGAGCCAGACCTTCACTCCAAGACCTTGCCCAGCAAACCAGGTTGTACCAACCCAAAATAATACTTCCTTTTTTGTCAACAGATGTCGTCGTCGTCGTCGGCGTTGTGGATGACCGACCGATTTCGTAACGGTGCTAATTTTTTTGTGTTTTGGTCACCTCTCATCACAAGGTTCAACTCTTGGCTTGGTGGGGAGGTTCCATGATTTATGTCACGATGCCGCGCTAGTGAGGCTGATTATGACGGCGATGACGACGATATACGCGCGCGGTAGGTAAAGGTTAAGGGGGTCTCCGGTGATACGTAATACGTTGGCATGTGGGACCCCGTTTTGGGGCGGTACTTTTCCGTTTCGGGGTGTGTTTTGAGGTTGAACTTTTACTTTCTACTTGGTGACACAGTGCGGCTCTTTTACGGTGGAATTGTCACACGCGAGTGACGGAAGTCGTAAAAGTGAGGAAGCATAATTTTTCGGTGAGTTATTTTTGGTAATTGGGGATGGTTTGGAGGTGGTCCAATTAAGTTATGAGCGACTTGAAGACTTGGCGACTAAAGACTTGGCGACTTAAAGACTTGGCGACTTAAAGACTTGGCGACTTGAAGACTTGGCGACTTGAAGACTTGGCGACTTGAAGACTTGGCGACTTGAAGACTTGGCGACTTGAAGACTTGGCGACTTGAAGACTCGGCGACTTGAAAACTCGGCGACTTGGCGACTTGGCGACTTGGCGACTTGAAGACTTGGCGACTTGAAGACTTGGTGACTTGAAGACTTGGCGACTTGAAGACTTGAAGACTTGGTGACTTGAAGACTTGGCGACTTGAAAACTTGGCGACTTGAAGACTTGGCGACTTCAAGACTCAGCGACTTGGCGACTTGGCGACTTGAAGACTTGGCGACTTGAAGACATGGCTACTTGAAGACTTGGCGACTTGAAGACTTGGCCATTTGAAGACTTGGCGACTTGAAGACTTGGCGACATGAAGACTTGACGACTTGAATACTTGGCGACTTGAAGACTTGGCGACTTGAAGACTTGGCGACTTGGCGACTTGAAGACTTGAAGACTCGGCGACTTGAAGACTTGGCGACTTGAAGACTTGGCGACTTGAAGACTTGGCGACTTGAAGACTTGGCGACTTGAAGACTTGGCGACTTGAAGACTTGGCGACTTCAAGACTTGGCGACTTCAAGACTTGGCGACTTCAAGACTTGGCGACTTCAAGACTTGGCGACTTCAAGACTTGGCGACTTCAAGACTTGGCGACTTCAAGACTTGGCGACTTGAAGACTTGGTGACTTGAAAACTTGAAAGAATTGAAAACGTTCGAAGACTTCGATGAAGTTAGAAGACGCTCTAAAACGCTTGCAAACGCTTAAAAACGCCGCCACTGTCGAAATCTACACCGAAATCGCCCAATTAATCGCCTTTAAAACCAAATTAAGTCGATTTCGGAAAATTCTTGCCCCAACCGCGCCACACCCTTCGCCCAAGCGAAAGAGCCGTTTGCACAAACACGCGAAACAAAAGTGTGAAAATGCCCTCCATTTTTCTGAGCCTCTCCAACGCGCTGCAGGTTTGGTTCCAAAATTTCGCAAAACCGCAGCCCCGCTTGATGGTCAATTAGTACTGTGTGGCAGTGTTCCCAGGGCAGCAATTTCGTGGTCTATCGGGTACGGAGCTACAGTAGAACCACGGTGGTTTGACAATCGATTTCACCTCTAAAAAGTGACAGTTTATCACTGTCTTGTTGACAGAACATCAGATTTAAGGTTGACTTTGTCCAATCAGCGGGGTTTGTTTTACTTGAAATCAACGGAACATAAAAACAGTCAAACTGCAAACTGTCAAACCAACGACGTACCACCGTACCCCACATTGCTTTCAATTTTCAATTTGGTGCAGCCGCCATGTGCACGCTCTGAGCGCTGATCGTCTGGTGACGATCCGACCCAGAAGCTGGTGCCGAAGGTCTCCAAGGGGTAATTACTTAGTTGCGGTAACTTGCCCATGGGTACCTCGGGCGGAGGGGGTCTCTAAACACCACCCTAACCAAGTCCAAGTCTGACATGGGAAGTGTAGCGTGAACTATGCGCGGACCTTAACAATCGTTTCTCCGCACGTGGCTTGATAGTGCTGGTGCAGTTTGAGGAGCGAAGTGGTTTTGCAGAACATAATAATAAAAAAACACAATGCAAGGCGATTTACCTCCACCAGAAGCCTAAATAGATCATTAGAGTTTGAAGTTTCTCGAGCATAAGAATTGAATAACTCGAGCAGTGCTCGATGACGGCGGTTGGACATCGGGCCTGGTGAAGCGTGGCGGCACGTGGAACCATGTTGGTATGTTGAGAAGTCGTACGGTAATTATTCGGTCTTGGTTCAATTGGCCATTGGGTAATGAGAGTAGTGTGTAGTACCGATGGAGTAACCAGCAGCCGCAGTGCCAAAACTGAGCGAAGGGACAACCACTTTGTTTTTTTTTCGGTGATGGTGCCGAAAATTGAGCTGTCAGGCAGAGACGTGAATGTTTTTGAACAAACGCACCTACCACACCACCACCACTTGACAGGGGCATAATTGCGCGAACGAGTACTTGAAGACTGCGGCCTTCGGCTGTAGGTCGAATCGACACCACTTCTGTGCGAGGTGAGAAAAATGACGATGTTTTTTAGCATTTTGAAAAAAAAAATCCACAAGAAGATTTATAAAAGGGCCAAAATTAGTTAGAGAGGCCCTTTTGTGAAGCTTCCGATGCCTCATTTTTTACCTTCACAGATCCCTGAAATTCGATTTCAATCCTTAAATAGTCACCAAAACTCCGTGCATTGTTTTCTCTTCTCATAGGAAAGAAGTTTCAATCTTGTCGTGCTATCTTGAAACACCTTGAAAATTCCCTAGGTCCAAACAAGCCATTTTACATCATTGGGTTCTTCATACAAGATGCCATAAAAAATAGAGGCCTGTCCATTGTAGTAAAAGATTTTCTTGAAAAGTGATTTTCTGATCGATTTGATGTCTTCAGCAAAGTTCTAAAAATGATAAGGACACTTAAAAATAACGACCGTTCGGAAAAACTGCAAATATTTTTCAAAATTTATATCCCTTAAAGTGTTGGAAAATGTATTGTATTTACATCACTACTGTAGTAAAAGTTCTTTTGACTATCAATAGATTTAAAAAAACATGCTTTAACAAAAAAATATTTACAACAAATAAAATGCTGACGAAAATTTTCCATCACACAAAACATTTTTTTTTTGCCCCTTGATTTTTCAAGCCAATTTAGTAGGGGGTGCGTCATAAACTTAATATGGCATATTTGCAACGGCCTTACTTTTTATTACCAAGTTTCATTATAACAAACTTTAGGCGCATGTTTTTCCCTATTTTTTCTTGACAAAAGAAACGGAAAAAAATTCTGAGAATATGTTTGCCAAAATTTCAACTATATCATTGTAAATTTTATTTCAAGTTTTTTCCTACACCCTTCAACATTTCCCTTGAGAATGAGGCAAAAAATAGCTAAAATAAAAAAAATCATTGAAAAAACTTGTTGAGTCGATTGAAAACAATTTACATTGGATTTTATCAAAAATTCAAAACATTTCAACACGAGCTCAAAAATGTATAAACAAATTGTTTTCAGTTGCATAGACTTCTATTTCCAATAAAATTTTGATGTTTTAAAAAAAACAATTTGGAAGAGCTGACATAAACTTTGAAAAACATTTGCGACGAGCTAAGAGATAAAATAAAAAAAAAATCAATCTGTCCAAATTTTATTTCCAATGTTTTTGATTTTCATATTTCTTAAACATAATTGTAGTATAGCGCTCTCATATTTTATAAAATTGGGTGGTTTGCCAACTCAAAAATGATCCAAAAATTAGAAAATAAATTTAAACCTAAATACATACAAATCTAAAGAACATTATTTGTTACAAAACTAGCTTTTAAAAAAACCTTTTCTTGCATTGTTTTTTTTATATTATTTTTGGTATATTTGAAATCACTATAAAATATTTTGAATATTAGTGAATTATACCAAACATTACCACGATAAATTTTGTAAAATTTGGGGTTTTTTCTAGAACATTTTTTACTAATGTTTGCAATACAGTCTAGACTCAATTATCCGAAGGTTTGTAGAGACTTCGGATAATCGAATCATGAACATTTATTTTTAGTTTTTTTCTTTTGTTTTAATTTTAACATTAAACTTCAGCAGCAGAAACTTGCATAAGAGACCACAAAAGACCTGGGGGTCATTAATGTGGATGGTTTAATTGATCAAATTTCAGTTCTGCAATCCAATTTAGTCAAATTTGAATGAGCATATCTGGTCTAAAAATTCTAAATAAAAATTTAGAGTCATTTAGGAAAGCTTAACAGTAAGGTGATAAGGAAAATTTAATCTCTCGAAGGATACCAACTGTGCACTGGCTCGATTCTTTAGGCAAAAATAAGTAAGATGAATTATTAGCAATGCGATGAAAAAAAATTGGGGTATATATTTGAAAGTATATAAGGAGTTAATAGGAAGTATATAAGAAAATACTTTTTCTGAAAACGCCAAAAATCAGGATCAACTCGGAGCGTTTTGCACCCTATGACAAAGTTGTAAGGAATTAAAATTCCTACTACAATCTCACACTTGAACAATTTGAAAAAAAAAAATTACACATTTTACACGATTCTTTACACAGTAAGGTGTAATTTTACACGATTCTTTACACAGTAAGGTGTAATTTTACACGATTCATTACACAGTAAGGTGTAATTTTGGAAGGTTGAATATAACCCCTTTTATGATGTTATTTTACCTAAATTTAGACTGAAAAAGCGACATTACAACAGAAAAGTCGTAAAATTACACATTTTCAGAGACCTCTGAAGAAATTGAGGTATATTAACATCATAAAAGAGGTTATATTGAACCTTCCAAAATAAAAAAAAAATAAAAAAAAATAAAAATTGAAATAACAAGCCTAGGTTTCAACATTTGGATGAAAAAAGTGTTTAAAAATGCATTTTACAGGCGTACAGTTGCTTTCCAATCATTAGTTTTGAAAATATCAAGGTATTGACGGAATTTTTTTTTTCGCAAAAAAAAAAACTTTTCGTGGGACTGTACATTGGTATTTCATGAAAATTTAAAATGTTTTCAAAGGAGTTCAAACATGCTAAATATCATTATAAACGCGGGAAAATGCATTTTAACTGGTTTTCAGTTGATTAAACTTTAATTTTCATTAAAATTTTGAAGTTTTTTTTTTGCCCTCTTATTCAGGCCAGCTTTGAAGGGAGGGGGGACATAAACTTTGAAAAATATTTGCAACGGCCTTACTCAACAATAAAAAAAAGACAGCGAAACAAATAAAAATAAATGCGTGATCGATTATCCGAAAATTCGATTATTCGATTTTAAAAATTTCCAAGGTTTTCGGATAATCAAGTCTGTACTTTACAATGAATTTCGGTCAGAGTTACGGGACATACAAATTACAAAATATCATCAATATTGGAAACTAAGTACAATAAACTGCATTTATCAATTTTATGTTTAGGCTTCAGAGGAAATATAATGAAAGGCTGAAAAATTATATGGTTGAATATGAGATCTTTTATGGTGTTATTTTACTTGAAATTATAAGCATTGTAAAAAGATGTAGAGATTTAAATTTTTAAATTTTAGAGGGAATTTTATCATTTTTTTCTGACACGAAATCTGTCAACATTCCCCATTTATCATGATTTATTAATGTGTAACGTTTTATAAACTTATAACCGCATCGACGCTTCATTATTTCTTTCTTGTTTTTTTTTTCATATGCAAAAATAACACTTGATTTGTGAATGATCCCAAATTCGAGGTCATCTAGAACATCATGTTAACTTTATCTTGCTTCTGAGCTCCTTGAAAATACATTTTCAGATAACCATGCATAAGGTCACATCCGTGGAACTCTGAACAAATTTCTGCTCAAAAAGTGTGACGAGCAGCGATGGAATAATCATCATCAAAAGAAAATCATTGGGTGTTCATCAAGAGAAAAAATCCAAAGGGAGCATGCTCTTCTCTCTCACGCACGAAAGATCGGTAAAATGAATCTAAAAAAATCATCATCTTGATTATTCGGCGGAACATCTTTTTCCCAACTAAACTTGCAAGTGTAATGTTACACGTCGGAAATTGACCTGTCACATTTTGTAGATGGGCAATACGTGTAAACAAAGTGAAAAACATAATTTTAAGTGGTGCTGACAAGGAAATTCATTAAAAAATCATCAGCAGATTGATTTCTTGAGAGAAATTCGGGAGCGATTTTCTTTTGCGTGATTTGCCTCCTCTCTCTTTCGTGAGTGAAAAAAGTTCGCAAGCGAAATTGATTGTTTTGCGATTATTCCATCCCTGGTGACGAGAAATCAGTTCATTAGTGTTCTACGATAAATTTGTCCTGGATGATTTCTCAGCACACTACGATCTCATAAAAGAAAATGTATACCAGTTAGACTGACATTCGTGGCAACGAATCAAAACAAACAAGCTCATCACGATTTGCACCTTTTTATCAACTTAAAAATTGAGTGGAAATGTGTTTCCGTTAAACTGGCCATCCCACGCGTTAAGCGTTTTGCATCTTCCATAAACAACCATCAACCAACAAGAGTACAGATTGAAAGTTAAAAAAAAAACTTGGCCTGGTGACATCAACTAAGACAACAGAAGTGATCACTTGAAGGCACATTTAAAATTGCTTCATTGAACCACTCGTTTTCAAATAACTACCGTATCTTTCAAGCGTAATGATTATTTCAGTTCAACTTATGTATTCTTTGTACAAGATCAAGATTCATAAAAATAATGCTCGTAACAAATCCAACTTCCCCCAACCACCGGAAAATAATCCATTCAGATAGCACTTCCCCGATTCTCGATCAAGTGATGTTCACACTAAACATTTTTCATCAGATTTTTTTATGAAAATCCGTTTCTTTTAGGACGCAATGGAATATGAACGAAAATGGTTCCTGACGATGGACGGA
Source organism: Culex pipiens pallens (assembly GCF_016801865.2). Classification (NCBI taxonomy): domain Eukaryota; kingdom Metazoa; phylum Arthropoda; class Insecta; order Diptera; family Culicidae; genus Culex; species Culex pipiens. The sequence goes on from NC_068939.1 coordinate 125,983,870, forward strand.
AATTTGTAAACATTAGAAAATTGTTTTTTTGCATGGCCAGCTACGATGTTGTTTCCTTTTACGTTTATAACAGTTTATTCCAGTTTCTATCAGTCAAGGGGTTCTAAAGTTGTGTTTCGAGTTATTTGCTCAGGCTGGAGAAAAAATCATGCTGTTGATCAACCCCTCGGTTAAATCTATTATAAAATCTGTTATAAAAGTTGGAGCTCTCCACCGCTAGAGGCAGCACTGTATAAATCCCTCTTTTTGAATCTCAAGTTCTACCGATGTGATAAGGTATAGGTTCAAAATTTATCGTATTGAATCCTAACAAACTTGCAATCAGCGTAACAAATAAAAAACAAAACAAAACCTAAACACCAACAGCAACAATGTCCAACGAGCGGCACCAGTAGTTCCGCCGAATCCGATCCGCACCGCACTTGTTCCGGTTTGCCGGCCTCCGTTTGTTGACTTGTTAAACATTGTTTATTGACTAATACCGTGTACTTTTTGCACTTGGCCGTTCGGCGTCGCGCTCGACTGGACACTTTTTCTTCTTCGTCGTCGTTGTCTTCACACGGCAAGGAATTTGACCTTCCGGTCCAACCGAACGTAACCTTCGATTGTAAATTGTACTTACTCTCTCGGCGCTTAAGCTGTTTGCTTAACTCTAACGAGCGTTTAGTACTACCAGCTAGTACAGGGAGGTACTAACAAGACAAACAACTCTGCCTTCGAGCCATCGAACTTACCTGCAAATAGAGGGAAGGAAAAAAGTGAAAACAAAACATTAGTAACGAACCAAAATGCATAAAACTTTTAAAGTGTGATTTGAACAAAAATGCTCGTAATTGGAGCGCAATGCAAGCACACAGGTTGTGGTGATTTCCATCGCTTTCTCGACGGCGATGACGAGTTTTGCCGCAGCAAATTTGAGGTGAATTTGTAGCTTGGTTTTATTACCCTACAGCTAGTAAGGTTCCATCATAGGTTTAACCAAGTTTACCATAGGGTAAGGCTAAAAAAGTGAGCCCAATTAGGGGCGACCAAACTGACGCGGTGAGACGTTGCTCTCTCAGATGTAACGGAACGCACGTTATTAGGCGGTAGTAAACCGCACAATCCAAACGTCATTACGCCGACGTCATTATGAACTAACTTATATCGAAAGCGAAAGTTGGTGACAGGAAGGAAATAAGCTTATTTTATTTTTTATATGCTTTTTTATTGAGTTCGTAAATTTGACAATTTTGGGATAAGAAGGATAACTTCCGTGGTTACGTTGCACCCTTTAAAGCTTTTTCGTAGTTTTTCAATGATTTTAACTTCTGGAGTTTTTCTTTTTTTTTTTTTTGAAAAGGACCAATAAACCAAATTTTTAGTTTTTGCATTTTGGGTGTTTTTAGTAACTCTGACTCATGGCGGTTTCAAAAACACCCAAATAGCAAAAACTGGAAAATAAAACTCCAGACTTGGATTTTAAAGTTAATAAACACAAACAGAAAGTCAAAGTCAAAGCTAGAGCGTCAAATTTCCCGTCCCGGGAAAAAAAATCCCGGGTATTCCCGGGATTTCCCGTTAAAACATTCCCGAAATTTAAGCGGAAGTATACATTTTCTTAATATTTTTGGATCCATTTTTAAAAAATGCTCTAGAAAATTGGAGAAACTCAATTTAATATCATGATTTATTTCTGATAATATCAGTTTCTGAAGCAACTGGAAATAGACCTAGCTTAATAAAAATAAACAATACGACGAGTTTACGTTTTTGTTTACCATGATTAAATTAGAAGAAAATTGAATTGGTATCATTAAATAGGTATTTCAAATAGGTTTTTGCAAGAAGAATTACTTCAATTCGATCAAGAAATTTCAATCTAAAGTAAAAGAATTATATAGCACTGGTGCAACAATGGGTGTTACAATGTCTAACCTGAAAAAAAAAATCGAAGAGTGGTAGTGGGATGATGACAATTTATCGTATAATTTAAATTTTAAATATTATAATTATAAACCTAAAAACCAAAAGGAAAAAAAAACATTTAAAAATCATTGAAAAACAACTTTGCATTGTTTAAGAGGTGCCCGAAAAATGCAAACATGTTTTAAAAACTTGCTCCAAATATTTGAAAACATTGCGTTGTTTGAAGTAAAACAAACACGAGAAGTTAGATTTTTAAGGAAAAACTTAAAAGTTTAACCATTTTGTTCAAGAGCCGACATCAGAATAACTTGGTTTAGAGAAGTTATTTGTTAAGAAAAAAATAATTTTTGAATGATTTTATTCGTTTAAACTGGTCACAGAGGCAAGTTTAAAGAAATTTAAGATTGCGGTGTATGGATTCATTTTACTTACTGTCCAAACACTTTGATGAAAAAATACTTTTCAACAAAAATACAAAATATCATTTTTTGATTTATTGTACGATTTGAGCTTAAAAAATTAGAAAAATATACGTTTTCTTGTAGTTGTATGAATTTTTACATGCAGTCAAGCTATTACTGCCCACCATTGAAAAAACGGCTAATATCCACTTTTGACAAAAACGAGATATTAGCACCAGGTGATAGAGGATGTTCCAACGCAACGGAACTTGAATTTTGCTAAAATAGTGTTTGGACTTGGCTGCCGATGCGAAAAACCAAACGGCTAATATGCCACTCTTATGGGAAATTGCCTTGACGCAGATTTTGTGACAAACACTAAAACGCGTTTTCTCGGAATACTTGATTTGGCATAATAGCCAAATTTTCAATTATGGGCAGATTAATTGATCTTCATACTTATTTTAACAATTAAAGTCGCTGTCCTATTCAGTTTTGGTGCAAACTATGATTCAGAACTAAGATTAGAGCAATTTTCAATAATTTTAAAATTTCCCGGGAATTCCGGGAAATCGGTAAAAAATTTCCCGTTTCCCGGGAAATTGGACGCTCTAGTCAAAGCCAAAGACAAAAACAAACAAAAAAGTCAAACAGTCAAAGACAGAGACGAACAAAATGTCAAAGACAAAAAACAAAGGACAAAGGACAAAGGACAAAGGACAAAGGACAAAGGACAAAGGACAAAGGACAAAGGACAAAGGACAAAGGACAAAGGACAAAGGACAAAGGACAAAGGACAAAGGACAAAGGACAAAGGACAAAGGACAAAGGACAAAGGACAAAGGACAAAGGACAAAGGACAAAGGACAAAGGACAAAGGACAAAGGACAAAGGACAAAGGACAAAGGACAAAGGACAAAGGACAAAGGACAAAGGACAAAGGACAAAGGACAAAGGACAAAGGACAAAGGACAGAGGATAAAGGATAAAGGACAAAGGACAAAGGACAAAGGACAAAGGACAAAGGACAAAGGACAAAGAATAAAGGATAAAGGATAAAGGACAAAGGACACAGAAAAACATGTTTTTTGTGTTCTAAAATTCTAAAATTTATTTTGTAACAAAAAATGGCACAATTTTTTAAACCAATTGTGTATTTTTCCGATGAAAACTTTTTTTCGGAATTCTGAAAGCGTTATCATATTGGCTGTCCGATTTTACATAATAGTCTTTTTGACACCAAATTTCCAAATCATAACCATATTTTAGGCTGCAAAATACAGTTCAGACTCGATAATCCGAAGGTTTGTATGGGACTTCGGATAGCCGAATCATGACATTTTTTTATTTTTCTTGCTTTTAACATCAAATTTGAGCCAGTTTTAGTTAACTTTGAACATTTGATTGCCTTGATTCGATATTCCGAAGTGACATTTTTCGAGCCTATCGGATAATCGAGTCTGGACTGTCTAATCTAATCTAATCTAATCTAATCTAATCAGACCCTAGCGCAGCCAATCTTTCGAAGGGATTCTGGAGAGTGCCTTAGGTTAGATGACGCCTAGCACTCTTCTTGTCATTTATTAACATTTGTAGTGCGCCATTGCATCGGAATGCATTGAAACATCACAAGCGTTAAAGCGGCCAGGCCTACTGCGTAAAGCCGTATCGCAGAGATGACTCGTAATTGGGTTGAGTTTGAGCACTGAGTGTTCGAACAACAACACAATTCTGAATCGACAGGGGAGGAAGAAGCGTGGGGACACACCACCATACGCTCCGAGATTTTGGTTGTATTCGTTGGGAGCACCATGCTAAGAAGGTTTGGTACTCCGGGACCCTCTGGGATGGGACATTGTATTTCCACGAATGCCCTGGATACTATTTGCCGTGGTTATAGCGCCACAACTCGCTCTCTGTAACAGTATTCCTAATTCCACTACACGCTCATCAAGTCGTCATGGCCTAGTGGTTAGCATTTTTGCTTACCAATCCAAAGGACGGAGGATCGAACCCCGCCTCGACCGACTTTGATTTTTCGTTCATATTCATCATTTCAGATTTCTATGTTCTTAACTTTCTCGTTAGGAGCAGATGGGAATCGAACCCAGAACCATTCGCTTACAAAGCGAACACCGTAACCAGTCAGCCACGGCCGCTCCTTACTATCGGATAATCGAGTCTGGACTGTATTGAAAAACACATCTTTTTTCAAATGTTAAAAAATGGAAGGGGTTGTACCATCCCTTCGTAACGAGATATCGAAAAATGGAGCTCGGATTCGTGATTCTATATTCAATTACTGTTGAAAAAGGTTCTTCAAAAAGTAAGATCAATAAAAAACGTTTGATTGATATTACGAAAACGTCTAATGTTTCAAGTTTGTGGGAGGTCCTCCAAATATGTGGGATGGCTGAACCTTTAAAATTATCGCACCAATCGAGTTCAAGAACCCCCACAAAATGAATCGTGACCTAACTGGCTAAAAAACCCGCTTTTATAACCGCATTAGCACCCAATATGTAAATTACGAAAGCAATTTCTTGATTCCCAAACCACACCGAAGCCACTTTTAGCCTACAGTCCTAAGACTAAGCCCTGGTATTAAGATAGACCGCACAATGCGACTTGGCGCAAAAACCCAAGTCCATCAAACTTTCCCCATCTGGCTGCTGGAGCTGATGCTGCTGCCGCCTAGGGGCAAGTCAGTGTGCATGGTTGCACTTGAGAGCTCCGTGAAATGCATCTAGATGATGCTGCTGAACCAGCATTATTAGGTAGGTGTAGTGAGGAAAGGCAATTTCCCCGCCGCGACTCTCGATCGCGAGAAAAATGCTTGCACGCACTGAATAGCAATCGCGCGAAATTTAAATTAGATAATAGAAATAACGAAAATCGCTCCGTACGAAATGGAAAACCAACCACCTCGTCGGCACCCGGTGAAACGCAAATCGTGAAACTGGCTGATTGGATCTCGGGCGGGGGAGTCGACACCATGACGCAAGCGCGCTGAAGGAAGCGGATCGGATTCGAGGAGAAATTGCACGATTATAATGGGTGGAAGGTGCTCGTAATAACTCTTGGTTCATCAAAAATAAATAACATTCGAGATTTTGCTCGATTCTAGTCTGAATCACTGTCTGAAAACCTAAATAACTCCTGAATCACAGTCGAATCTTCCTGCTTCAAATCCGGAACTTCTACGACCCGTATTTCGCTTGGTCCCGGCTCGTCCTCCAACTCCTCGCTGAACTCCAACGGTTCCAACACCGGAACAAGTTCAAAGTCCAATCCATCGTCACGATTCTTCCCAGAGTGCTTCCGATACTTTGGCAAAGTCGTGCTGTTCCCCTGTCTGTCCCGAAACCGCTTCGCCGGTGGAAGCTCGGACTCACTTCCGGACACCGGAACCGGCTTGCGTCTCGAAGGATCAACCGTCAAGCGCTCGTCCCGATCGGGATCATCGAATCCAACCACGGCCGTTGGCCGTTCGGCCAAGTACTGCTCGTGAAACCGAAAGGAATCCCCGGTGGATCGCTCCAGCAATCCCTGCGTCACGAACCGACCCGAAGCTTCCCGAACAAGCTTCTCCACCAGATCGATCCGCAACTGGCGGTTGTTCTTCAGGTAGACGTAGGACACCAGATCGTCAAAGGTGCAGTTTCCTGGAAGAAGCTCGGTTGTAATTTCACTGATCACCGAAACTGCACCAACAATTACTTCGTTTACTGCTGAAGAAGTGCAGTCCCTTTAACAGGAACCGGTAGATCTTCTGCGGCACCTTCACTTCCGGGTCGGACATTTGAGTTGCTTTTGGCATTTTGTTTTCGGACGCCAGTTATGCAATTGATCCGGGATCAGGTCAACAAACGCCTACTCCGTCAACGGTAGCGAAGATATTGTATGAGACAGTTTGATTGATTGAGGTTCCGAGAGAGATATCCGAGCTTTTGGATCAACTTTGGACACCTGCCAGGTGAAGGGAGCTTATCGCGCGCGCGATGCAGATGCAGATCAATGTGACAGGATTCATGACATGAGCTGAGAGGAGAGAAAGGTGACATGAATGTGATGCTAATTGACTACGCGATTTCATTAGTACTGTGAGGGATTAACGTGTTGAATTCGATGCAAATAGATGGAAATTAAAGCAAATTTTACTACTAGTTTTATTAAAAATAATGGAACTTTTCATCATCACATGTACACTTACAGCTAATTTGAACGAAAATTACATATGTATTTTCTAACATAATTGATGTTAGTACATTATTTATGTTTAAATAGAGATGATCTTTTATGTGCTTTTACACATTTATATGGGAAGGTTGAAAATTGGGTTGATTACGTATTATTGCTTTACAAAAAAAATGTGTAAATTCAACAGAAAATGATTAAAACTGTTCCTCATGTAATATTACATTTTTTTAGATTTAGTGGCCCTATCAAAACATTACACTGCATGAATGAACGAAACGCTAATTATGCGTATTCAAATCGCCACTACCGGACCTGGACCGTCTGCTCAAATCGGAAGGTTCGTCGCTTTGTGACGCATTCAAGTCGCTGTTACCTCTTGACGACGCTGACGCCGAAACGGAAGCATCCACACAGAAATCGATTTGGAATTCGTTCGGCGATGTTATTTCGACTTGAACGCGCCGCGCGGCCATTATGAAGACCCGCGACAGCCTGCATAAAAAAAGACTCCCCCCTCCTTCCCGATTGAGTATGCATAACAAATTTCACTTTTGCGCGACAAAGCGACGAACCGTTTTGAACCGGATTAGCGAACGAAGTGGCTTAGTCATGCGTTCGCGTGATCCCACAGTCAGTCGTCGTCGTGTGTCTCAACAGCAAGTGGACGCGACCTTTAAGGACGCCTGACTCGAATCAAGATCGTTCTGCAGCCCTTGGCTGCGCGGCAGTGACATACACACACACTCGGTGATGTTCGGGGTTCGTGCAACCTCTGCCGATCATGATCATGTACTTTGCGACTGCATATCAGCAACCTGCTGTGCGCGAGTTGATGTTCTGCGCGGGTCCAACAAGCAACGGGTACTGATGAAGAACGTGCCACGCAGCGATTCGATACACATGTGGTGCAGCCTACCACTGTCAAGGCTTAAAGGGTGATTAATAGCATGGGTTCATCTGGTTCTCTTTTTCGAACGAGGAAGGAACGGGTTTTCCTGCGCGGAGAAAGAGATTGCGCGATCTGGCGACTCACGGCAAGGTCGTTGACCCAAGTCCAAGGATCCTCGCGCGAGGGGGAATTATCGAAATTACAGATCACCAGAGTTGTTCAGCGGGAATCCCTCCGGGCGGGGTTAATCTACATAAAGGACATCACCATTGCTCCGGGGACAATTTATGTTGAAACACTACACCGACCATAAATTGCATCGCACCTCTACGTGGGAAGGCCAACCTGGGTGATTTGCTTTGCATAATGTGAATCTTGACCTGGGTATTAATAAATCCTGGTGGATTTTTATCGGAACGCAGTGAAAACCATGTTTTGTTTGTTGTTTTGCATCAATCTACATGAAACATAAAGACTTTCAAATATTTTTCTGCTTTAATTTGTTGAGCAGTCGACAATTTGCAAAGTGAGCTTTTTTTTCAACTGATGATATCTTGGCAACTACTGAATCGATTTTCAAAATAAAACTATTGGAAAATTTTCTGCTCCCTAAAAAAACGTTTCACTTGATTGGAAAATGAGTAATTTTTTTTTTTGAAAAGCAAGAAAAAATTTCTTGAAGAACATTGCTTAATCCAACTTAAGGTGGTTGATGTTTTCTTCAAACTAATATACTCTTGATAGGGTTGTCAGATTTTCATCCTATTGCGCTCATTGGAAAAGTTTTTCGATTACACATCTAACGATGGGTCGCATGATTGATAAGGACATAATTTTCATCCGAGATTCAGCTACAAAAAGTGTATAATGAACACTTAAGTGCTCATAACTTTTGATAGGGTTGTCAGATCTTCAATCTTTTGGAAGCGTTGGAAAGGTCTCTTGATTATCCACATAACGTTTTCATCAAAATATCTGAGATCCGGGCTCTGAAAAGTGTATAAATAACACTTAAGTGCTTATAACTTTTGATAGAGTGGTCGGATCTTCAATGTGTCGGACTCATTAGAAAGTTCTTTTCAATACCTTCCTAAAACTGTATATAATGCACACTTTTTACAATTTTCCAGGCTTAAGTCAAAAACGTTTTTTTAGCATAACTTTTGAAGTACTTTACTAAACTTCATAATTTTCAAGAGGGACTTATGGGGCACCAAGACGAATCGAATGAGACCAACACGGTTAAAATCGGTTCAGCCAGTGCTAAGATAACACAACATCCCTACACACACATACATTTACTCTGAATTTGATTCTGAGTCGATATGTATACGTGAACGTGGGTCTGGGAGGTTAAATACGGAAGTTCATTTTTCGAGTGATTTTATAGCCTGTCCTCAGTTATATGAGAATGGCAAAAATAGCGAATTTCTATAAAATACTATGTTGCAAAATTAATGTACAGTGGACTCTCTCGATGTCGATATTGAAGGGACCGTCGAGAGAGGGAGTTATCAAATTATAGAACGGAAAATCAAAGCAATCTTCTTGAAGGGACTGAAAATTTTATTGACGGCTGGATTGATATCGAGAAGATTGACAGCCAGAGAGTCCACTGTACTTTTATTTTAATAGGTAAGAGATTTTTCCGCAAAATGAAGAGTAAAAATTAAATAGGAGTTGACGGAAATATATATGCAAAAAAACAGTCAAAACTTACAAAAAGTATAATTTTCAAATGTATATTTCTCTGATAAGCTTACAATAATATTCGTTATAATAGCCATCACGATCTCCGGCACTTATTTGATTTTTTCTACGAAACAATAAAAAATTTCATTTTTTACCAGTAAAGAGTATTTAAAAGTCTTGCAGATGACAATTCAAAGCATTTTTTGAGTTTTATAATTCGTATATTGATCGAGAACTAACCGAAAAAAATATTTTTTTACAACTAGCACTTAGGAGCTTTTTAAAACAAACCCTATATTTTGCCTTCCTCACTGAGGTAAGGCTATAATCCTGCTCTAAAAATGAACTTTGTATAAAAACGTCGTAGACCCACCTTCATGTATACATATCGACTCAGAATCAAAAACTGAACAAATGTCTGTGTGTATGTGTGTGTGTATGTGTGTGTGTATGTGTGTGTGTATGTATGTATGTGACCAACAAACTAGCTCATGTTTCTCAGTACTGGCTGAACCGATTTGACCCGAACTTGTTGCATTCGACTTGGTTTAGGGTCCCATAGATCGAGTTTTATACAGATTGAAGTTTCGATAAGTAGTTCAAAAGTTATGTATAAAAATGTGTTTTCACATATATCCGGATCTCACTTAAATGTATGTAAACTATGTCCGGATCCACCATCCAACCCATCGTTGGATAGGTTATCAAAAGACCTTTCCAACGAGTTCAAAACATTGAAGATCTGGCAACCCTGTCTTGAGATATGGCCATTTAAGTGATATTTATGTACTTTTTGGAAGCCGGATCTCACTTAAATGCATGTAAACTATGTCCGGATCCATCATCCGACCCATCGTTGGATAGGTTATCAAAAGACCTTTCCAAAAAGTCCAAAACATTGAAGATCTGGCAACCCTGTCTCGAGATATGGCCATTTAAGTGATATTTATGTACTTTTTGGAAGCCGGATCTCACTTAAATGCATGTAAACTATGTCCGGATCCACCATCCGACCCATCGTTGGATAGGTTATCAAAAGACCTTTCCAACGAGTCCAAAACATTGAAGATCTGGCAACCCTGTCTCGAGATATGGCCATTTAAGTGATATTTATGTACTTTTTGGAAGCCGGATCTCACTTAAATGTATGTAAACTATGTCCGGATCCATCATCCGACCCATCGTTGGTTAGGTAGTTGAAAGACCTTTCCAACGAGTCCAAAACATTGAAGATCTGGCAACCCTGTCTCGAGATATGGTCACTTAAGTGATATTTATGTACTTTTTTATTCCGGATCTAAAAAATAGATGAAATTTGTGTACAACCCCATCAAATCAGCCATTGTTGGTAATGAGTGAGGAAGGCTCCAACCACATAGGTGGATTAAGTTAGTTTTTTAAATTAAATTCATACGACCTTTTCAAAAACCACTCGTAAGCAATGTTGACACCGTCGGTCTTTTTAGGGTTTTCAATCGTTTCCACTTTGATTCAAACATTATAATAAGCAGTTTACATTTTTGAAGCAAACATTAATCAAATAATAGGTGCAGCTTATTCGGTGAAAATGAGGTTGCGAAGAAAATATATCAACATCAGTTTAAATTTTAGGCTAATTTGCAATCGGTCCTTAAAATCATGCCAATATCTATCATTAATTTGCATTTTTATCATTGAAAAAACATATTTTCATTGTTTCTGTTATTCTTTTTTTTTAAAGCTTGGTTTTATTTGAAATAATTACATTTAGAAAATCCAATCCGAATTTTTAAGTTAAAACTTTACATTTAATTTCAATGAAGCATCGAAATAAATTCATAAACTGAACTGGCAACATCTTGTTATACATGTTTTGGTGATAGCTTTGAACCGATGGCGAAATAGCTCCAAAAACTGATCCAACGCGGCTGTTTTGAAAATATATTTTAAACTGAGTTTTTGCCTTCCTCACTAAGGTAAGGCTATAATCCTGCTCTAAAAATGAACTTTGTATAAAAACGTCGTAGACCCACCTTCATGTATACATATCGACTCAGAATCGAAAACTGAACAAATGTCTGTGTGCATGTGTGTGTGTATGTGTGTGTGTATGTGTGTGTGTATGTGTGAATGTATGTATGTATGTGACCAACAAACTAGCTCATGTTTCTCAGCACTGGCTGAACCGATTTGACCCGAACTTGTTGCATTCGACTTGGTTTAGGGTCCCATAGATCGAGTTTTATACAGATTGAAGTTTCAATAAGTACGTCAAAAGTTATGTATAAAAATGTGTTTTCATATATATCCGGATAATAAAAATAAGTGACGAGTAAAAAAAAACAGACTTGCTACAGACTTTTTGTCAAGATTATACAGACACCGCCTATCAGGAAAATGGCATCCCTCTACAAGGCTTTTTTTCGTGGCGATCAGACGGGACCATTTGAGGTTATGTAAATTCAGACCATTTTTTAAACTGCTTGTAACTTTAGATAGGTAAGTCAGATCTTGGAAATTCTTAATCCACAAGCTTTTTAGAAATATATAACATGTGAGGGTTACATGAAAAAACACCCTTTTTACCATAATTTTAATTTAATATGAAACAGTTTTTTTAACATAACTTTTTCAATACATGATAAAACTGCATGAATTTAAATAGCAACTTAGGGGACGTTAAGACGGATCGATTAAAACCATTTCGGCCAAAATCGGTTCAGTCAGTGACGAGTTATTCCAGTGACATTGATTCGGTACACATGTGCTGTATGTAGTACAGCCAAACACACATACATTTGCTCAGCTGGTGATTCTGAGTCGATATGTACAAATGAAGGTAGGTCTAGGAGGTTTAACTAAAAAGTTTTTCGAGTGATTTTATAGCCTTTCCTCGGTAAAGTGAGGAAGGCAAAAATGTGAAAAATCTGAAGTAGCCTTACCACAATTATAAATTATCAAAAACCTAAGAGTCTGATCATGGTAAAAATATCTACATCCGGGATCAATTTATTAAGATTAGTCAACCAATCCAGAATTCTAAAACAATGCAGCCCCTAATCATTCGCTGCCCTCACATTCTAGTTTTCCCCCTGATAGTTTTCTAGTTGAGTAGTCCTACTAACAATACACTTAGCCGATCCAAACTCGATCACATCACACACACACACACCTGCACGCTAAATTGAATAAATACACCTCTCGAACCGGCGCGCACCAACCACTCTCGCGATGTGGTAGACCTTGAGGTGAGGTAAATCAGAAGTAAAAAAAATCGAAAGCACTTCACAGTGCTCCACACCACCGTGTCCGTCCACTATAGGCCGCAACTAGCCAACCGGGACCCGCGTCGATTCCATTCCGGCGTCGACGGCATTTTCTGCCTCACTTTGGCTCATTTTCCTTCTCGCGGGGCTTAATTTTTGGTTTGATTGAAAACATGTGTGTACGCGGATTTTTTAATTGCAGTCATGTGGAAAAGGAAGCACTGTAAGAAGTCATGTTTGAAACAAGTCAAAGAAGATTATTCCAAAAACTAAAAATAAACTCTTTATTTTCGAGAGCGATTGAATCGCTCCTGAGAAGGGATGAAAGAATATTCATCTAATGAAATTCACTCAGCCACTCACGAAGAGAGAATTTCAAAAGAAGTCCAGTTTTTTCTCTTGAGAGAAATTCCGATCTCACTTATACATTCGAAGGAAAAACGTCAGATGCCTAAATGCGCTGTCACCTTCAACAATGTCACGCAGATTTTTGTAAACAATGTGAAAATGTTCAATTCTAATTTTGCCAAAGCAATTAACTGCGAGATTCTTGAAATTACCGTTTAATCGTTGATGATATTTTAGAGAGTTCGGGAGAGATTTTCTGCACTTTGTTTTACCGCGTGTCACTTTCATCGGTGAGAAAAGTTCGAGATGATTCCACCGCTTCCTATGATGACAATCAATTCTCTCATTCTTCTGGAGCAACCAAGATTAAAAGATTCTGCGATGAGCTTGATGTGTGAGTAATTTCTCTGCATCGCTGAGTTGACAAATGATGTAGTTGGCCTTGAATTTCTACTACGAGAGAATTTGATACTCATAGTTGAATCACTGAGCGAAACTCACCATCATTTGCTCGCACTTTTTTCACCTGTGCACCGATCGGTGATCGATCATCTTTATTATTACAATTATTTCTTGTGTGTATGCGTGCATGCCTCCACGATCGCTCCGATATAATGGAAGTCGATTTCTTCGGATGACACACGGCGTTGACGATCATCATCTTCTCTTGTTACATTTATTTCTCTCCTTGATCGAACCGCGCGCGCTTCAAGTTGTTATGCAAATTTGCACATAAACTTATGTTTCGACAGGTTTCGTTGTCGTCTTTGAAGTTTTGGTGTTCTTTGCTCTCTGTCGTCTTTTGTTCTTTCCTCACACTCACACACATGAGCGTGAGCGTGATGCAAAAATAATTGTCATTGAAGACATTTTGGCGACCGGGCCGCGCAGATCATCGGTCGATCTTGTTGTGAGTGTCCGGCCGGTGATGTTCTTGAAGTTGGCAACGCTGCTGGTGCGGGGGTGACCTTTTGGTATACCAAACATTGTATGCAATGTTGTATACACATACGGTCGATTCTGTGGTGCAATTGTTTTTATTGGTTGGAGATGTGCTTTTTGTTGTGGCACGAAGAATCGTGCTCTCAGGCTCATTATGAAGATGTAAGGCTAAGGACATTCGTGTACCGTTAGTTGGCACGTAATTTGCATTGACTTAGAGGTCAGATTTGATTGGAATGTGATTCAATCAGAGTTGTAAATTGTCATACTTTGTACGCGAAACGAGCTTTTGTTAAAACTCGAAAATTGAGGTAATTTCGAACAATTCAAGCAAAACCACCACCACCAAACTTTGATTAAAGTTGTGAGCGTGAGCGCCCTGTGAATAGTGACAGTTCGTTCGACTTTGTCAAACCAAAACGTGTCAAAACACCAAGGTTCAGTGATTGTAGAAGTGTTGCCAACTTATCAAAGAAGATTGCTTCACCTCACAACTACTACCACATTGCCACTTTAAACCAGTAGCCTACTAAGATCGGCCACTCTTCGCGCCGTTGACACAGCAGCCCTTACCAACCCGGCTACTAAGTCCATAAACATACTAAGCCCGGCCAGTAAAAGAAATTATCCACCATAAACTGTACCAAACAGCATCGTAAAAAGAACCTGTTCCAACGTCGTCTGACTCCTAATCTGCAGCGTCGTCAGACCGGTCTTGTCCCCACTAAGCACATACTAACTAGTGGCCAACGGCGGCTCAAGTCCGCAACAACAACAACAACAACTGTTGCGGTTTAGAAATGTCCCACTCATTGGACCAAATCACAATCACCAACACACACACATACGTGCTGACGACCTGTCTTGCGACTAGTTTTTTGTTTGTTCTTCAACTTTTGGCCGCAGCTGTCATTTTGAGGAAAAAAATTTGGATCGTGCGAAAAATTTCGCGCGTGGAACTCGTTCTTGGCGTTCCATTGTGCCTTGGAAAACAAAGAATCAGTTTTACCAGGCTCGTTGAGCTTTCAGCGGCTCCAAGGTAGCACTAAAAAAAATGAGCAGGTTGTTGGCCAATTCTGGCGCCCCAGGGGCGCGCGGATTGTGCAAAAGCGCACGGAAAAGAGGTTGTTCTAGGACCGGATTGACGGGATTGGCATGAAGTCTTTTTGGGAACCACTTTTGAATGATTGCGAAGGCCATTTTCCTGGTTTGAACGAGTTTTGAAGGTTTGATCTACCCCTCGTAACGATAGCTGTCAAAAGCGCAAGAATATAAACAATGTTAGCTTAGATCTGGAGTCAAACGAATGCGCCAAAAGCATAACTAATAATGAAGGTTGCCAGCCTTACCAAACGAAGTGTAGTTCATTACCTCAGTAAAACTTCTTTCTTGTCATTTGATTCAAGCAAATTTGAGAGATTTGATCTACCCCTCGCAACGGTAGCTGTCAAAATTTCACGAATGTAAACAATTTCGTTTCAAGCGCAACAGCCGGTTGTGACATTCGAATCGAATTCGTATTTGAAAATTGAATTGAACTGACTGGGCAATGTTGCCAAACTGTTCAATCGAGGGGTTGATCACTAAATTCATTTTTCTAAAACTACAATTTCGACAATTTGTTTAAAACAAATTTGAGATCCCTCATAACGGTAGCTGTCAGAAGCGCAAGAATGTAAACAATGTAAGCTTAGATCTGGAGTCAAACGAATGTGCATAAAAACATTGTTATTGCGCGTATTCCCGAAAAAGACACGCGGCATACCAGCCTCGAAACGACGCGCCGCACTTTCGGCAAATGCGCGCTGTCAAATCCCATACTGCGCGATTTGTTTTTGTTGATCTTCTTCTTCGAATTGCATGGCATTGTTGCCGGGTATGTTTTTTATTGCACCAAAAGTGCAGAAAATCGCTGGCAACAGTGTCTGCGGCACATTCTGAAATGCCGCGCGGCGTGTACCTTCGAGAGAAACGGACAATATCAGAGGGTTGCCAACCTGCTGATCAAACGAAATGTAGTTTATTACCTCTGTAAAACTTCTCTTTTGTCATATGATTCAAGCAAGTTTGAGAGATTTGATCTACCCCTCGCAACGGTAGCTGTCAAAATTGCAAGAATGTAAACAATTTCGTTTCAAACACAACAACCGGATGTGAGATTCGAATCAAATTCGTGTTCAGAGTTCGAATTGAACTGACTGGGCAGTGTTGCCAGAATTTTCAATCGAGGGGTAGATCACTAAATTCATCTTTCTAAAACAATTTCGTTTAAACAAATTTGAGAGACTTGATCTATCCCTCGGTAGCTGTCAAAAATGCAAAATATAAACAATACAAGCTTCAAGCTGACAGCAACGCATACATCAAAAATTTGGTTCTGTTTTCGAACTAAATGTTTCAAAACGTTTTTTTACATTCAAAGACAAATCACTTCCTACATGTTCAAACCATGCTTCTTCGAAAAATTTCTAGTTTCTCACGCACTAATTTGCATAAATCTCCCAGTTATGCAAGCCCTGACAGTCCCTCTTCCGTCCCATCTCGAAATCCCATTAGCACCATTTAATAAGACGTTACTAAACGGTCCCAAGACCTGCCCGCACCGAAGAAGCCTCAACTGTTCACTCCGGTTGACCTTTTCCACGATCGCACACCATCGTCAGAATCAATAATTACCAAATGTGACTTGCGGCGCTACATCTAGGGGGGGTACACAAAGTTCCTTCGACACATCCGCCACGGCGAGATCTCTCGTGCCACCAAGGTAGGATCCCTCGCGGGCTCCTCTAGAACGCTGCTGATCGAGAGATTTGTACAATATTTGCGCGCTCCCCCTTCACACAGCGCGTCAGCGATGACTCGAAATGTCAAACTCCTAAATGTCATGTGTCATAAGCGGAGCGCGTCGTTCGAACGAGAACATCTCTCTGCTGGTTTGGGTCGATTTCCTGGCTGTTGAACAAATTGGACGCGCGTGATCGGTGATCGGTGTTGGACTGTCAAACTGGCAGCACTAAATTGGAGGTTAACCTCAAAACAAGTTAAGTTTTGATCGAAGAACTGGCAACACTGCTGCTTGAAACCAGAAACAACCTCAAAGATGATAAATTGCTGCCAAAATTAATTGGATTAATGGCGTCGCCGATAATGATATACTGTCGATCGCGATCGGGGAGGATCGTCCGACATTCTCGGAGCGGTAATTAGCACCGGTCTTTGAAATCGAATCCACTGGACCTACGCCAAGTTTCGCGGTCTGACGTAACGCGCGAAATAAAAGGAAAAGGTTGAAACTGAAAGTGATCTATTTTTCTACGACGGCGAGAGATGTTAGGGTTGCACTGCCGTAGACAGCGGCCGGTGAAGCCTAGACCTGATCACCTCTCGATCGCAATGATCACTTTGCGCTGGTGAGGTAGCAAAAAGCGGGCAATCCAAGCCGGACCACTTCAGCTGATCTACTTCAGGTTTGGCCGCACTGGTTCAGTTGAACAGCTGAATCAACAACATGTGGGTACGATCGTGGACCTTAAAGAGCATTGCGTCCGGTTGTTGGGGACCTTTCTGCAGAAAGGGGTCTTTGAGATTGCACACGTGCGATACGGACATTGCGTCAAAAGCTCGACGAGATTGGCGAAGTTTATGAGTTTGTGGAGATCATTCCGCCATTATAAATCTCGATTGAAACTCATGAGCTTCTACTGCGTTATTGCTTTTGAACTACCCCTTGTTGATACCAATGAACTGGCATCACTGTGCGTTTGTTTATTTTGATTATCTGAACTGTGACTTTTGCAATCGGAACACAGTTCTCAATGTCAGTGTTGACAAATCATTTAATTCAGCGACATAAACGTTTCTCTCCTTCTTTTGACGAAATCCAAAACCTAATCTGCAAGATCTGTGACGCAACGCTTGTCACCTTCGCAAATCCACAGCTAATGAATTCAATCTGCACCCCAGCCAGAGCGTGTTTCATCACTTTTTTTTGGCTAATTTCCGTCGCTCTCCCACAGTATCAAATGTCTTTTCGCAGCTGGCAGATGCAAAACCAGCCGGACAAGTCCCTGCTCTGACCACCGTGAACAACACATCCATACTTTGTCTTCACGACGACCCGCTTCGTCAGCCACGTTTTGCATTTTTGGTGGTGGCTCCAGAGGGGACCCCTCGAGAAACAGGTTGGGGGTGGAATGTTGGAATTTTTTGGACACATGTTGAGTCGAGGGTGTAGACGACTACCGGGGGTCGCTAGACAGTTTTTCGGTTACGAAACCGAAACTTTCAGGCCGTCTAGGCGACTTATATCACACCGTTGGACACAAAGCGTTATCAACGCGATTGTGGGAGCTTCCTCATTCTGCGCGAAACCGACCTGCGATCGAGCGTGAAATGGCGAAAAAAATATGTTCAAACTAGTTTTTGGGTCGAAAATCTGCGCAACCTGTTGAAATTCTGCTACGAGGTAGTTCAACAACCGAAAAATACAGAAACCGGTAGCAAGTTCACCGCGCAACCGTTCACCGAAAACCTATTCTACAGTGCAAACATTTACAAATAACCGCCAATTGAATTTCATAAAAGTAGATTTGCTTTTTTTTCGAAAGTCTAACTTTCCGAACGGTTCACCAAGCAAGCTATGGCAATCAATACGTATTGCTTCGGAAAGGGGCACCTTAGTAGGCCCTGGTTATGGCGAGAGAATGCCGACAACTCGGCGGAATACTGGCTTGTAGGTCTTGCCTATGATTTCTAAGCGGTCTATGAAAAGGAGACGAAATCAGGCGATTCCGAGAGATTTTGGAGAACTGTCAAATCGAGCAAGGTCATGAATTCCTAACCTTTTCTTTAAAAATGTAGGTTTCCTTGACACATTTCGCTTCCTTTGCACAAAGGGATTAGTATTTGGCATGCAACAGAACAGTCAGAGTTCCCTGCACCAAGCTGAGTAATGTCGCCTGGCAATTGCCGCGACTTTTTGGTGTCGATTTCTACTCCGCGCGCGCCTGCTTTGATTAGCTGGGTGCACACCGCGGAATTAGTGGGAGAAGAGTTTAGAGGCAGGCAGGGTTTCTAAATTGGGAGTGTTAACTTTCTAATAAGTTTGTACTATCAAAATTATAAAACATGTTTTGTTATAAAGTGCCTAGGCAACGATTTACCAAAGTTTGTGTTCCGGAACTGATTTCAACTAAACTTTTGATGAATTAAAGGTACCTACTAGCAAATTTTGGCAGTGTTGCCAGATCATTGTATTTTTTGTATTTTTGTATTTTTGTATTTTTGTATTTTTGTATTTTTGTATTTTTGTATTTTTGTATTTTTGTATTTTTGTATTTTTGTATTTTTGTATTTTTGTATTTTTGTATTTTTGTATTTTTGTATTTTTGTATTTTTGTATTTTTGTATTTTTGTATTTTTGTATTTTTGTATTTTTGTATTTTTGTATTTTTGTATTTTTGTATTTTTGTATTTTTGTATTTTTGTATTTTTGTATTTTTGTATTTTTGTATTTTTGTATTTTTGTATTTTTGTATTTTTGTATTTTTGTATTTTTGTATTTTTGTATTTTTTGTATTTTTGTATTTTTGTATTTTTGTATTTTTGTATTTTTGTATTTTTGTATTTTTGTATTTTTGTATTTTTGTATTTTTGTATTTTTGTATTTTTGTATTTTTGTATTTTTGTATTTTTGTATTTTTGTATTTTTGTATTTTTGTATTTTTGTATTTTTGTATTTTTGTATTTTTGTATTTTTGTATTTTTGTATTTTTGTATTTTTGTATTTTTGTATTTTTGTATTTTTGTATTTTTTGTATTTTTGTATTTTTGTATTTTTGTATTTTTGTATTTTTGTATTTTTGTATTTTTGTATTTTTGTATTTTTGTATTTTTGTATTTTTGTATTTTTGTATTTTTGTATTTTTGTATTTTTGTATTTTTGTATTTTTTGTATTTTTGTATTTTTGTATTTTTGTATTTTTGTATTTTTGTATTTTTGTATTTTTGTATTTTTGTATTTTTGTATTTTTGTATTTTTGTATTTTTGTATTTTTGTATTTTTGTATTTTTGTATTTTTGTATTTTTGTATTTTTGTATTTTTGTATTTTTGTATTTTTGTATTTTTGTATTTTTGTATTTTTGTATTTTTGTATTTTTGTATTTTTGTATTTTTGTATTTTTGTATTTTTGTATTTTTGTATTTTTGTATTTTTGTATTTTTGTATTTTTGTATTTTTGTATTTTTGTATTTTTGTATTTTTGTATTTTTGTATTTTTTGTATTTTTTGTATTTTTGTATTTTTGTATTTTTTTATATTTTTTTATTTTTGTATTTTTGTATTTTTGTATTTTTGTATTTTTGTATTTTTGTATTTTTGTATTTTTGTATTTTTGTATTTTTGTATTTTTGTATTTTTGTATTTTTGTATTTTTGTATTTTTGTATTTTTGTATTTTTGTATTTTTGTATTTTTGTATTTTTGTATTTTTGTATTTTTGTATTTTTGTATTTTTGTATTTTTGTATTTTTGTATTTTTGTATTTTTGTATTTTTGTATTTTTGTATTTTTGTATTTTTGTATTTTTGTATTTTTGTATTTTTGTATTTTTGTATTTTTGTATTTTGTTTTTGTATTTTTGTATTTTTGTATTTTTGTATTTTTGTATTTTTGTATTTTTGTATTTTTGTATTTTTGTATTTTTGTATTTTTGTATTTTTGTATTTTTGTATTTTTGTATTTTTGTATTTTTGTATTTTTGTATTTTTGTATTTTTGTATTTTTGTATTTTTGTATTTTTGTATTTTTGTATTTTTGTGTTTTTGTATTTTTGTATTTTTGTATTTTTGTATTTTTGTATTTTTGTATTTTTGTATTTTTGTATTTTTGTATTTTTGTATTTTTGTATTTTTGTATTTTTGTATTTTTGTATTTTTGTATTTTTGTATTTTTGTATTTTTGTATTTTTGTATTTTTGTATTTTTGTATTTTTGTATTTTTGTATTTTTGTATTTTTGTATTTTTGTATTTTTGTATTTTTGTATTTTTGTATTTTTGTATTTTTGTATTTTTGTATTTTTGTATTTTTGTATTTTTGTATTTTTGTATTTTTGTATTTTTGTATTTTTGTATTTTTGTATTTTTGTATTTTTGTATTTTTGTATTTTTGTATTTTTTGTATTTTTGTATTTTTGTATTTTTGTATTTTTTTATATTTTTTTATTTTTGTATTTTTGTAACTTTTCTGTCTTGAAAAATGTACAGAACCCCTGATTTCCTTCCAAACAAAACCTTATTCGGAGCTTTCGGTGCAACCGCTGAGTTCATTCCTGCCGCTCGGTGGTATGTGAACTATGAGGGAGTGGTAAAGCTTAAACCACAGCTGAACCCATTCGAGAGACCGATCCTTAAAATCGTCGTCGGTCGTCGGCCAACTTCTCCGTAGATCGGCAGCGGCATGAATTGTTGTGTCGAAGGCACTCGAATCGCTTTGAATACGTGATAGATCATTTCGGCGGCGTGCCTGCTCACTTCAGGGACTCCACACCACTTGAGCAGCTTGAAATTAGATGGCTTTGTTCCACGGAACGGCCTAGCAAACTTCTAGAGATTGGAGACCGTGATATTGAATATCTATACGGTTAAGGATCGTCACCACTGCGCCGTCGCTTGGTGGCGAGAAACCGTGTCATGTGACGGTACAAACTCTTCTCGAGAATGTGCTGAACCGTCTTTGATAAGTTATGGGGGTTCTCATGGAGAAACCGTTGCTTGCCGATCGTGCGCGGTGGCACATCTTCAATATTTTACACCAAAAAGCCACACACAATGTGCATTCTTCAGGGCTCAAGCCATTCACTTGAAGACCTTAAAACGAGACCCAGCCGCAAAATCCATTCTCTCTGCTCTCCAAGAGTTTCGCTGGGTTTCGATACCTGACTCAATGGACTGCGCAAAAACAAACAGGGGTTACCGATCGTGGGATCGGGTTTCAACAGGCAAGAAACGGCCGTCCCCACTTGCCTTTTAAGGTTTTATCGCCGATTCTTAAGATCCACCCAAGGATCTGCGCTAACCACCGCCGAGTGCGCGCTCTCAGAACAAGTTAATCAAGTGGCTTTGTACCCTTTGCGTTGCGACCAGGGTGAAAGACTTCAAGACACTTTTTTTTTTTTGCTAAACTTTCGTAGGCACTTGAGGGTTCTGCTCGTGCGCGCACACATAATTTAAGCACGATCACGTGCCTCTGACCTTAAGCTGTGTAGTGTGCATAGCCAAGTGGTATGCAAAATGGAGATGGTACTTGATGTTAGAACAACGACGCAGCCACAGCAACAGAGAGCACTCCAATTATCCGGGCACAACACGTCACGTCACGGTTAGAATTAGTTTAGCGCGAGCCGAGGAAACCTTCCATCGGAGCATCGGAGTGGTGAAGGTGAAACCAATCGAAGTGAGGACATCGAGGGCAGCAGGCACTATCGAACGAATATATTGTTACATTGTTTAGTGCACTACCAGGGCTTCTTTAGTGCTAATAGAGGATCTGTGGCGTTGGAATGTAAGTGGGAAGACTTCGGTGGACGAGGTCAGGCTAATTAGATTGTGAGCAATATTGGAATCATTAATCATGCGAGCATGAGGTACGGAAATTGGAATTCAAACCCACTCTTTTATTTAATGTACAACTCAATTTTTGTTTAATTATCGCAGTTTGTAAAATAACGGTTAAACTATCCAATAAAATATTGTTTTAAAATTCTCACTCACTTAAACTGCAAAAATATCATCAACCAGGAAAATTGGGTTTTTTTTTTGGCCCATAATTTATGAAACTTAATTGAAAAAGTCTTACTTTGTTGTAATTGTAGACTATACTTCTGAGGTTTGATTAAGGTAAAGCCGTCAATCATTTTCAAAAAGAATAGATCATCACTCTGGTTCAATTTTACGAGCATTTGCACCAAAATGAATCAACATACCGTCGTTGTCGTGCTATTTTGTCGCACGTGCATTTTCGGCCAAATTGAGTTGAGGGCACCATTTTGTGCAGCTAACAATCACCTTTTAACCTTCACAGAACCCCAACATTGGATTTTAATCCTGAGATAATCAATAAAAACCGAAAAAAAACTCCGTTCATTGTTGTCACTTTACATATGACAGAAGATTCAATCTGGTCGTGCTATCTTGACACAGCCTAAAAATTGCGACAATTGGCGAAAGGGATTTCTGGTCAGAATGCGTTTGACACTGGAACGAGCTCGACTGGCGTAAACATTTGTAATTATAAATCAGGACGCCAACAATCAATTTCAACCAAACTTCGGGACAATGCACAGAATGCTCACCCAAACAAAGTGTGTTTGTTATTGTTTTCATTGCGTGCTTTATTTTTTGTTTATTTAAAAAACCGTTTTTTTCTCGGAACGTCAAAAAGCAACGTACGACAAGATAGCACGACGACGTCGAAAAACATTTTATAATTTTTTCTTTATTTTATACTCATGAAAATATGACTTTTGAAGCTTGCAACAGTAATTTGTAGTATACATTTTCGTTTAAAAATCATGTTTTGTATTCATGTTCCTGGTTCATATTTGATTAAGGAAACATCATATTGATTCATAAAAATCCAATAACAACCTTAACAATCTCGAATCTGCAAACATTTCAGTTGTATCAGCTTCTTTCAATGCATGTTAAAAACATATTTTATTACGGTTTTTTGTTTTTAATTTCTGAATAAATTCCACATTTTCAAAAACTCGATTAAACTAAATTTTAAAAACTAACTTAATCCACCTATGTGGTTGGTGCCTTCCTCACTCTTTTCCAACAATGGGTGATATGTAATATGATGGATTTGGACACAAATTTGATCCAAAAAAACACACATATCACTCAAGGGCTCATAAGTGGTCATAACTCGAGACAGGGTTGCCAGATCTTCAATGTTGTGGACTCGTTGGAAAGGTCTTTCGATTACCTAACCAACGATGGGTCGGATGATGGATCCGGACATTGTTTACATACATTTAAGTGAGATCCGGCTACAAAAAAAAGTACATAAATATCACTTAAGTGGTCATAACTCGAGACAGGGTTGCCAGATCTTCAATGTTTAGGACTCATTGGAAAGGTCTTTTAATTACCTAACCAACGATGGGTCCGATGATGGATCCGGATATTGTTTACATACATTTAAGTGAGATCCGACTACAAAAAAGTACATAAATATCACTTAAGTGGTCATAACTCGAGACAGGGTTGCCAGATCTTCAATGTTGTGGACTCGTTGGAAAGGTCTTTCGATTACCTAACCAACGATGGGTCGGATGATGGATCCGGACATTGTTTACATACATTTAAGTGTGATCCGGCTACAAAAAAGTACATCAATATCACTTAAGTGGTCAGAACTCGAGACAGGGTTGCCAGATCTTAAATGTTGTGGACTCGTTGGAAAGGTCTTTCGATTACCTAACCAACGATGGGTCGGATGATGGATCCGAACATTGTTTACATACATTTAAGTGAGATCCGGCTACAAAAAAAAGTACATAAATATCACTTAAGTGATCATAACTCGAGACAGGGTTGCCAGATCTTCAATGTTTAGGACTCATTGGAAAGGTCTTTTAATTACCTAACCAACGATGGGTCCGATGATGGATCCGGATATTGTTTACATACATTTAAGTGTGATCCGGCTACAAAAAAGTACATAAATATCACTTAAGTGGTCATAACTCGAGACAGGGTTGCCAGATCTTCAATGTTGTGGACTCGTTGGAAAGGTCTTTCGATTACCTAACCAACGATGGGTCGGATGATGGATCCGGACATTGTTTACATACATTTAAGTGAGATCCGACTACAAAAAAAAGTACATAAATATCACTTAAGTGGTCAGAACTCGAGACAGGGTTGCCAGATCTTAAATGTTTTGGACTCGTTGGAAAGGTCTTTCGATTACCTAACCAACGATGGGTCGGATGATGGATCCGGACATAGTTTACATACATTTAAGTGAGATCCGGCTTCTAAAAAGTACATAAATATCACTTAAGTGGTCAGAACTCGAGACAGGGTTGCCAGATCTTCAATGTTGTGGACTCGTTGGAAAGGTCTCTCGATTACCTAATCAACGATGGGTCGGATGATGGATACGGACATTGTTTACATACATTTAAATGAGATCCGGCTACAAAAAAGTACATAAATATCACTTAAGTGGTTATAACTCGAGACAGGGTTGCCAGATCTTCAATGTTGTGGACTCGTTGGAAAGGTCTTTCAATTACCTAAATAACGATGTATAACATGATGATGTTTGGTTCAGTTTACTGCCATTTATTCATCTTCCGAAAATATGCGAAAACACATTTTTATACATAACTTTTGAACTACTTATCGAAACTTCAAACAATTCAATAGCACCGTATGGGACCCTAAACCAAGTCGAATGCGACTGGTTTGGTCAAAATCGGTTCAGCCAGTGCTGAGAAAACTGAGTGACATTATTGGTCACATACACACACATACACACACACACATACCCACACACATACCCACACACATACACACACACATACACACACACATACACACAGACATTTGTTCAGTTTTCGATTCTGAGTCGATATGTATACATCAAGGTGGGTTTTCGAGCTTTTAATAAAAAGTTCAATTTTAGAGCAGGATTATAGCCTTACCTCAGTGAGGAAGGCAAAATGTTTAGCGATTTGCAACCTTTTACAATGTTGTTTCTTGTCATATTTTGCACATTTTGATGGAAAAATGACACATAAAACACATAACTTGAATAGTTTCCAGAACGGATATCTAAAAGTTTCCAATAAATGATGGAATTTAGAACAAAAAACTTGTAAAAAAACAAATAATGGATAAATTTCTCGATGAATCATTCCGCATTGCATTGGAAAATTGAGCAAAATTTCCTATTATACACATTTGAAAGTAGCGATGAGTATTTTTTTCCTGAAACGTGTGTTCTAGAAAACACTTCGTGAAATATCTTATTTTTGAAATTATTCTAGCATTTCAAAAGATTTGCGTAAGCAGGAAAAAAACTGAAATATTCTGATTCATTGTGAATTTTGAAGTTCTGGCAACATTTTCGTTATTCAGTTAAACCTCGCATAACGTTACGCGCTAGGCATTTTGTGGATCCGTAAACTATTTTTTTTTATAGTTTTCCCTTATAAACCAAATAAATGTTGGTTTCCACAACTAAATTTGAGTTTCCTGACCAAAAAAATGTTTTTTGTTTTTTCAATTTCGGGAATTCCCGGGACAAAATATCAAAAATCCCGGGAAGGACGCACTAGGTTTCGCTTTTCGCTTTGTAAGCGGGAGGTTCTGGGGTTCGATTCCCATCTGCTCCTATCGAGAAATTATGGAAGAAATTAGGGGAAATTCTCGTATGTTTGGCTCTCGCTCCTAACTCCATCCAATTTGCTGATTTTCACTATTTAAACAACTTATTTTGCAAAACTTTTGATAGAAACTTGCTTGCTCACTTCTTATTGAGCTATTTATCACTCGATTTCAGTTGAAAACCCTTCTAATTAGCTTTAATTGAATGTCAAAGTTCTGACCTGCCAACATTAGAGGCACGCTGGAATTAGATACTGTCCCCCCCCCCCCCTATGAAAGGAATTCTGAACATCACTTGAATATGAACGAAGAATTCATTAGCTCGCAGCGGGGTTCGATCCCCCGTCCTTTGGGTCAGCAGACAAAAATGCTAACCACCAGACCGTAGAGGCTTAGTTGACTAGAAGGATTAAAAAAGCTATAAGAATCCAAAAAACTTGATTGGAATCTGAAAACCTAAGAACGGGACAATGCAATATTGAATGCAAAGTTGAATGTAAGAACTTACTCGGTTGCATACTCGTTAGGCGAATATTGAACTTTCAACACGACCAGAACAGGGGGATGGCGTCGCTATTTTTAGACCACGTTTTCCACTATTTCTCCATCGAAACCGACTACTTTATCGACTTAATTTTGCTGGGCGAGATAGGACGCCGTCTATTTTTAGACGATGACTCAGCACTTTTCCACTCTTGAATTTAAAAAAAAACAGATGACAGCACGATGTAACGCCACTATTCACCACTAAAAGCTTGGTGAACCGAATTGGAAAGCTTTCAAGATGAATCTTAGAACATACGAAGAATTAAAGACTATAAATAACTTTGACCGGCCACATCACTTAACACGGTGAATCCTGGCTTTACACCCATCTTACTAACCCCGTCAAATCTCACGTGATACTTTGTCGAAGACGCAGCCGATTTAGCGGTCTTCATCACTCAAGTATCGGACTAATATTCCCATCCACTTTTCCGTGTCTTACCATCGGTCGTGGCCGAATTGGTGATGATTGGTTCCTACTCTTCATCTGTGGTCCACGGAGCAATTCTTGGCGGTCCTGGTCAATAACAGAGTAGCAACTACGGGTAGACACCAATGCTATGCTATGATTACTACACCCAGAACTGGGCATCGGCATACGAGAGGATAAAGAGCACGATTCGATAGTAAAATGGTACTGTGTGCGGACGGAGAGGATACATCCCGAAATTACCGAGAGTACTTTACTCATGGTTCATTTTCCAAAAAAGTTCATCCATCAAAAAAAAAGTACCGGTACCGAGACTCGAACCCAAGACCTTCGGCATATTGAACCGTGCCTTTGCTGTATGGGCCACCATGGTTCGGTGACTAAGTGGCGGTCGTTTGTCCATATAAGCCACTCATAGGATGAACTGTTCCAATGAACGAATGAACACGCGAGAGGACTATACTCTCGCAATATAGCACTTTCCTCACGTTTCTTTTCGTGAGGACTATCCCCTCGTTCTTTAACTTTGGGTGTATAGAACGGAAAAATATTTTTGCAATCTTTTTGAAGCTAATTTGTAGAATGGAACAATATGAACAAATTGTTTCGAAAAGATTGCAAAATTTTTAAACAATACACTATGCGAGGTTTTACTGTATATTGGCTCCCCTGTCGATTCAGAATTGTGTTGTTGTTCGAACACTCAGTGCTCAAACACAACCCAATTACGAGTCATCTCTGCGATACGGCTTTACGCAGTAGGCCTGGCCGCTTTAACGCTTGTGATGTTTCAATGCATTCCGATGCAATGGCGCACTACAAATGTTAATAAATGACAAGAAGAGTGATAGGCGTCATCTAACCTAAGGCACTCTCCAGGATCCCTTCGAAAGATTGGCTGCGCTAGGGTCTGGTTAGATTAGATTTAGATTAGGTTAGCGACCATCCCTTTTGTGTGCTGTCTCTCTTAATAACTGTAAAAAAGAAATTAAAAAGTTAGCTTTAAACATTAGTGACGTCTACTAAACCATAACGACCCCATCGATTGGACACTTGCGTGCGTTCATCGTCCCAAAATTCCAAATTAAAAAGGAAAGAAAAACTCAAAAATCACACGCTTTACCGAACATTCCACAACCAATCAACGTTACGATTTTTCTTTATTTTTTTGCGAAAGTATTGATCACGTAAAAAATAGTCGTTCACTTTCACGACAATTCAATAACCGTACCACCCTCTTAACACAGCACTGTTATTTTCGATGGTTGACCGATTGCGTGCGTGTATGTGTGCTTGGACACATTCCATCGAGCTTTTTTGACGGATGACGTAAAGTTGCAGTCTTTAATACTCGATTCGGAGCCGGTTAATTTCGCAAATTGCAAAATAATTAACACTCTTGCAGTCCGGAGTGCATAAACTTAGCCGAATCGACTAATTTTGCGGTGTGTACAATAATTGCTTAATTTTTTTTGTTGGTTTTATGACCGGTATAGCCGCACGAGCCATTGTTGAGTTCTTCTATAGTTGGTGATACTGGTAAGATCGAGTATTTCCACCAGAAATGACCGACGAACCTCTGTTTCTCACACACATCTCGTCGTCGCGGCTTGTGTTTTATGGGACATACAAGAAGTGGTACAAAACGAGCAAAAGAGCAAAAACTTGCTAAAAAAGCCGCTCAAGTCACAAGTATGCACTAAGAAAAAAGGGCCACAATTACATAATCACACACACTCGTAGTCTCTCTCGAAGCTGAGCTCAGACAAAACGCTAAATTATAAACATGGGAAAAGCGAACGAAACATGTGAAACATGTTTTGCTCTTTCTTTGGAGCTCAACTACCAACACTGACTGACGGTTGCACTTACAACAAACGGATCTGTAATTGGGGCCTTCGGATAGACGCGGAAAAATGCCTCATGGATCGTGTATTTTTCGAAAAATCATCATTATTGATTTACGCACCACCGAACTATTTGCTCTCTCGCACAGCCCACCTAAAGCATAACCACAAACTTTCGTTGTTTTAAAAATGAGCTTCGAGCACGGCAATTACGGGTGCACCACCACGCATTGCCAATTAATAAGCGAATGGGAGATTGGAACAGCGAGATATGTTTGTTTAATATACGGGTTTGAAGAAAATTTAAAGAAAACTAACTCAATCGTAGTTACATCACTCGGGCTCGACCAAATTGAGCGATCATGTCAACTTGGTTGGTTCACACAAAAATCAGTACCAATTTCAAATTTTCAACTCAGTATTAGATGTTAATTTCTAGATAATCAAACAGCGCTTTCCGGCTGCCACTTAGTCATAAAATAATTAGGAATCTTCCCATCTCCCAATGACATCCAAATGAGTCACAACACCTCCCTCCGGTCGTCCAATTCTCATAAATAAACAGCTTTGAACTCTTCAACTCGTCTTTCCGTCGCTGCCTCAGCATGGCATAAAACCGCGCGCAAAAATTAAATTGAAACCGCATTCACGAGGTAATTATTTACACCCTCGCACACCACCAACAACAACAACAACGCCAAATGGCAGACTGATTTGCATGATTACGCGCCACCTTAAAAAATGCTTTCGAAGCTCAACTTTAAGGGAAGACGACTCATGGCTCTGGCACGAAAGCATCATTCGCCGGCGGGGGGATGTTCGTCGCTTGCAAACAATGAAAGACTTCAACTGCGCACGTCATGCGATTCTTTGCGAGGCCTTTTTTTTCGGGGGGAGGATTCGCAAGCTCATCACAGCATCATCTGACGTGCACAACAGTTATGCTCAGCTGTCATGCAAAAGTGGCGGCCTTTATTTTTCCCCTGTAGTTTTGGGGTTTAACACAAAAAGCATTTTTCAGAATGTTTGATTGATTTTTATAGCTATAAAATTGAATACAGTAAAGTGCTAAATGGTATGGAAGTGTTTAAGTTCAACCAAATCTGTTGAAAATGTATTTAACATTTTACCTTTTCGTAATTGTCTCAAGAAATAAATTGTTGAAAAAAAACAAACTAAACAAAAAAAATACTTGTCTTAATTTGAAGTTAGTTTTTTTACTTTTTATTTATTTTAAAAAGGGTTGTGGAGCCCAATGTTTGTGAGGCATACAACTAAAACGCCAGAAACTGTATCTGACCAATTTAATAAACTGTGAACCCATGACAACAAACTATCAAAAAAGGGTATATCTGTTGAAACCCATTTCCAAATTTTTTCTAATTGAAATTGGGAAATGGACGCATTTTGGAGCAAAACATTTCAATTTTAATTTACATTTTATTACAATTAGGATTGTAAGTGCAAACTTAGCGCAATTGTGTTATATTTTTTTAGTATTAGAGCGATTCTCTCAGATTTCGGTCATTCGATTTTTTTTTGTATTTTTTAATCCGACTGGTGACTGGTGAGGCAGAAGCCGTAACCATTAAGCCACGGAGCCGGTGCCCTTTTAAAATGTTAGTCTTGGTTTAAAAATTTAAAAAATATTTTTTCCGATAAGATCGGGAAATTTCACGAATGTTTCATATTTTAACATTGAAAATCGGACCATTAGTTGCTGAGATATCGACATTGGAAAATGGTGTGTTGTTTAGGTGGGACTTAGAAAACATCAATTTTCCTGTTTTCAAACACTTGCATGGCAATATCTCAGCAACTAAGGGTCGTATCAACAAAGTTCAAAAATGCAAAATATAGAGAATTTTCTCAGATTTTCAAAAATATTTTTTTCAAAAGTGGGCAAACATGTGCACTAATTTTAAAAAATGAAAAACTGCGACTATTTTCAAAAAAGTCACCTAAAAATGAATTTAACTTGAAAATGGTGCACTTTTATCAAAATTTCACTAGAGAACTTTTTGATTGCAAATTTGATTTTAAATCGAAAAATGAAATTAAAAAAAATTTGCGACCAATTTTTCGATTTTTTTAAAAAATCAGTATTGATTCAAAAATTCATAACTCGCTCAAAGATTTTTTGCACAACCTGGAAATTTCTGAAAAGTTGGCATTTGATGTCCCCTAAAACATATCAAAAAATAAAAAAATAAAAAATAGTGTTTTTTTGCAAATCAAGTTTTAGTGACAAAAAATTAAATAAAAAATCACCCAAATTTTTTAACCGTGCATCATTTGTTTTCAGTGTTGTCTACAACTTTGCCGAAGACACCAAATCGATCAAAAAATTCCTTCAAAAGATACAGATTTTTGAATTTTCATACATCATTTTTTATGGCCAGCTGCCAAATTTGTATGGAAAATTATCGCTTCGCTTCGCTAGGAGACGGTGATTTTAGCGGATTGCAGACTGGATTTTCGCCATGTGATGTGATGATTGTCTAAGCCCAAGTTGCCTACACAGAAAAAAATATTCCTGTAAATTTACATTATTTATCATGTACCAAAAGGTATCATGATAAATTATGTATATTTACATTAGGTTCATTGGAAATTTACATTAGATTCATTGGAAATTTACATTAGTTTTGAAAATTTACATTAATTTTGGAATTTACATTACTTTTGGAATTTACATTAGTTCAAATCAACTAATTCTGATTGGCCAATGGGAATGAGAAGCTCGACTTGGAATGCAGTAGGAAAAGGGTGTGGCCTATGTTCTATTTTAAAATGATTGAAGCGGGCAGCAAAAGGAAATTCGGATTTTAAAAAGTTGTTTCACAGGTAGGGGACACTTTCTCGTCGACGGCCAAGTGGAATAACGCTGGACTGGAATCGAACGGACGACGGGTAGGATGTTCGGTGTTACTGCTGCTACCCGCTGCCGACTGAGCCATCTTCGCATTTTATAAACGAGCGGCTAAAGCATCAACTTGTTCAGGCTCAGGCAGTGGGCAAGTGAAATATGAGAGCGATAGAAAGAGAACCAAATATAACTATTTTTAGTTCGGGTAGTTTTGAAGTCAACGTTTGGCAGAAATACATTGGATATATGATTTACATTAAATAGGAATTTACAGGAAGCCGAACACGGGTAGAAATTCATCAGATTTGAGTTTCCATGTTCAACGTTTCCATTAGATTCATGATTTACATTAGATTTAGATTTACATTGGAGTAATTTCCATGACTTTTTACTCTTTACATCATTTTTCAACATTGGATTGAGTGAGTTTACATAAGAAACAGTAATTACAAGCTGTGTAAATTTACATATTTTTTTCTGTGTAGGAATCGATAATTGGGAATAGAACCAATTCCACCTGAACCAGATTCTCACCACCATGGCAGCCGTCCATTGCCGGCCGCTCCCATCTCCACCGCGCACCAGGGACAAGGAAAGGGAATTGGAAGTCGGGAAGTGTTGCTGCTCCACTTTTTTAAGAGTATTAAGGGAAAATCTCCACGGTATCCTCAAGTAAGTTTCGCTTGGAGTCGGACGGTTTTTGGGAAGGTGAATGGTCTGAGGAGCCACCCTAGGCGAGTGGTAACGACCTTTGGCATTGTTGTTCGAATTCTTCGTGTATTCTCATTTCTAATGGGAATGCTTTCAATTCTTCTCATCTCTTATTGGATCAATTCTATCAGTCGCCCAGGTTATTTATAGCGAGGTATTTTTAGATTCAATTTCAACTGCGCTTGCAATCTTGCATGCAATCTTGTTTTGAGTTCTGATGTTCAACCTGCATTCAATTTGACTCTTTGTCCGATTCTTGGATTCAACTATACCAGTCTAATTCCTCCTCAAGCTACCAATGCTCCACGGTTAGGTGGAAAGCATTTTGCTTGCCAATCCTAAGGACAGGGGATCGAACCCCGCCGTGAGCTTGAAGTTTTTTCATTTATTCCAAATTCAATGAGTCCAGAACTTTCTCGTTGGGAGCAGATGGGTATCGAACCCAGAACCATTCGCTTATAAAGCGAACATCGTAACCATTCAGCCACGACCGCTCCTTCCAAATTTGTATGGAAAATTATATGGACAAACAAATGATGCAAAATGGCTTCTTTGGGCATACCGAAGGCACCAAAAAAGTTTCAGTCGGATTACAAAAATTAAAATATAAGAAAAAATACCGATTTCGTAGAGAATTGCTCAATTATTAAACAATAAAAGGGATGTGTTTATTTATTTTATTAGACATTCCCGAAAAAACACTCATGTGAGAGGGACAAATAGTTAATTTTAAACAATTTCTTATTTCTAAAACTTTCAACCTTTTTAAATGAAGGATTCCATTTAATTATCCTGGAAATATCTATCGAAAGATTTATGTTTAGTTTTTCTTATTATAATTGAGATACTTTTCAATTCGACTATTTCAATCAAAAAAAATTAAGCAATGGAAAATCTGCAATTGATACCCGAGAGTAATAACAAAATTTATTTTTATTTTTTTTGCTGTTAAAATAACAAAAAGTGTTATGGATATTGCCTGGAAGCCAAAACAACTTTGGAATAACATTTTTTGTTATGGAACAATAACTCCAACTGTTATTGGGATGATCGGATTAGTTGTTAAAATAACAAAAAAGAATAACAAAGATTTGTTCCAAGAATAACTAAAAGTGTCATTAATCTGTTATTACAATAACAATCCAATAACAAAAAATTCATAACGATGAATAACTTGTTATAAATAACATAAAATAAAACACAACAAAGCCATAAAATTGTCCGTACAGCCCTGTACGGAAACATTATTCGTTGTTAATACCTAAACTCTTAGTAAAGTTCCAACTTTTATATACCAATCGACGCGGGAGAATGTCCTCATTACGACACTGACATTGATTTTCTGAAAAAATTGTAATAAAAAAATTACAAAAAAAATACTAATGAATGTCTCAAATTTAGGCCAACAAATTGTCCGTACACCTCATGAATCTAAAATGAAAATTTTATTGATTTTTGATGAAGCATTCAATCAAATGTTGCTAGTTTTTCATTTCAAACACACTTGGAGTGATGTTGAACTTTTGATAACCTTGTTTAGTAAGTTTATGGCAAAATCTAGTATACATTTCCTTACATTTTTTTTATAGCGTCAAAAGAACTCCAACTAAACATTTGTCACCAAACACCGTCGAAAAACCATTGTTTACACATGTTTTATTGACATTTTGGAGTTAAAAATAGCGTTTCGAAACAAAACCGTCGGATAACCCGGATCGGTCCGGAACCAGAGTGGCTGCTCGGGGACACTTTTCCGATAGTCTAATAAAGGATAAAAATACCTTTCACTACAGCCCGATTTAGACTCCATAGTGTGAAATATTTAAGTTGTATTCTCAATTGAACTAGAGCGTCCAATTTCCCGGGGTTACAAAATTCCCGGGAAACGAGAAATTTTCAACAAATTTCCCGGGAAATCCCGGAAAATTTGAATTTTATCAAAAATTGTTCTGATTTCGGTTTTTGATTAATATTTTGCAACAAAATTGTATAGAATAGCAACTTTAATGGGCAAAATAAATGTTAGGTTCAATTAATGCCTTGGCTGCTTGTTAAAAAACATACAGCTTCAAGAAAATATATAAATTTTCTTAATATAAAGCTGTCTTTCAATTTGTTCAAAATATCAAAAACATAATTATTTGTATTTTGTTTTGATAAAAAGTAGCCAGGTATTATTTTTTTAATCACGGTTTTTTGGAAAGTGAGCAAAATGAATCCATACTCCAAAACGATAAAATTGCTTTTGAATACTTCTCGGAGACCAGTTTGAGAGAATATGATGAAGAATAATTTAGATAATTTGGTTGAAATGAAAAAAAAAATCATGAGGCAATATATTTTCCATGGCATTACGTTGAAATGAAAAATAATAATATAGAAAATATTTATTTCATGGCAAATTTTTTATCCAGAAAAAATCTTACTGGTTTGAGCTCACGAATAAATAGATAAGCATTGAATTTACCTTAAAAATCTGCTATTTACTTGAAATACAATTTTTATGTTATCACAACTCAGAGTTTTCAAATGGTTGGAGCGAGTATTTGATATATGTTTGCATTTTTTAGCCACCTTTTCTAAAGATTTTTTTAATGATTCGCCCTAATAAATGACTTCGGTTAAAAGAATTGTCATAGCAAAAAAAAGTTTAGTAATTTAATATTTTTAAAGGTCCTATAAGCCATTGTCATTCATATGTTTATTGGACCTATTCCAAAAAACTCTAGATCTGGAGTTTTTTTGAAAAGGTCCTATAAACCAAATTTTCATTTTTTGCTTTTTGGGTGTTTTTGAATACCCCTGACTCAAGGCGGTTCTAAAAACACCCAAAAAGCAAAAATTTAAAATTTGGTTTATAGGACTTTTTCAAGAAAAAACTCCAGAGATATATTTCCAATTGCGAATGCTTTAGAAATTATCTCATCTGAAATAATTCTTGACATGAAATTTTTTAGAATCATACTGACCGTGGTAGAGAAGTGTTCAAAGTACCTCAAGAAGAACTTTTCATAAAATTTTGAAATGTTTAAAAAGTAAGTTAACTTTAGTTCAGAAAATGTTGATGAAAGTCATTATAACTTCTCAAAGTGTCCTGATTTTCTCAATGAACATGATTTTGAATCGGAATACGGAATGCATTTTCGGATTCGTTGGACAATTTTCACTAGAAGAAGGTTAAATAAGTTTATAAATAATATGTGTTTTTGAAACACAGTTTAAAAAAAATCTATAGCCAATTTAAGTTGAACAAATTTCATGTATAATGTCAAAACTTGTGGTTTGTGCTTCGAATTCAGTATAAAATGCAATATCAATCGATAATTTTATAAATAAAACTAATTTTAACAAATTTCAGGCAAAAATCCGACTTCCTAGCAATTTAAAACTGATTTTTTTTATGTTTTTTTGTTAAACAGCTTATCAACTTAGTTAACTAAATATAAACATTGATTTTTTTCTTAAAAACTATGTCATCCACTTTAGTGATGGTACATTTAACGTACAAATATAGTTTGAACATCTTAAATATGATTTAAACAAGAAAACTATGACTATCTAAGTCACCCCGGAATTTAAACTAAGATTTTTTAACGTAACTATTTTTCTAAACACTATTGAAAAACTTCATTTTCCAAAATAGTACATGGACTTTATGTGGCCTACCCCAGTACATGTTTTGAAAATAATAATCTTGAGAAAAACCTTATCTGTTGCAAAATATTCCAAAAACAAATTGAAATCCTACCAAAACAAATTGAAATCGGTACCAAAAAGTTAAGAAAATAGATACTTGCGCTGGAATTTCGGGAATTCCCGGGAAATTTAGAAATTCTCCGGGAAACGGAAAATATTTTTTTCGGAAAATCCCGGGAATTCCCGGGAAATTTTTTCCCGGAACGGGAAATTGGACGCTCTAAATTGAACTACTAGATATTCATGTAAGCTATTTTTTCAAACATGTTACAATAGCGTTTCCATGTCTATAACGATTGTGAAAACTTGAATTTGTTTGCTATTATTATTATTAGTCAATAAAAGATGGATAATTATCTTCAAAATAAGTTTTATAAAATTTCAAAAATAATCAATTCACAGAGTTAAAGCAAAAATTTAATTTAAATAATCAAAAAATGGTTTAAATATATAAATCTGAAAATAACTAGAATTTACTTACTTTGCTGCGCCGCGGCGTGCACCAGTAATCCAACATTGAGCAACAGTAGAACCAGGCAGTATGCAATGGATTTGCATCCACCATTACTGCTGCAGTGTTGATGCCCCATCATTTCTTTATTTTCTTTCCTTTCCTGGTTTCGGTTGGTGTGGTGTGTGCTTGGTTTGTTTCTTCGTTGATGTTGTTGTTTTTTGTTTGCACTTTTTTTCCTCTCTCTCTTGTGTATTTGTGTCGATAGTGTGTTTTGGGGGATAAATTTTTGCACTTCCTCAATTTGGCAAATCTTTTTTGATGCAATTAATTTTGAGCATTTTTTTTCTTCGTTACTTCATCTTTACTTCGTTTGTTGCTTACGTTAAACAACGATAACAGCGCGAAAACTCGCGCAAATCCACCTCTCTCTCACTTTAATCAAACTGCAATTTTCACATTTTCTTCCCTTATTTCAACCACTCAACACAGCACAACAACTAGCAGCCACAACAACTTCAACACACCAATCAAGTTGCACAATATCGATTTCACCACCCTTCCTCCAGCGGCGGCGACGACAGCGTTAAGTCAGCTTAAGTCACGACAACTCGACTGTCATTGCGCGCGGATCAATCAACAGAACGAAGAACATCAACACCGCTCCACAGCAACACTGCCGCAGATCCCGGAACAACAGCCAGAGAACCTTCCTTTCGGAAAACCCCGAAAAAATGGTCACCAAACCTCGACACAACCAAGTCAGTCGTCAGTCGATTGCACAACTTCGGTTCCACCACCACACGATCCACCCTGAGGTAATCGAGCGGTAATCCAACAACAACAGCAACTCTTCAAGACACCGCGCCGAAAACCCGACGACGACTCAACGCAACGAGCAACTTCTGTAAACTGATCGGCCCCAACGAGCTCGCAACACCCCCCAACTCAAAAAGACTCTTCGCGTCGACCTGAACGCGGAGCTTGAGCTTAAGCTTAAGGTGCAGCAGACTTAACACCAATACGAGCGCACAAGAAGTTGATTGTGGAGGTGCGGAGTTGGAGCGGCGTCTGCATCAACCCGAGCGATGGGGCAAGTTGCGGGGAGCTTAAGCTTTCCGTTGGTAGTGTTGGTTAAGTCGAAAGGCTTCACAACGACTTGGGAAATCCGCATAAGCGTTGGACAGGGTCCGTTTTGGGGGGAAGACCCGTCGACGGTCTTTGGGACTGACTCATGTTCTTTGACATTGGATGGTCTAGTTCTGAGTGAAGAATTACACATATGGTTCTGAATCATTTTTTGAAGATGCGTCCGGTGTTAGTGACATCGTGGCGTTTAATCATAGAACTAAAACTTACAAATCCATTAAGGCTTTGAAAGGAACCATTCCTGGGCGGCCATGTTTGTTTTAAGAAAGCATTAATCTTGATTCTGCATCATTCAAAAAATGGTTTGCTCCAAAATGAATGACATTACCCAATTTTACTTTACATTACTTAGTTTACGTTACTTAATTAGAAAAAAACACATTGAAATTGAACAACTATGCACCGTTTTAATTCCGAAGTTCCGAAAGGTGTCCAACGGCGCACGTTTCGTACACCAACAAAAACATTGCTTTAGATTCTAACACGCAGCGCAACTTGAGAACAGGAACTGGAAAGATCACGTAATAATTTTGACCTACAAAAATATACTCACGTGGCTTGCATCATTTGGGCAACTTCTCATAATCGCAAACACGTTCAAAAAAACAAATATAATAGGACTTAACACGTTCAATTTGGGCCTTCTAAAAAATTAATAAGCCATTTGAAATTTAAAAAATATTTTGTTCAAAAGAAGATAATACCTCACTTTCAAGCAATTCTCTGAGATTTCGGTCATTCGATTTTTTTTGTATTTTTTAATCCTGCTGAAACGTTTTTGGTGCCTTCGGTATGCCCAAAGGAGCCATTTTGCATCATTAGTTCGTTCATATAATTTTCCATACAAATTTGGCAGCTGTCCATACAAAAATTATATGTGAAAATTCAAAAATCTGTATCTTTTGAAGGAATTTTTTGATCGATTTGGTGTCTTCGGCAAAGTTATAGGTATGGATATGGACTACACTGAAAAAAATGATACACGGTAAAAAATTGTTGATTTTTAATTTCACTTTTTGTCACTAAAACTTGATTTGAAAAAAAATACTATTTTCATTTTTGATTTGTTTTAGAGGACATCAAATGACAACTTTACAGAAATTTCCAGAA
Source organism: Culex pipiens pallens (assembly GCF_016801865.2). Classification (NCBI taxonomy): domain Eukaryota; kingdom Metazoa; phylum Arthropoda; class Insecta; order Diptera; family Culicidae; genus Culex; species Culex pipiens. The sequence goes on from NC_068939.1 coordinate 126,022,708, forward strand.
TGGGCAAAAAATGTTTGACCGAGTTATGATTTTTTTTTTAATCAATACAGATTTTTTTCAAAAAATCGAAGTATTGATTGCAAACATTTTTCAACTTCAGTTTTCGATGTAAAATCGAATTTGAAATCAAAAAGTACTCTAGTGATTTTTTATAAAGTGCACAGTTTCCAAGTTATAGCCATTATTAGGGGGTGTACCCCATTTGGCATAATGGACGTTTGGCATAATGGACGTTTGGCATAACGGACGTTTGGCATAATTGGTCCAAGACATCAGGGACGTTTGGCATAATGGACATTTGGCATAATGGACGTTTGGCATAATTCGTTCAAAAACCATCAAGGACGTTTGGCATAATGGACGTTTGGCATAATTATTACTAGCTTGTTTTTTTTTTTTTTTTTTTTTGTTAAGTATTTGTCATTTTCACGAACGAAAATGTATATTTTTTACCTTTTTTATATTACTTTAAGAGATTATCATTTTTTTCTATAAAAATTAGGTATCTCTATATTTTTCCCCCAATAGTCAATTCTTTCCTTTTTGAATAATTCACAATAAATCTTTTCAATGAAATTTTGATAAATATTTTTATTAAATAATTAGTATAAAGAAGAAAATATCTCTTGCTAGCTTAAGATTTTTCCCCTTTCAATATAATTAGCAGTAATTTTTTACTATATGAAATTCATGATGAGAAAAACCACTTCAAATTTTCGACAATTGAGCTTTTATAATGCAATTTTCCCTTCTTTTGATCAAAATTTTACTTGAAGAAGGAAATCTCTAAATAAATTCACATTTTTCCCTTCTTTTTCGAATTTAATCACCCGACACGAGACTAGCGGAAAGATTCACAGGCACAGAGAACACAGTTCTAGATGACCGAGAGAATTATGCCCTCGAGTCCATTTTCAAGAAAAAGTTCATCCTTCAAAACAAAAAGTGTTCTCTACGGGAACTGAACCAGAGACCTTTAATAGACTAACTCAATGACTAAACTGCCTTGGCCACAGCAGCTTGGTGACACAAGAGTAGTCAGATTTCGATGTATGACTCTTGTTGCAGATTTACTGTTTCAATTAATTAATTAAATTAATTGTTTTGCAGGTGTGAGTTGGTACCATTATTCTATCGAGTTTAGCATTGAGCTCTCTATAAATTTTGATGGAATTATACTCTCGATCCTGTATTTTGGGTGAATGGATGTCGATGTTGCTTTTCTTGAAATATTTTGCAATTAAGTTTTTTTATTCAATTTTCCCATCATTTTTTATATTTAACTTGAAGAAGGGAAATTCTCTTATAGATGTTGTCTTTAAACATTTATATAATTTCTGCACATTTTTTCTCCGTTGGTTTAATTTTTGCAATAAAGTTGTTTATGGAATTTTCCCTTCTTTTATTTATTCAAAACTAATCTTAAAGAAGGGACAACTGCCCAAAAAAATAAATGCTGATTATATGTTATTTTTAAGAGAGGTAGGTGAAAAACATAAAAATGTTGCAATAGTCAAACATTTAAAGAGTGTCAAAATGTGAATCATTAAATTTACTTTTCCTTCCATAAGTTGAATTTTATATAAATAAATATAAATGTTATAAAAAATTTCATAATCGAAGTTAATTGTCAAATATCCAAAAAGTATTGTTTTTAGAGATTTTCCCTTCTAAAAGTTGAATTTAAAATAAAAGAAGGGAAAATTTCATAACTCATTTGTCAAATATTTAAAGAAAGAAAAAATGTACATCCCTTATTAAGGATGAATATAAAAGAAGAAAAAATTGCATAAAAACAATGATTGCAAAATTTTGAAAAAAAAACAAACTGCACATTTTTAAGAGATTTTACCTTATTTTAGCTTTAAAATAAAAGAAGAGCAAATTGCTTTAAAAAATTTAAATGCATTTTGTTCGCGCGTGTGGTCGGTTCGGGGATTTCGGACACTATTTAAACACTGTTTTAACTACGCGAACTAAAACAATTTATTGCGCGAACAGAAAACAACGTTTATTTCAAAACGCGTACAGTCTGGCGTAGTCGACGGTTTATTACTGACTATAATCTAAGGGGGACAGTACATGAGAAGCGAGCCGGGGAGAGATCAAAAAGAGCGAGGATCACCTCTGCTCACTCTGCTCACTTCAGGGACAGACAGGGACGGAATAACATTTATTTGTGGATCACATTTAGGCTGGTAGAATTGGGAAATTGATCTCTCGCGCGATCACATTTCGTTAAAGAAGAGCAAAATGTACATACATTCTTTAGGTTGAATTTGAAAAAGGAGGGAAAAGGGTAAACAGTATAAAATCTTTATTGCTTAATTTCAAAGACTGGCAAAACTTACATCACTTTGTTAGGTTGAATTTAAAATAAAAGAAGGAATAATTGAATACAAAAAATTAGCTGCAAAATATTTCAAAAGAAGACAAATCTCAATATTATATATTTATGAAAAAATGCATTTTATATTAATGAAAAATTGCATTTTCAAGCTTTATTAAAAAAAAGGAAAAAAAATACATCTATTGGGAGAAAATGACAAAGATACTAGATTTCTTGAAAACAAAAATCATTTTTAAAGTAAAGTTATCTGCTTAGAAAAAAGGAAAAAAATAGCTAGCAAAAATTATGCCAAACGTCCATTATGCCAAACGTCCTTGATGGGTTTTGAACGAATTATGCCAAACGTCCATTATGCCAAATGTCCATTATGCCAAACGTCCCTGATGTCTTGGACCAATTATGCCAAACGTCCATCTTGAAAACCCGTTATGCCAAATGTCCATTATGCCAAATGGGGTACACCCATTATTAGGTAACTTTTTTGAAAATAGTTGCAGTTTTTCATTTTTTGAAATAAGTGCCCATGTTTGCCCACCTTTGAAAACAATATTTTTGAAAAGCTGAGAAAATTCTCTATATTTTGCTTCATTGAACTTTGTTGATACGACCCTTAGTTGCTGAGATATTGCCATGCAAAGGTTAAAAAAACAGGAACAAACAACAAACAACCCACCATTTTCTAATGTCGATATCTCAGCAACTAATGATCCGATTTACAATGGGAAAACATTTGTGAAATTTTCCGATCTTTTCGAAAACATTTTTTTCAAAAAAAAATAAATCAAGCCTAACATTTCAAAAGGGCGTAATATTGAATGTTGGAATGGCCCGTTTGAAATGTTAGTCTTAATTTTAAACTTTTGAAAATATTTTTTTCGAAAGGATCGGAAAATTTTACGAGTGTTTCATATTTTAACAATGTAAATCGGACCATTAGTTGCTGAGATATCGAGATTAGAAAATGGTGGGTTGTTTGGGTGGACTTAGAAAACATCATTTTTTCTGTTTTTTAACTTTTGCATGGCAATTGCAACTAAGGGTCTATGGTAGGCGCAGTTGAGTCTCGTTTCTCAGCTTGACAGAAGAACACGTGTTTTGATTTTCGTTGCGCGGCAATGTGCTCCCTGAAGAGTCCTCCGATGGGGACGAGTTTCGTTCCGTAAACGTAACTCGGTCAAAGATTTTTTGCCCATTCTGGAAATTTCTGAGAAGTTGGCATTTGATGTCCTCTAAAACATATAAAAAAAATAAAAATGGTGTTTTTTGCAAATCAAGTTTTAGTGACCAAAAGTGAAATTAAAAATCACCAATTTTTTTTTACCGTGTATTATTTTTTTCAGTGTAGTCCTTATCCATACCTACAACTTTGCCGAAGACACCAAATCGATCAAAAATTCCTTCAGATTTTTGAATTTTCATACATCATTTTTGTATGGACAGCTGACAAATTTGTATGGAATAAATATTATATGGACAAACTAATGATGCAAAATGGCTTCTTTGGGCAATCGAAAGCACCACAAAAGTTTCAGTTCAGCCGGATTAAAAAATACAAACATTAAGATTAAAAAAAATACCAATTTTGTAGAGAATTGCTCCATGGTAAAATGTAGTCTAGTCATTTTTTTTTTCAATTTTTTACATTTAAATGAAAACAGTTTTCAAAAATGGTTTAAGCGTGGTTTTTTTCATAATACATGTGTGGAGTTTTTTTGTGAAAGGTTCAATGAACCAAATTTTCAGTTTTTGCTTTTTGGGTGTTTTTCAATACCCCTGACTCAAGGCGGTTTTAGAAACACCCAAAAAGCAGAAAGTGGAAATTTGGTTTATAAAGCTTTCTAGGCCCAGTGAAAAAAATATAATTTAACCCAAAAATGACGAACTCCTCGTCTCAGTGTTCTGATGCAAACAATGATCGAGCTATAGCTGTCACAGCCCTGCGAAGTATGTTGGCTGACATATCGAGCAGCCAGTCAAAAAACCAGCTAGAAGTTTCCTGACAAAAAACTTTTGTTAGAAAGAGAGGTAACCTGATGCAAACAAACGTCCAGCTGTCATGTAAACTTACTTTGAATGTGTTGGTAAATTTGTGACTAGAAAGCCTTATTGCATGGCTCTCTACATAACCTACTACACACTCAATCGCGAGTTTGAGTGTGTAGTAGTGCGGTTGTCAAAATCGTTATCTCTGACTCTCTCACTCCACTGACACTGACATTGTTTATGTTTTGGTTTTCCTGGCACGGTCCGTTGTTCGTTTGTTATTGTTTTGGTTTTAGTGGCACGGAGTCATGCACTCACACTAATGCAAAGCAAGATCGCGAGTACCTATGATATACAGCCTTGGCCTTATCGAGAAATTAAAAGTGAGAGTGTGTGCGTGCAACATGGAGTTAAACTTTTCAAAGTGCCATGGTAATCTTCACATCAACTTCACAGAAAGTTTAACTCCATGTTGCACACACTCTCACTTTTAATTTCTCGATTGGACCTTTTCAAAAAAAAACTCCAGATATAAATAAACATAGAGGTTACACGCAAAATCCAAATAACACAGATCTGTGTAAAATTTGACACAGATCACCCAAAACCGGGAATACACAGAATCTGTGTCGAAGCCTTGTACACAAATCTGTGTACAACCGTTGTCTGTCAAATCTGTGTAATGAAGCAGCAATCTGTGTAAAACTTTACACAGATCTGGGTATTACACAGAATATGGGTAAAAAAATGCAATTTATTTTTGAATCAGTTGTTGATTAAAAATGTCCAGGCCAATATAAATAAAAAAAATGCAAGATTTATTAATCCATAAATTGAGCTTCGTACATAAAACAATATTAAATAAATATCGAAAAAGCAGGAATACTTGGACGGGACGCTTAATACTCGTGCTGTTTCTGGAAGACCCCGCCTGGAACCGAAACCGGGAAATTGTAAGCGCGGGCTTATGCTCTGGTATTCAACTCTGGATTCTCGAGGTCCCGACCAAGCACCATCCTTTCCTTTCCTTGAGAATATATAATACAACATATATTATGTGGGACACCATGCATTAAATTAGGTCAGAATTGCGTAGCAAATCTAGATTTTTTTTATTAGGTCCTATAAACATATGAAAGACAATAGTTTATTGGTCCTTTAAAAAAAACTTTACTTAATCCACCTTTAGGTGGTTGGCGCCTTCCACACATTTAATGGGTGCTATCCAAAATGCAACTTTTGATAGGGTTATCCGATCTTCAATGTTTTGGACGCGTTGGAAAGGTCTTTTGAATACCTATCCAAGGATAGGTCGCATAAGAGATCAGGAGACCATTTTCATCAACTTATCTGAGATCCGGCCTCCAAAAAGCGTATAAAAAACACTTAAGTGCTTATAACTTTTGATAGATTTGTCAGATCTTCAATGTCTTGGACGCGTTGGAAAGGTCTTTCAAATACCTTTCCAAAAATGTATAGCATGACGGGTTTTCTTACAAAAACCACCCTTTTTACAATCTTCCGGACTTTTGTTAAACTCGTTTTTTTAGCATAACTTTTGAAGTAGTTAACTTAACTTTATCATTTTTAATAGCGACTTATGGGACCCCAAGACGGATCGAATGACGCCAAAACGGACAAAATCGGTTCAGCCAATGTCGAGATAATCGAGTGACAATTTTTTGATCAACATCCCACCACACACACAGACATTTGCTCAGAATTTGATTCTGGTTCGATAGGTATACATGAAGGTGGGTCTAGGAGGTCTAATTGAGAAGTTCATTTTTCAAGTGATTTTATAGCCTTTCCTCAGTAACGTGAGGAAGGCAAAAACTCTGGTAATGTTGATGGAATACATTACCAAACAAACTCATGAATCCAACTGCAGCATGTTAAAAATCTAAAAAAATCAATGTATTTCAATAATATTACAATCAATAATCACGAGAAAGCAAAACTTACCAGAGTTGTGCATGAACGACGCCATCTTAGCTTTTTTACATTTTTTACCCAGGTTTGAAAGGGAAGCTGAACGGAAATCTGTGTATTTTATTTACACAGATCTGTGTTATCGAGATTTTCGGTGTAGGGCCCTAATAGAGCTTTATGACGTTTCGCGTACACACACTAGCGCACTATTTGATTTTGCTGGCCGGACAAAATTTAACCTCACTTTTTTTCGTGTACGTACACGCAATACATGCGCACGTAAATAACTCTATGAGCAAAACATAATGTCGAAAATAATTTCCTGCAGCCTACAGCCCAAAATCCCCTATCCCCAACGGATTTTGAAATATTTCAAACTCACACATTGAAAGCGTTACACTGGCGTCTGACATTAGTAACGCAAGGTAACGCACGGTTCAGTTTATTTACAAATAAAATTTAAATTTTCAGGTCAAAAAGTCATGAGCTCGCAAAAGTCGCTGTTCGAATTCGCCAAGTTTGAATACTGCAACCATAAATAATTTAACGCTTATTAATGCAATAATTTCATTTCAGATCCATCGGTGCCGTCGAGACAATCCGCGTCACCGATATGGCCAGCTCGCAGCAGCCCCAACAGCCCGCGTCCAAGTACAGCACGCAAACGTTCCGCTACCTCGTGGTCATGGACTTTGAGGCCACGTGTTGGCCCGAGCAGGACATGAAGTGGAAGACGCACGAAATTATCGAATTCCCGGCGGTGCTGCTGAACCTGGTCACCGGCCAGGTCGAGGCCCAGTTCCAGCAGTTTGTGATGCCGGTGGAGAATCCGCGGCTGAGCGAATTCTGCACCAAACTGACCGGAATCCGGCAGGACCAGGTTGAGGGGGGCGTCCCGTTGAAAACCTGTCTGCCGCTGTTTGGCAAGTGGCTCAAGCAGATGCTTGGTGAGCGGGGCCTGGTGCTGCCGAAAACGGATCCCGGCAATCAAAGCGGAAGTGTTGCGTTCGCCACGTGGTCCGACTGGGACTTTGGCAAGTGCCTGAGCAAGGAGTGCACGCGCAAACGGATTGAGAAGCCGGCCTGCTTCGATCAGTGGATCGACGTGCGGGCGATTTATATGGTAGGGTTTGGGGAAACTTGAACTTGAACACAAATTGTTGATGTAATTTTGATCTTACAGAAATTCTACCAACATCGTCCGCTAAATTTTGGCGAAGCCCTGGACAAACGTGGGCTGGGGTTCGAGGGACGGCCCCATTCCGGACTGGACGATTCCAAGAATCTGGCGCGGCTCATCACACGGATGTGCAAGGACGGTGCGAACTTTGTGATCACGAAGGATTTGCGGCCGTTTGAAATTATTAACAAATAAATGATTTAATGTTGTTTGCTCGTTTTTTTAAGCTTTAGGGGAACAGCATCTAATTCCAGCGTGCCTTTAATGTTGCCATATCAGTACTTTGACATTCAATAACAGCTCATTAAAAGCGTTTTCGACTGAAATCGAGTGATAAATAGCTCAATAGGAAATGAGCAAGCAAATTTCTATAGAAAGTTCTGCAAAGTTAGTTGTTTAAATAGTGAAAATCAGCAAATTGGATGAAGTTAGGAGCGAGAGCTTAACCTGTCAAACAAAATCTCATATGTTTGGCAGTATTCGATCCTAACTCCATCAAATTTGCACTATTGAAGCAACTTATTTGGAAAATTGTTGACAGAAGCTTCCCACTAAGCTATTTATCACCTATTTCATGTCAAAAAGCTTTTTAAAGATAGTAATCGAATAGCAAAGTTCTTGAGTTTTTTTTAAAGGTCCTTTAAACACATGAAAACCAATAGCCTATAGGACCTTTTCAAAAAAAAAGTCTAGAGTTCTGATATGCCAACATTATGTGCCCGTTGGGAGTTTATGTTGGAGATAAACGAGTAGGCCGGTGCTAACGAAGAAGAAGGACTGCAAGTCCACAGTTAATTAATGTCATTACCCGAATAAACTCCAAACCCTACAGACGTGTTTCTTTCACTCTCTTCAATAACCAAGTGGTTATGGGCCCAGAGTAGGAAGTTTGGAAGATTCTAGAAGTTGAAAAACAAATTTCTCAAGAAGTTCGAAGTTTTTTCTGGTCAAGATGGTTCTACCGAACGCTTCCGGAAGCGGCGACGGCGTGCAGACGAATCCCCCAGGCTCCAGTTCAAGTCTAGCCGGGTTACCCCCGATTCAACGGCTGATTGGACGCGAAAACTGGTCAACCTGGAAGTTCGCGGTCCAGATGTACCTGGAACACGAAGAACTGTGGGAAGTCGTGCAGCCAACCCCGAACGCCGACGGAACGTTGCCTGAGGTGAACGCCAAGCTGGACCGCAAAACGCGAGCGAAGATCGCGATGTTGGTGGATCCGGGGAATTTCGTCCACATCCAGGAGGCAAAAACGGCGCGCGAGGCGTGGATAAAGCTGGAAGAGACGTTCGGAGATCTCGGACCGGAGCGGAAGATTGGCCTGCTGTGCAAGCTAATCAACACGAAGCTTGTGAACTGCAGCTCGATGGCCGACTACGTCAACCGGATCGTTACGACGTCGATGCAGCTGCGAGGGATCGGTTTCAACGTCGACGAGGAGTGGGTTGGAGCTCTGCTTCTCGCCGGTTTGCCGCCGGAGTACAAGCCGATGGTGATGGCGATCTCAAATTCCGGATTGCCGATCAACGGGGACGTGATCAAGACTCGACTGCTGCAAGAGGTCGAGGAACCGCCAGTTACGGTAGCCCTAGCAACGAAGGACAAGCGGTATCCCACCAAACAAGCGGCAGGTCAGTCGAAAGGACCGAAGTGTCGGTCTTGCCACAAGTTCGGGCACATCGCCAAGGACTGCCAGAGCAAGAATCGACTAGGAGGAAAAGGACAGAGCGCCCTCAGCACCGTTCTGTCCACGATTGGCGCAGCTGAAGAAGACGAGTGGTATTTCGACTCTGGAGCGACCTCGCATCTGACGAAGGACAGAGGTCTGCTGGAGAATCTGCAAGACGGTAGCGGAACGGTGACGGCAGCCAACAATGGTGCCATGAAGGTGGTGGCCACAGGGGACGCGAAGCTGAAAGCAAGCTGTTGCCCTGGTAGCCCAGCCCTTGATGTCCGCAACGTGCAGCTGATTCCGGAGTTAACCACGAACCTGCTTTCCGTAAGTCAAATTGTGGAGAAAGGAAACAAGGTGATCTTCGACAAGCGTGGCTGCCAAGTAGTGAACCCGGATGGAGATGTGTTCGCAACCGGAACCAGGGTGAACAATCTCTTCCGATTCGACGCTGAGAAGCAATCCCGAGCGATGGCGTGTCGAGAATCTGGACAAGCGGAGCTGTGGCACAAACGGATGGGTCATCTGAACGTGCACGGACTGAAGCAGCTCAAGAATGGTTTGGTAACCGGCATCAAGTTCAGCGACGACGGCATCGGCGATTGCAAGGTATGTGCCCTCGGGAAGCAGACGAGACTACCGTTCGGGAAGGCCGGGTCTCGAGCTGAAGAGCTGTTGGAATTGGTCCATTCCGACATCTGCGGACCCATGGAGGAGACGTCGATGGGAGGCAAGCGATATTACATCACCTTCATTGATGACAAGTCGCGGCGCATCCACTTCTACCTCCTGAAGACCAAGTCAGCAGAAGAAGTCCTGGCCGTGTTCCGGGAATACCACTGTCTGGTCGAGAGGCAAACTGGACGAAAGCTGAAGACAATCCGGACGGACAACGGTAAGGAGTATATTAACCGAATGTTCCAGGATTATCTGAAGACGAATGGGATTCGGCACCAAACGACGGTTGACTATACGCCCGAGCAAAACGGGATGGCCGAGCGAGTCAACAGATCCATCGTCGAGCGCTCCAGGTGCATGCTCTTTGAAGCGAACCTACCGAAGCGGTTCTGGGCAGAGGCAGCATCCACAGCGGTGTACCTGCTGAACCGATCACCGACGAAGGGACACGCGAAGACTCCGGAGGAAGTCTGGTCTGGCAAGAAGCCGGATTTGTCTCACCTGCGCATCTTTGGAACATCGGTCATGGCTCATGTACCGAAACAGAAGCGACGTAAGTGGGATGCCAAGGCGGAGGAATGCGTTCTAGTCGGTTACGAGGAGGACACCAAAGGTTACCGAATCTTCAACAAGACGACCCGGTCGGTCACGGTCAGCCGGGACGTGAGGTTCATCAGCGAAGGAGAAACGAGTCACGCGGAAGTTGCGGCCACCGAGCAAGGTGCCGTGTACGTGAAGCTGGATTTGCTGGAATCGCCGGCACAACCTGGTACGGACGGTACTAGGACGACGCCAACCGGGCAGCAGCCGGAGCTGTGTCAACCCGGGCCAAGTCGTGAGCCGGACATTCCGTCGGAGCAAGAGGACCAGTTCGAGGACACCTCGGATGACGAAACGTCTGGAGAATCGAGCTACGAGACAGTCGAAGAAGATCCAGCAGACGTGACCATGACGCTTTCTCCGGCGCTCCCTCCACGCACATCTTCAAATCCACCCGTGTCACAGGTGTTGAGGCGAAGTGGTCGGGAGCGCGCGTTACCAGGCAAGTTGAAAGATTTTGATTTGGGCAACAAAAGTGTACCCCGATCCAATGTTTCAGACAACCCCGGCTCTGAACCTGCGCCGGCAGACGATCGACAAAGCCTGATTGCAGCTGGACGTCCAAGGAAGCGGCTGAACAAAGCGAGCAGCTGTACTGACGATCCATGTACCGTGGGCGAGGCGCTCGGCGGTGGGCAATCTGCGCAGTGGACGGCTGCGATGCAGGAGGAGTACGACTCACTGATGAAGAACGGCACGTGGGACCTGGTGGACCCACCCCCGAACCGGAAGATCGTCGGCTGCAAATGGATCTTCAAAACGAAGCGTGACTCGGAAGGTGCAGTGGTTCGTCACAAGGCCCGATTGGTCGCACAGGGCTTCACGCAGAAGTACGGGTACGATTACGACGAAGTATTTGCGCCCGTGGTGCGACAGACGACTTTCCGGACTCTCCTGGCCGTAGCTGCGAAGCGGAACATGGTGGTGAAGCAGTATGACGTCAAGACCGCGTTTCTCAACGGCGATCTTGAGGAGGAGATCTATATGCGCCAACCACCAGCGTTTGTTGCGGACGGCGACGAGCGGAAAGTGTGCAGACTCAAGAAAAGTCTTTACGGCCTCAAGCAAGCAGCCAGGTCGTGGAACAACAAGCTGCACACCGTACTCGCCAAACAAGGATTCACTAGGTGCAAGGCAGATCCCTGCCTGTACAAGAAGGTGAAGGCGAACAAGTGCTGCTACGTACTGGTGTACGTCGACGATTTGATCGTGGCCAGCGATGCGAGCGGACTCCATCAAGAGCTGGTAGCTGCACTGGAGAAGAATTTCGAGATCAGTCAACTGGGCGACATCCACTACTATCTCGGAATTGAGGTCGAGCGCGATGACCGAGGTGACTTCTTCATCAACCAAGCGAAGTACATCAACCAGGTCGTCGTGAGCAACGGTCTGGACGATGCGAAGGTCTCCAAGATGCCCCTGGACCCTGGGTATCTGAAGCAAGAAGCGGAAGGAGAGCCATTGCCGGACAACGTCGAGTACCAGAAGGTGGTCGGACAGCTGCTGTACCTGTCGGTGAACACGAGACCGGACATTTCCGCAGCGATTTCGATACTGAGCAGGAAGACAGCTGCACCGACTCAAACGGACTGGACCGAGCTCAAGCGGATCATCCGGTACCTGAAGGGGACCAGCCACTATCGTCTGCAGGTGAGCAAGACTGATGAACGAGCTGGACTGATCGGATACTCGGATGCAGACTGGGCGGAGAGCACCGCGGACAGGAAGTCAAACAGCGGACAAATATTCCTGTTCAACGGTGGGACGATCAGCTGGAGCTGTCGCAAGCAGACGTGCGTCGCGCTGTCAACGGCGGAAGCAGAATTCATAGCGTTGGCTGAAGCGACACAAGAAGCTTTGTGGCTGAAGCGATTGCTGGAGGATCTGGACGAGGACGGCGCTGTGACGGTCAACGAGGACAACCAGAGCTGCCTCAAGATGTTGGAGAAGGAGAAGTTCAGCAACCGCACCAAGCACATCGCGACGAAGTACCACTTCATCCGAGACGTGAAGGAGAAGGACGAGGTGAAGTACATCTACTGCCCAACTGAAGAGATGGTAGCAGACATCTTGACGAAGCCACTATCGGGAGTCAGGATGTCCAAGCTGGCAGGAGCGTGCGGATTAGCACCAGCACCTCGAGGAGGAGTGTTGGAGATAAACGAGTAGGCCGGTGCTAACGAAGAAGAATGACTGCAAGTCCACAGTTAATTAATGTCATTACCCGAATAAACTCCAAACCCTACAGACGTGTTTCTTTCACTCTCTTCAATAACCAAGTGTTTATTTATTTTTAATTTTGACCTAATTTTGAAAACAATTCAATCACAGTGCACTTGTCTATGACCGCACTCGCGCATGGCACAGCCCTACCCGCTATGCTGTCAGATGCACCGCGGCCGTGAAAGTTTGCTGTCAGTTTTTGCTTTTGTTTTCAACCTGACAGTTTGCATCGATGCGTCGCGCAAATTCAAAAAGGCAGTTCTGTCAAACAAAACCAAAGTGCAACAAGCGGCGAGTGTGGGAAGGAACCGTTTTTTTCTGTCGTTTCACCGGATTATTTTTTCTCGATTTCGTTTGTTTGTAACCATTTCGAATGCCCAGCAGTGCGCGATGAACAAAACGGTGCTGAAGCGATCCAACACGCTGTCCAATGTGGCCAACATCAGCGCCAGCGAGGAGCAGCTGGACGGGGCGATTTTCTACTGCTTGAACGCGCTGGCCAAGCGGCACACCCCGTCCGAGCAGTTCCGGGCGATCTTCGTGAAGGGCATGTTCCTGAAGCCCAACACGAAGGCGTTCATCCATGTGCTGCACTTCCTGTTCAACGTGTACGACGTGAAGGAGTTCCGGAAGCGCTTCTACTGGCCGATCTACGACAAGAACGCGGAGAGTGCGTTCCGCAGCTCAACGGTCGAGTACGTCAATAGTTTGGTGGAGCGCGGCAAGTTGGATGGAATGGAGCGGATTAAGGCGCACACGGTGGTCCTGCCGGGCGGGGCCAAGTTTATGAAGTTTCTGCTGGTGCTGATCAAGTTCGTGCTGAAGGAGGAGCTGAGGCGGGCCGGAGGAGGTGGCGCGACGGTGGCCGAGGGGAAGATTGTGAGCCGGCGGGATGTGGAAGGGTTGGTGGAGTACCATCGGGAGTGGGACGAAATTGGGGCGAAGATGAGGGAGATTGTGCAGAAGGATTTGGCGGCGATTCAGAGCCGGATTGGCGAGGTGGACGAGCTGCTCGAGGAGATGTTCCGGAATTGTGAAGGGCCGGCGAGGCAGATGAGCTTCGAGAAGTTGATGCAACTTTGGGGGACGTTCAACCGGAAGCGGTTTGAGGAAAATGAGGAACGGAGGCAGAAGATGCGGGTCGTTACGGAGGAGTACAACAAGCTCATCGTTACGGCCAGGAGGAAATTGGAGCCGAAGGAACTTACGCTGGGGATCAACGAGGACGATTTGAAGGAGACTTTGTACCGGCTGGAGGTTCTCTACCCGGACAACGCGTGCCACTTTCGGGAGGTGTTTGACGAGAATGGCAAGATTGACGCGGTCAAAATGTTTGAAATTTTAACGTTCATGCTGCCGGAAGTGACCCACCACTTTGCATCGTTTTCCGTGAGAAGCGTCGAATCACTCAAGTTTGAACTGAAGGAAATCTCGAAGGTCGCCGTCAAATCGGACACAATCTGCCACGAGTTGGCCTCACTCCGACGGAGTTTGCCCTTCATCGACGCCAAATTCCAAGAACTCGACAAACAGGACGAACTCGACGAACTAAACAACGATCTCGGAATTCGAAACAAGATCTTCAACACTCCACCGATCACCCTCAACTTCCAAGAAGCAACCGAAGGCAACACTCGACCAACCTCCAAACGAAACCGGCTAGCCCTCCTCGACGACGACCAGGTCCACCAGCTGAACCTGCGCATGCGAATCCTCTCGTCCAGCATTTGCCAAGCAGTCCCGCGAACTCCACGCTCCGCCCGCAAACCCAAACCCCGAGCAAGTCCCAACGTCTTCGCCGTCCCCAAACCAGCCCGCAAGGAAAAAATGAACCCACTCTCGATGCTGAACAAAATCACCGCCCAAGGCAAACCCAAATCAACCTCTCAAAACCTCCACCCAGTCAACAGCACCATGAACATCTCGTCCCTCTCCGACATCTCCCTACGACCAGAGTTCTCTTCCACCCTACTAGGAACCCCCGAGAAGCAACCCTGCCCCCTCAACCGACGCAGTATTAACGCCAACGAAACACTCACGGCACCACAACCAGAACCCACGCCACCTTTCCAACCGTCCCCGCGTCTCAAGTCCATCTACAGCGAGGACAAACCCACCCCGGATCCAATGTTCCTGCTGGGACCACCCACCAAGCGGAGAAGTTCCCTGCTGCAGCTGGACCAGCTGCAGACGTCGCCCTCCGGGCGGTTAGAACCGTTGGTGGGGGTGGCCAAGGCGAGTGGGATTAGGAGGCAGAGTTCCGGCGGTGGAGGGATCGTTGTGCCGAGGATACGGATAACCGAGCTGAATGGTGATGCCGACTCGGGGATTGGTGGGGAGGAGCAGCAGCAGCGGAGGGTTGGTGAGGCGGACATGGCGGAGTTTGACGATGATGTTGTGGACGATGCGAACGAGAGGACGCTCAATGTGGAGGTAGGTTGAACGATTTTTTGATAGTATCAGAATCGTAGATTGTTGAACCTTCAAGTTCTTCCTCTAGCCGCTGCTTTCAGGTTTTACGGCCGTGGAGGACAAACGGTCTAAACAGTGTCTGGTCCTTGGACGTATTCATGGTCAGTCCAACCCATCTTGCTTGCGTTCTCACGTCGGTGCAAACCCCTTTCGCCGATTCTAGGTCTTCCGAAATTATAGCAATGTAATCGACATAAGTAAAAACTTACTTACTTACTTCTTACTAAGAAGACGCCATCTTTCTCGGTATTGTGCTGCTACTCTCCAATTTCCCAGGTTACAGATCTTCCGGATATCACCATTCACTTGATCTTCCCAACGTGCGCGGTTTCCCTGCTCTTCTGCCTGTTCCGCCAGCTGGTTCAGCGCGGTCAAATAGCAGTCTGACTCCCGTCAATTCGGGCGACATGGCCGGCCCACCTGACCCTCCCGATCCTCGCCTGGGTGGCGATGATCGGTTCTTCAAGAAACAAGTGCAGTTCGTGGTTCATGCATCGTCGCCACACTCCGTCAGACACCTCTTGCCGCATCGTCCTGTTTTCGTGGCCATAGATGACTACCGGTCTAATCAGTGTTTTGTACATCGTCAGCTTCGTGCGGCGTTGCACTCGATCCGATGTGAAGGTCTTCCGTAATCCGAAGAACCCACGATTCCTAACAAAAATACGAGTCCGGATCTCTTTGCTGGTGTCGTTGTCGGCGGTTACCAGCGATCTCAAGTACACGAACTCGCGCACTTCCTCCAACTCATCACCATTCACAGTTAGAGGGGTGAGACTTGCGGGGCCGACGTCCTTGGACCCGCTTCCTCTCATGTACTTTGTCTTCGTCGTATTCATGCCAAGTCCTACAAGCCTTGCTTGTACCTTCAGTCGGGTGTAGATACCTATCACCGTCTCCAAGATTCTTGTCACAATGTCAATGTCATCAGAAAAAGCAAGCTACACGTGACACATCACACCATCCAAGGTAGCCTTGATCAGCCGAGTCAGTTTATCCGGGAATCCGTTCTCGTGCATAATCTGCCATAGATGCTCGCGGTCGACTGTATCGTACGCTGCCTTGAAATCGATGAAGATGTGTGGATATGTTATACTCACGACATTTCTCGAGGATCTGTAGGAGACCAAATATTTGGTCCGTGGTTGAGCGCGCGCCAGTGAAGCCCGCCTGATGGGGGTCTACGAACCTCCGTGCGTACGGTGTCTGCAGAAGGCATAAGATCTGGGAGAGGTTTTTGTAGGCCGCGGTGATAAGCGTGATGACGCGGTAGTTACCGCAGTCCAGCTTATCGCCCTTTTTGTAGATGGGACACACGACACCATCCATCCATTTTTCTGGTAGTTTCGCCTCCCCCAGATTTTAGAAATCACTAAGTGGATCGCCCTCGCCAACTGCTCTCCTGTATATGCTGTATTTGTATTTTATTTTTCAAAAATATAACGAAGGTACAACCTTTTTTGTATACATTGACTTAAATGCTTAAACGATAAGGACCTTATGTTTCATGAAAACTATTTGAAAAAAAGCTATTTGAAGAGCTCACCGAGTAACCGATCTTTACCGGCGGCTCTGTTGTTCTTTAGCTGCCTGATCTCCTTCTTCACCGTCTCCAGATCAGGTGCCGGGAACTGTTGGTCAGCAGCGGGCGGTCCAAGTTGGGCTTCAAAGCCGTCTCCATGCGCTACATCGCCGTTGAGGTGCTCGTTGAAGAACTGCTGCCACCTGTTCAACATCTCGCCTTTGTCCATAAGAAGGTTTCCCTCGGCGTCCCGACAAGTGTTGGCTTGCGGCGCATAGCCTTTGCGGCACCGTTTAACCTTCTCGTAGAACTTTCGCCTCTCGTTCTGCCGGAACAGCTGCTCCTTTTCGGCGCGATCGCGGTCTTCCTTAGCTTGAAAACTGTTCTCTGCTATTTCAGCGCTTGTTAATAAAGCGCCCACGTTTTCATCAGTTGCGGCTATCAGCTTCACCGCATAAGCTGCTTTCTTCGAGTAGCCGCTGGCACTCCTCGTCGAACCAGCGCTGCTTTCCAACTCGGACCGTACTACCTGGCGCGGCTTCAGCGGCACTGCCGATGGCCGAGCATATTCTGTTTCATCCATCGTTGAGCGAGGCAGCGCCGAGTTCCTCCTCCGTTGGCAGGCTCGCTTCCAGCTGTTGCACGTAGTGCTGAGCCGCAGCCGTGCCCTGCAGCCGCTCGGTGTTGAACGGCGGTGGGAGCCGGTTCCGTGCGGATGTTCCGTGTGTCCGAGAAGAATCGGCCGTCGATGAGGACGTGGTCGATTTGTGTTTGTGTTCGTTGGTTAGGCGATGTCCAGGTGACTTTGTGGATGTCTTTCCGGGGGAACAATGTGCTGCGTACCACCATACCGCGGGAGGCTGCGAAGTTGATGCACCGCTGGCCGTTGGATCACCGGCTTGTACATTTCCTCCCTTCCTATGGGGGCGTTCACATCTCAATCTTGACAATCTTGACGTCCCTCTGCGGGCAGCTGTCGAACTTCTGCTCCAGCTTCGCGTAGAACGCTTCCTTCTCGGCATCGGATGATTCCTCGTGTGGGCAATGTACGTTGAAGATGTGATAGTTGAAGAAACGGCCTTTAATCCTCAACCTACACATCCGGTCGTTGATCGGCTCCGCCGCTCTGGTACATGGTGAGTTCCAAAGCATCATCCTCCCACATCTCTCTTCCAGCACATCTCCTGCAGTGCTACAACATCGAAGTTGCGGGGTTTGAGCTCGTTCAACAGAGCGTACTCATACCCATCGAAACGTAGCGATCTGCAGTTCCATGTTCCGAGTTTCCAATCGGTGTCCTTTTTGTGCCTAGGTCTATGCCGTTTGTTCCGGATGCTTATTCCTTCTTGATTGTTCGTAATGGTGTGATTTTCGGTATGCAGCTGGATTGAGGCTCCGAATATCTAGTCTCGGGGTGGAGCTGCCACCTTGAAGCTACCGAGACCCAGCTCCGGTTTTCTCTAGACACAGTAACGGGGTTTTTCACCAAAATTGAAAGACTTGCAGTTCCACGTCCCAAGTTCCCAATCACTGAAATATCGCAAATTTGACTCACTTGGTACACATCCGAATAACTATCCCTTCCATCTCCCCAGGAAACCAACAAATCCGGCGAAGACCTCTCCAGCACGCTAATCGGAGTGGCCATCGGCAAGCTATCGCTCACGGAGGACTTTTGCTTGCCCGTTGCCGAAACTGCCTCATCCCTGGACACGGACGAACAGCCGCCTCCCCCGCCAACCCCCTCCTCGACGGGCACCAACGACGAAGATCTGTTCAACGTTAGCGATGGCATCCTGACGGATTTCGACTAGAAAGAGTTTGTTTGCACGGTTTTTATCCCCATTTTTACTCGCGCCTGTTATTAGCGAAAAATATAAACAGATTTATACATTTCTTCAGTTGTTTGGGTTAGTGCATCTCCAGCGCGGGTAGCAAATATCGAAGCAAATCAAATTTGCACCCGACGTCAACCCCACCGCGGTACCTGTCGCGGTAGCAAATTTACTCTCAGTTCTTCGGGATTTCACTTTGCTACCCGATTTTCTGCTGGTTTGCTACTGTGGCAAATGGAATGATGCACGGAAAACTGAATCGTGCCCGAAAAAAAAATGAAATTGTTTTTTTTATGAATAAAAAAATTAAAAAAATGACAAAATAAAAAAATATAAATAAAAAAAAAATAAAAATATAAAAAAAAGTACAAAATTCTAAAAAAATAAAAATATCAAAAAAAAATTAAAAATTTAAAAAATAAAATAATTTTATAAAATTAAAACATTGAAAAAAATTTAAAAATAAAAATAATAAAACATTTAAAAAAATTCACACGAATCATGCACGGAAAAAAAATTTAAATTGTTGTTTTTATGTATAAAAAAATAAAAAAAAATGACAAAATTAAAATAAAATGAAAAAAAAATTAAACAAAAATTAAAAAATTCAACAAAAAAAAAAAATAAAAAAAAAAATACTAAAATTCAAATATAAAATTGAAAAAAAATTAGGGAAATTGAAAAAAATAAAAAAAAAATTAAAAAGAATTAAAAAATTACAAAAAATCAAAAGGTTTTTAAAATATTAAAAATATTAGAATAAGGCTGGTACAAATATTTTTAAAAGTTTTTGTCACCCCCCCCCCCTTCAAAATTGGCCCGAAAAATCAGGGGGCAAAAAAAATATTTTTACAATAAACTTCAAAATTTCAATGAAAATTCAAGTGCAACCAGCTGAAATCAAATTAAAATACATTCTTCAGCGTTTAAAATCATTTTAGCATGTTTGGGTTTATTAAAAAATCTTAAGATTTTTTTAAAATTTTCGATGCAAAACCTTTTTTTTCGATACAATTTTTGTTTTTGTCAGATCTTAGATTTTTTGAAAACTAATGATTGCAAAACAACTGAACTAGTGTAAAATGCATTTTAAAACACTTTTTTCATTTAAATGTGAAGACTATGGCTTGTTATTTAAATTTTTATATTTTTTTATTTTTTTGCCCCCCCCCCCCCCCCTTGACCTCGGCCAGGGCCGAGGGACAAAAACTTTTTTTAATATTTGCATCGGCCTAAATTAAAAATAAAAAAAAAAAATAAAAAAAAACATTTAAATAAATATAAAAAAATAAAAAATTTAAAAATAAAAAAAAATCAAATAAAATATAAAAAACACAATTTTTCTGTAAATTTGAAAAAAAATAAAAAATAAAAAATATTGAGAAATTTTTTAAAAAAATTAGAAAAATTAAAAAAAAAAAATTTAAAAAAATGTAAAAAAATCGCTAAATAAAAAAAAATAAGAAAATTAAAAAAAATTTAAAAAAGTAAAAAATTTCAAGATAAAAAAAATTAAATTGAGCATGAGCATGAGCATGAGAGATCACCCATGGTTGCCCCTCCGTTGCTGAATAGAACCGTAATATCCTTTCAGCACTACTGATTATAGGCTTCGACGATCTAGTGGTGTTTCCCTTATCAACAGCATGTATGAATGCGCTGAAAAGATAAAACACCATGATTGCTAAAGCTAGATCAGTTGCGAATAGGTAACAGTCATTGGCCACCAACGGCGCCCGCCATGTCAGTTTGTAGACCTCGATTTTAAGGGACGGGAATGTTAGTTAGCGCAGGTTGCTACTAGGGCAGCTGATTTACTCTGTGCTTACACCCCACGAGCGCCAGGAACCTGAAAATTTGTTAGTAGGATAGGGTGTTTGGTCAGGATTCATCATAGAAGATGATGATGCGACCCAAAATCATAGTGTCTGTTGAAAGGTATTATATTTTATTCTCAAGGCAAGCAATCGGATGCTGCGGATGAGACATTTCCCGTTTATCGGTTGTTAAATTTTAAATAAGATGGTTTAATCTTAGACAGCCGGCTGTGGAAAGATAGAACCACAATCATTTGTTATTAAAGAATCAATAATTAAACAGTGTACCTCTTAAATTGAGATGTTTTTACGAGTTTTAAATGATTGATGTTTAGTGAGGTACTGATTAACGAAGAAACGATGAGTTACGATGTTTATCGAGCTAAAATTGTATGAGAAGGTTTTGTTGATGTTGCACACCGACGACGAACGCGAAAAATCTTGCGACCCGACGGAAAGGCATCGCGAATTGGACTCAGAATCAATAACGCCGCGATTAAGATTTTAAACTTAAAGAATTTTATCTGCAAAATACTCAAAATTTTACATGAAACGATCTTGCCCGAAATTAACTAGACGTTTCAAATGCAGCGGTTTTCTTACAAAATTACCCGCGCATCGTACTCAAGAACAGCAAAAAAAACAAGCGCGACGGCCGCGACGTGAACCGGCGATATCGAATTATTCAACAGAAATCAAAACGCGCATACACACACACACACTTTTCTCTCTCGCTCTATCTCTCTCCCTCTCTCCCTCTCTCTCTCTCTCTCTCTCTCTCTCTCTCTCTCTCTCTCTCTCTCTCTCTCTCTCTCTCTCTCTCTCTCACACACACACACACACACACACACACACACACATACACACACACACACACGACATGGAACGAACTCACCCGAAAAAAATGTCACCGGTGCTTGTTTTGCTATCATCTACATTTCAAGATAAAAAAAAAAAATTAAATTTAAAAAAAATAAAAAAATTACCAAAACATAAAAAAATTATAAAAAAAATTCAATTTTAAAAAACTACAAAATAAAAAAAAAATAAAAAAATACTAGTGTAAAATGCATTTTAAAACACTTTTTTCATTTAAATGTGAAGACTATGGCTTGTTATTTAAATTTTTATATTTTTTTATTTTTTTTTGCCCCCCCCCTTGACCTCGGCCAGGGCCGAGGGACAAAAACTTTTTTTAATATTTGCATCGGCCTAAATTAAAAATAAAAAAAAATAAAAAAAAACATTTAAATAAATATAAAAAAATAAAAAATTTAAAAATAAAAAAAAATCAAATAAAATATAAAAAACACAATTTTTCTGTAAATTTGAAAAAAAAATAAAAAATAAAAAATATTGAGAAATTTTTTAAAAAAATTAGAAAAATTAAAAAAAAACATTTAAAAAAATGTAAAAAAATCGCTAAATAAAAAAAAATAAGAAAATTAAAAAAAATTTAAAAAAGTAAAAAATTTCAAGATAAAAAAATTAAATTTAAAAAAAATAAAAAAAATTAACAAAACATAAAAAAATTATAAAAAAAATTCAATTTTAAAAAACTACAAAATAAAAAAATTAAAAAAATTATAAAAAAATTAAAAAAAACTAAAAAAAAATATAAAAATTAAAAAATGGCAAAAAAAAGTAAAAAAATAAAAAAAAATAAAAATTAATTAAAACAAATTTAAAAGACTAAAAAAAGAAACACAAAAAATTGAAAACATTCAAAAAATAAAATCTAATTTAAAAAAAGAAATTAAAAAAATAAACAAATCTTAAAAAATTAAAAAAAAAACAAAATATCAGAAAATTTCAATGAAAAATATTAAAAACTGGGAAAATTAAAAAACAAAAAAATTAAAAAGATTGAAAAAATTGAAAAAAATAACCAGAAATTTAAAAAATAAAAAATTAAATAAAACTAAGCTATTAAAACGTATTTTTTATTTTTATCGTATTTTTGAATTTTCGAATTTTAATTTTTTGACTTTTTGAATTTTTGTAAAAGCTATTTAAAGCTATTTAAACGCATTTTTGAATTTGTGTATTTTTGAATTTTAAAATGTTCGAATTTTAAATTATTAAATTTTTGATTTTTTTTAATTTTTGAGTTTTTGAATTTTTGCATTCAAAACTTTGCCCCCGGCTTGCCGGTACTTGTCGGGTATCAGAAAATGAGTACCCGAAAGGTACCGACACATATTTTTCTTCTACAGATGAACTTGAGATCAAATTTGATACCTGCTTTGCTACGCGCGGTGGGAGACTCGGGGGCAAACTCGAGAGCAAATTTGGTGGGTAGCAAATTGTTTAACTTTCGACATTTTCGAAGAATGAAATTCTTTGAAATTTAAAAGTTTAATAAACTTTTAGCATTTCTAGGCATGAATCAACACATAATTATTGATTTTGAAGGTAAACCAGAGCAAAAAATGATAAAAACTCATATTTGCCCCCCGCGGTGGGCTTGTTTCGGTGGCAAATTTGCTACCCTAGCGGTGGGGATGACGGAGTTTTTTCAAGGTGGCAAATGGGTCATTCCATCTCAACTGTGCACGAAAAAGTGCAAATTTGAAAATAACCCTCTCCGATCCTGCTCAAATTTGGCAGAGCTGTTGATACTATCAAAACATGCAAGAATCCCGAATTTCATCAAAATCGGACCACCCCCTCAATTTTTGTACCTCCCCAAAAAATCGACTTTTTGGCGAATTTTGACCAAACCTTCAAGTTTCAAACGACGATAACTCATGAATAACAAATCTTAGAGGGTCGGTCTTGGACTCAATTTTGAAGGAAATCGGACGTAGAATCCATTTCTGTGGTCAAATTTTTGATTAATTTATTTTTTCTACCTGTATTGCGCAATTGAAAACATTAAACGGCCGTATCTCAAAACACCCCAACTTATTTTTTTTATTTGACATCACCATCGTGTTCCCCGGCCAATTTTACATAAGAATCACTTATCGACAAAAAGGAATATGTTTCGTTCCAGAGATATCGAATTTTAAAGTTTTGTGTTTTCGAGGTTACCTACATCAGCTTCATTCGCCGCATCTGCTAGAAGCACACAGGCGGGCTGATCAATAACTGCTACCTGGTGTTCTAGGAGATGATTAATTTAATTTATATTTTCATAATTTTACGCAAATATTTATTCAAATGGCTAATAGGGGAAATTCTGGTATGTTTGGCAGATTAAGTCCTCGCTCCTAGTTTCGTCCAATTTGCTCATTTTCACTATTTAAACAACAAATTTTGCAAAACTTTTGATAGAAACTTGCTTGTTCACTTCTTATTGAGCTATTTATCACTCGATTTCAGTTGAAAACGCTTTTAATCAGCTGTAATTGAATGCCAAAGCGCTGATATGGCAACATAAGAGGAACGCTGGAATTAGATGCTGTTCCCCTACCTATCAATCTATTTTTGTGAAAGGAATATTTATTGGGTTATTTTACGTGTTGCTAACCGTTTAAGAGTACCTCCGAGGCCATGACTAGGGCCTTCATCATGAGCGGTAGCAAAATAGTGCCATTCAGCAAAAACCCCAAAACCTGCTTTATTATTATTATTATTATAGTTCATTATTGACACTTTACCATAATTTGGCAAATCCTATTTATGGTTTAAAAGATTGATCATATTAAATCAATTTTAATACTGTGAGCCAGCTCCATTTGATTAAAAGAATCCAGGAATGATGTAAGGAAAAAAAAATACTGTTGTTCGGACGGTGTCGAAATCATGGCAACTAAATTTGGGGAATTAGCCGCTTTGCAGCAGATCAAACTTTGTGATTTTCTTACATTTTTCAGTTTTATACTTTCCAGAAATCCTTTTCCTACTCCTTGTGATCGTCCTTCACTAGAGTACAACGTATCAACAAATTTTATTAATTTTTGTTCATATTTTTTACTCAGTAATGTATCGTGTACTTATTGTTCAGTGTTACTAACAAGATTAATTGCATTTTCCTGCTCGCTCCGTCGGAATCCAATTCTGCCCTTTACTGTGTGTCGTTATTGCTCTGTCCTGTGGGTTAGCACAGAAATTCACTTCATTCATTTTTTTGAGCAGATAAACATTCGTGATTCAACTCCAGTTTCCTACAGTGTTATACAGTAAATTTTTGCCCAATTTGATAAAGATTATTTATGATGAAATATTATTTCAATAAATGACCAGGTAGCAGTTATTGATCAGCCCGCCTGTGTGCTTCTAGCAGATGCGGCGAATGAAGCTGATGTAGGTAATCTCGAAAACACAAAACTTTAAAATTCGATATCTCTGGAACGAAACATATTACTTTTTGTCGATAAGTGATTCTTATGTAAAATTGACCGGGGAACACGATGGTGAGGTCAAATAAAAAAAATAAGTTGGGGTGTTTTGAGATACGGCCGTTTAAAGTTTTCAATTGCGCAATACAGGTAGACAAAATATATTAATCAACATTTTGATCACGGAAATGGATTCTACGTCCAATTTCCTTCAAAATTGAGTCTAAGACCGACCCTCTAAGATTTGTAGTTCCTGAGTTATCGTCGTTTGAAACTTGAAGGTTTGGTCAAAAATCGCCAAAAAGTCGATTTTTTGAGGAGGTACAAAAATGGAGGGGGTGGTCCGATTTGGATGAAATTCGGGATTCTTGCATGTTTTGATAGTATCAACAGCTCTGCCAAATTTGAGCAGGATCGGAGAGGGTAATTTTCAAATGCTGTTCCGCTTCAGATGGAATGACCCAAATTTGATCTCGGTATTCATGAGCCCCAGCGCTGGAGATGCCCTTAGTTGTGAGTGTGTGATGTATCACTGTTCTACGAAATTGGCGACAAACTTGCGCGTGTGTGTTGTGTCTGTAAATCTTTATTCCTAAAATTGTGAGCTAAACTAATTGTCTAGCAGCAAGTAGAGCAAAGAAGAAAAAAAAAGGTGTCTTATCAACTAGCACAAAATAAATCTAACTCTGTTCTCTCGTTTGTTTTCTGTACATTGAGATAGTTTTTTCCTAAACCATAAAACACAAAACGTGCAAAAATAAATCTCACCGTTTTCAATTGATGGCAAACGTATCTCGTTGAAAAGAACGAAATTATAATAAAGAGAACTTAGTGGTTAAAAAAAATAGTACAGTAAAATGCACCTTATTCTACAGTTGGGGTGAGAAAAAAAAGGAGAAAATACAGAAAAAATGCTGTTTTTGTTCAGTTGTAAAACTAATATGCTCTTCATGTTCAGTGCGCGAAGTTCAACCGGTTTGGAGCACTCACACAAAAATGTCGTTTATCACTACGTCTAATAAAACTCACTTAAGTTCTATTTGTACAGTCCTATCGTAATAAAAAAATGCCTCCTCGTTTGCTTCTGTTCAATTAAGGTGGGCAAATCTAAAACTTATCTTAATGTTTTGTTTTTCATTCTAGAACTGATTGGTCCTAACGATAAGATTCTTCTATGTATTCTAGCCCTTTCTTCTTCTTTTTTTCGCCAAACACTATCCAAAGTTAAACTGAAAGTTTTGAAATAAAGTCGAGTTCGATTTTGCTAGGCCTAACCGCTAAGTGAAATGATAAATTTTTAGCTTTCTTATTACAATTCTAAGAAATGAAACCTTCCAAAACTTTTTACAGAAGAAACGTGTCGATCGTGTGTAAAACTCTCTGTCAAAAATCGAAACCGCCTTAAAACACCTTCGGCACCAGTGCGTACGGCACCGACGCGCAGTAGCGCTGCCAGGCCGAGTTGTACTTTTTGGCATTGCGCTCGTTGAGGCGGGCGGCGCGGTGAACCAGCAGCGCCACCGTGAAGAGCACCGCCAGCAGCGGCGGCCAGGCGAAGCGCCAGTACAACAGCGGCAGCAGGGAAACACTCTGCAGGATGTCGCCGGCGTAGTTGGGCTGACGGAGCCGGCCCCACGCCTTGGCCACGAGCAGCCGGCGGCCCTGGAACGTGGGCAGCGTCTCCAGATCTGTGAAGAGGGAGAAAGGTGGGAGGTTAGTTGTGTTGAATGATTAAAACTGTGTTTGAAACCTTGTCTCATTACAGGTTGAAGTGTGGTTGGCTTGTGGAGATCCGAAGAGTTGAACAGAAATTACATTTTATCGGCAGTAAAAAATCTCAAATTAAGCTTACTTTTTCAAAAGGTCCTATATACATAGGAAATTCATGGCGCATTGGTTGTTTAAAAAAAGTAATTTAGAAATCTTCTTTGAAATGCGAATCTGAATCTGAATATTCTATATTCGCCCAGGCCATCTGCTTTTCAACTGTACAGTGACTTTCAGTCCCCTTCCCCATCACGGACGGTAACTTTATGTACCTTTCATGCAATAATTCAATTCAATTTAGTTTTTATTCAATAAATAATCAGTTCACAATTTGTTACTATTAAACCTAATAGAGATTTGGAGGTCCTTTCAGCTATGTTTTGATAATGTTTGTCCATGGACACAATTGGTTATTCTAAAGGGCTAATCAAAAGTCTCCCGCCCGTGTGGATCAATCGGACCGCGCACTGGACTCACAATCCAGAGGTTGCTGGTTCGAATCCCGCGGTGGGCGCTCTAAAATTCTAAGTGTAAATATGGGTATCCGGCGCCGTCGCTCCGTGCCATACTTTCAAACACTTAGGAGCCCAGGGCGGCGAAGTCGTTGTAGTTAAAAGGAAGACACTAGTGGTTGGTACTAGCAATGGTGGTCGACAGCTATAAAGTCAACTTCGTTTTTAATCATGAGCTCTCCCAGAGCCATTAACTGTTCTGCCTTGTTCCGGCAGGCACGAAAACGGGTTAACATCTCCCCAGCAAGAGCGAAAAACTCTGGCAGGGTAAAGAGATCATCTCCGGACACCGCTGCTTGTTCCGGAACCGTACCGCTCGCCGCGGTCACGCTTGCGTAAGAATCTCCCCAGTCGGGAGGAAACGCTGGAGCTGGGATGGGATAAACAAAGAGAAAAAAACCTATTGTCAAACTAAACCACTTTCAACATGGCCGCTTCTGTCAACCTAAACCAGTCCTTTCTTATGAGGAGAAAATGAGAAGTATTATAATTTGAGTTAAAAAAAATTAAATCAATTTCACAAATAATTGTAAATTGCATTAATAGATTGATTAAAATATTTTCAATTGAAAGGCATTTAATTCTATCGTACACCGAATGTTGACTTATCAGCATTTTCATTTCAAAAAACAATACATTTTATGATCTGACTATTCTTTTGCCCATTTGTTATTTTTTTTACGCGTTACATAGAAATGTTATCTATATTGAACAGTATTAAACCTTTGCTTCCCATGAAATTAAAATGTGGTGTGAAGAAACAACATTGTAGAACTAGATTTAAAAAGCAAACAAAAATAATGGCCACAGTTTAGCCTATTTGATTTTTTCGCACTTTTTTATTTCAACACATTGCCACAAATTGAAAAACAAACTTTTTGCTCTTTGAAGTGAATGAATTGGTACAAATTTGAATTTTTGCCAGCCATTTCTTTCGATTCTGACACCTTAGGGCGTGCGACCTATGGAATGTTAACTTTCTTTAAAGTTGAGTAAAAATGGTCGTTGAATTCGACGTGCTCCTCTTTGGGGAACTGGGAAAGATTTATTTACTTTCTTTGCGTAACGGGACAACGACAGGAGCAGATCTAAGAAAAAATCTCCCCTCCCATTTAATGACTTGCAGGCTTTTTGAGATTTTTTCAGATTGAAGTAAGAAAACGCATTTAAATCGTATTGCTTTTTTCCCATCCAAATGAAAATTAAAAATCTTTCATATAAAAAACACATAAAAAATTGAAGAAGTGAACATTTTTTGACTCATCTTTGATTTGCCAACCATTTTAAGTAATTTGTATCCTGCAGCTCCTTATGAACGGATTCACCGTAAAACGATGGAACATAAACTCAGGATTCACCACCCACGTGCAACCGCAAATTTTAACAGCCAAATTAAAAAAAAAAATCTGCGAGGAAAAACTAAACAACTTTTTACCAAAGAAAAAGTCATCCGCATGATTGAGCACTGAGTTGAAAAACATCAACAAGAAAATTTGAATTGTCAAGCAATCTGAATCACAGATTGCTTGATATTTGTTTTCGAATACGAATTTTCTTGCAACAAACAGAAGAAGACTACAAACGTAAACACTCAAAAAGAAGACTCTATCCAGCCGTCCCGTCCCAGCGCTGGAGTATTCCGGTCAGCCGCGGAACGATTAGTCTTGATCTCAGAGGTGGCCTGCTCCTCGAGGTAGGCCTTTCTCGCGGCACAGCCACGGAAGTTTCCAGTATGGTTGCCATCGCAGTTCGCGCACTTGACAGGAGACCGTTGCTGCTGAGCGTCGCTTTCACTCAGCTTTGCTTTTTGGGGAAGTGTGCACTTCTCCGTGAAATGCATTTCACCGAACTTAACGCAGCGCAACGGGGGGGTTGCAGTTTCTTGAGCCGTGGCCGAATTTTTGGCAACGGTGGCATTGAGCTGCGTCCGTCGAGTTCTTGGAAAAGTACCGCCAAGTTACCCAGAATCCAGCGTCTTTGTCCGTCGGAGGTCCTGAAGCTTAACGGTACCACGGTCGAAGTAGAGTAGGTACAACACGTCGCTGAGGAAAAATTGGCAAATTTTGAGACGAGATTTGTCTGATCACGCCTTCCGTCGGACGGGGAAGTAAATGTTGGCCCCGGTCTAACATAGAGGTTAGGTCGTTAGCTCAGTCCAGGTGTAGGAGTCGTTTCCCTGGGTCCTGCTTCGGTGGAGTCGCTGGTAGGCAGTTGGACTCACAATCCAAAGGTCGTCAGTTCGAATCCCGGGGTGGATGGAAGCTAAGGTGTAAAAAGAGGTTTGCAATTGCCTCAACAATCAATCCTTCGGACACCTAGTTTCGAGTAGGAATCTCGCAATCGAGAACGCCAAGGCAATGCTGTAGAGCGAATAATTTGATTTGATTGATAAATTGAAAATTACACATTTTTGGTGTCAAATTTTATGTTAGAAACAAATGCCGTGATTTAGGAATTTTAAGTTAGGATGTTTTTTAAATTATTTTTTTTTCAATTTAATCTAAAATTCGGATTTTCTCTATTATTTAATACTTGAATTGATGGTTTTTTTTTATAAATATAGATACTTTTAGCTCTGGAATTATTTTTTTTTTTGTATCTTAATAGTTTTTGATTTTTAAATTGTGATTATTTAAAATTTGTTTTTTTTTTAAGTTTCCATGTTTTTTTTTAATTTCAAAATCGATTTTAAAAAATATTTAAATTTCTGTTAATTTTTCTGCCAAACAATTTAATTATAATTGTTAGGCTTTTCCATCTGGTTTGTTTCATTTCGAGCAAAAAACAAAATCCGTCCTTTTAATATGCAGATTCTTCGTTTTGAGATTCGGCATTACAAGGCAATTCAAAATTTTCAAAAATATTAATACGTTTGTAATTTTCTGTCGCTTTTAAAAAGGCAAACTCAAATTATTTGATTTTTTTTTTTCAACAAATTGTATTGCAACGTCAATCGTCAAAAATCTTTTCGTGACTCTTTCCTTGACTTGGGCGTTTTTTTTTACATGGAGTTTCGCGTTCCTTCCTATCTCCGTATCAGCCTGTAGCTTATCGCACACAACCGTAACTGGCTACGTTGTTGACCCTTTCCAGGGTGACCACTCAAATTCCCGACTTTTTTCCAGACTTTTCCAGAATGCTCAAATAATATGCATTTCTTATCTAAAGAATGATTTCAAACAAAAAACTTTCTATAAGAAAAGTCAATATTAACCACCGAAAAAAAAATCTCAATGAATTAAAAAAAATCCAAATATAGGCATTTTTTGAAAATACAGAAACTAAACAACAAAATTTCAATTCAACTTCAAAAATGTAATTTCATTATTATGATTCAGAGTAGAAACACAAACAATTAGTCTTTGAAAAAATAATCGAAAGTTCAACAATACTTATAACTTCTATGGTAGTTTTTAAATTGGAAAACTTATTGTTTTTTGATATATTTTTTAACTTCATCATCATTTTAAATCAAAGAATGATTTAAACGTAATTGCTGTTATTATTCATTTAAAGGATTTAGAAAAATGTTAAGGAATTCATAAATGAAAATGTTTTTGCCAAGTTCCCTTTTTAATTATGTAATTTTTGATAATGAATTTTCAAATCAATTTTCATTTTTCTAGTGGTCAGTATTTAACTGTTTTTTTTTTTCAATGAAAATTCAGTTTGATATGATTTTATGTTTTCCCACTTATTTTAAGCGACTGTTTGAAGAGACATTTTTTTAAATAATTATGCAAGAACTCAAAATTTCTTGGATTTTTTTTTTTGCAATTTCAATATTTTCTTCATGGTTTCAAAACGTAAAAATCTTTTTCAATTTTGTATTTTATTCGATATTTAAGTTTTCCGCAAACTGAAAATCAAGCTTTATCTATGGCAGGTAATTTACCCATACTCACAAAAAAAAGTTCAAGAGCAACATTTGGAACATATTACAACATACTCAAGTTCGAATCCTGTTTCAAATATTCAATTATGTGACAAAATGCTCTATTTTTATATTAGTTTTTCATCAACTTTACCTCTTGTTTTGTGAACAAAATTAAAAGCGATCATTTGATTCATAAAAAAATATGAAAATCTGTGTGAAAGACTCCAATATTCATAAAGATTTTAAAGGTCTTAAACAACTTTTCCATACTCAAATGTATTGAAATAGTGAAAATAACCAAAAACTTAAAGTAAGTTACTAAAGCAGAAATGAGTGAATTCAATTTGAAAATTGTACAAAATATTACAAAATTTCAAGAGTTAAAAAAGCTCAGATTTCCCGACTTTTTTACATAAAATCATAAATTCCCGACTTTTTCCCGATTTCCCGACTTGAGTGGCCACCCTGCCCTTTCCCTAACACGTACGTAAAATTCAAGTACTTAGAGACAACATTCACTTATTCTTCCGCCTTATGGAATATGACTGTAACATAATTACTTCATCGTTTATTTAGCAACTTTGTATTTTTTTAGATTCAAAATTCCAAAATCATACTTAAGACATGTGAAAACGTGAACATGAAATCATGTTGTTTTTTGAAGGTAAGTAAGCTAGAGGAGAAACACTACAGATAAAATGGAGAAAACCCGAAGCGAGAAACCACTATGATAGTATTCTGAGCGATTGTCGGAGGGCGAAGTCAAACTTGGTCACGAACAGTGTGAAGTTTGCACTAGCTTTGACGCCAAGTAACAAAAGAAATCGACGAACAAAGCCTTCCGATAGAAGCCATACGTCGCCAAAAATGCTATCAATTTCATTTGATACTTCGCCTAATAAAACCTGAGTGAGCCTTCAGTAGAGCACTCGAATATTGCGTCTGTGAT
Organism: Culex pipiens pallens; assembly: GCF_016801865.2. Taxonomy (NCBI): domain Eukaryota; kingdom Metazoa; phylum Arthropoda; class Insecta; order Diptera; family Culicidae; genus Culex; species Culex pipiens. The sequence goes on from NC_068939.1 coordinate 126,054,363, forward strand.
CGGGAAACGCGAATTAGTGCAAATTTGAACATGCCAGCCTCTAGAAACGCATAGCTTTCACACCTGTAAATCAGACGACCCCTTTCAGATTCCCCGCGCGCTCGCGCACAATACAGCATCAACATCGACAGCAGAACAACAACTTTTCAAATGCCTCTTTCACAACAGACAAAAGCGCGCGCGCTTTACCCGCTCTCTCTACACACAAGTATCGACTCAGTCTCAGGTGTGTCGATATTATTTTTAACACGTTTCGTTCCTCCCTCCGCCAGTGTTGGCAACATTCTTCTCGCTCTCTTTTTTGTGCTGCCCATTGCATAAGTGTTGTGCGTTCTTGGGCGCGCTTGTTAGAGTCAACATTCCAATGCAAATAAAATGATAAACTCACCGATAAACTTCTCGCCGAGCGGATTCAGCCGGTACTGGTGCTTCAGGCGGTTCGCGGACCGCTTGATGGCGAGTCCGAGCAGGGCAAGCGCGGCCACGGCGGCGAGGGCCCACACCGGCACTTCCGGCAGCTTGTGGGCGGCGATGTATTTGGGGAGCAGGGTCAGCGTGAAGGGGAACACGGCGTACCGGAGCAGCAGCTGGGCGCCGAAGCCTTCGCTTTGCAGGTCGAACGAGTGGGTTAGGTGATGTTCGTAGGCGAGGAGGTCTAGGAGGTAGAGGACGGTGAGGGAGGCGGCGAGGACGGGGGTGGGTTCGAACTCGGTGTTGCGAGCGATGAAGGTTAGCTTGTCGAGGAGGGGGAGGTCGGTTTCGGAAGTGGGGAGGGTTGGGAAGTGGACGTTGCGGTACAGGATGATGGAGTTGAAGAGGAGGGCCAGGGTGAGGGAGATGTGGTAGTGGACGAGCTTGAGGTTGATGGTGTTGAAGGAGAGCGGGTTGATTTCGCGGCCGAGGAAGAAGTCGGAGAGGATGCGGCCGGATTTGGCGTACGGGTTCCAGGCGGTTTGTGGGACGTAGCGGGACTTGACGAAGGCTAGGAGCGCGGTGATGAGGGCGTGGACGAGGCTGATGACCAGCAGTTGGTTGTAGCCCTTGCTGATGGTGCTGATGAGCGGGTATTTGTAGCAGTATTCCGCGACGAAGACGGCCAATCCGGTGAAGGTGGCGCAGGACAGGCCGGTGAAGACGTAGCTCTGCTGGCCGCGGATTTCGTCGACGATTTTGACGGCTTTGCCGATCGGGATGGTTGAGATCAGGGCGATAGCCCACGTGAAGAGCAGGAAGATGACGGCGACCTCGCGGTTAAAGTACGTTGAAATGGCCTTGAATTCGTCCAGGTTGGTGGGCAGTTTGAAGGAACAATCCCGATGGGCCGCTCCCGAGCAGAAGTGGTTGATGAAGAAGATGAAGGCGGGCACCAGAAGCAACACGGCCGCAGCACCCAGATTTCCTCCGAATTCACGCAGGTCCTGCAGCTGTTTTGAGGCACTTCGCCGCGCGTACGACTTTTCCCGAACTCCGTTGTCATCCCGGCGGAAGCTCTGGAACTCAATGTCCTCGTGGTCGGAGAATTCCTGCGAATCATTCGCCACACTGACCGATCGCGACGCCGTGGCACGACCTCCCGTCGAGGTCACCACCGACCGTTGACTCGTGTTCGGGGTCAAACTCTTCGCCGGCGATCCCTTCTTGCTCAGTTCCTCCGCCGCGTCGTCCAAAATAACCGACAGTTGCTTATCCCGAAGCGTCTTCTTCAGCACCGGACTCTTGTCCCGCTGTTCGGAAATCCTTATCCGCGCCGACCGTCGCGGTTCCTCCGGAGAAACCTTCGTCGTCGTCGTCACAACAGCCTCTTTCACGGCAACCTTGGCCGCGGCCGGTTTCCGTCCCGGGGACGCCTTCCTCGCTGGACTGGCCTTCCGGGACGGACTCGCCTTCCTAGCCGGTGACGCCCTCCTCGCCGGACTCGTCGCCTTCGGTGGTCGACCCCTCCCGGGACTCTTCCGTGCCGGAGATGCTTTCCGCGGTGGCGGCGAAGGCGTTCGATTCCGGGCCGTCGATTTGCGACCCCGCTTGGCCACTTCCGCCGGTCCGGGAACAACGGCTGCGGCCACTGAAGCTGCTGCCGCTGGCGCTACGCCCCGCGTTGCCCGACGACCTTCCATAATTGTCACGTTTGCTCACAACCTGCAACGGGAACAGAAAAAAAAAAAACCGGATTTAGTTCACGCGCGCACCCCCAAAAATAGCCGCGAGGTTATCCCGGTTCTTTCCCGATAGTTGTGTGGACAAAAACGTTGCACTTGTGGTCGTGCCGCCAACTCTCCGCTCCGCTCTCTCACGCGCTCCCAAAAGGGAAGATTTTAAATTTTTTCCCACCTTTGGGCAGAAAGTGACAAAAGCACACACGAAAAAAACGCGCGTCTATTTCCAAAACAATGCCCGGAATTTCGCAAATTCAACCCCAAACCAGCGCCCACTCACCTCCGAAAACACCTTTCCAACAGGGAACGCAGATTCCCTCACTTTTAGCACAGATTCCACTCCGATTCCGCACCAACTTTGCGCATTTAATCACTTTTTTTCCGCGTTGCCTACTGCGACCAAGCGTCAGTCCGAGCGCGAGAAGACGCCATTCACACGAATCGAAGAGCAAAATGAAAATGATGCGCGCCCGTCCGTCGTCGTCGTGTGACGTGGTGTTGGTGTGATAACGGTTTTGGTTTTGGGTTTGGTGCCGTCAGGTTGGTAGCGTAACGCGGCGTCTGTTTTTGGAAGGGCGCGGGAAAGTAACGGTTGGTAACCGCGGGGTCTACTTTCAGGCGCTTGAAATGTTTCTAAATCTTCATACAGTGAAACCTATTTTTACGCGGTGGCGTTACCTTTGATTGATTGATTGATTGATTTTTTATTCGGTAGGAAAAGCCACCAAAGCAGTAGCACCAAAAACCTACATCGTTTTAATACAATATACAATAAATTTTAGTGTTTACAATTAACTATTAAATATCCGGTCAAACTCCATTGGTTTCCACCTGTGAAAGAGTTTGGTTGATCCTGGCAAGAGAAATCTGAAATGATATAAAAAAAAGTGCATAGATTATGGCGATAAAGACAAAATTATAGAATAAAGATAATTGTGTCGGAAAACTAACTTTTTAAACTGAGTTTTAGAAGGAAGCAAAAGTGAAAAAAGAAAGAAAAAAAGAGAATAATAATATAATTTTGTTTGATTTTGAATTTTGTATTACTGTGAGTTTGTTCATGTAAACATAAATAAATAAAGCAACATGTTTGAATTACGTAAATAGCTCTGACAGGAATGATGTTTTTGTTAATGTTGTACAAATCGGCAGAGTGACTTCGCAGTGGTTTTTTATAAATTATTCTTAAGATTTTATTTTGGGCTATTTGAAGTTTGTTAATCAAAATATTACAGGAGTTTCCCCAAACTGAAGTTATGTAAGATAAGTGAGAATTAAATAGTGAATGATAAATTATCAAAAGTACATAAGCAGTTAATTTGTGTTTAATTTTATAGATAATTCCAATAATCTGCTGAGTTTGTTCAATAAATTATTAATATGTGACGACCAATTAAATTTATTGTCTAAAATGACACCAAGATATTTACATTCGTCTACTATTTTTATATCAGCAAAATTAGTTCTAGTTAAAGTTAATGGATTCACCGTCCAGCGATTCGAATTTTTAATATTGATTATGTTGGATTTATTTATGTTTAGTGTGAGCTTGTTTAATCGAAAATAGTCAGTTAACAATCGAAGATCATTATTCGTTACGTTTTTTGTTTCGTAGATTTCTCTAAAACCATAGAGCTTTATGACGTTTCGCGTACACACACTAGCGCACCATTTGATTTTGCTGGCCGGACAAAATTTAACCTCACTTTTTTTGTGTACGTACACGCAATACATGCGCACGTAAATAACTCTATACAATACATATTAAGCTTCAAAAAGCGTTTTGTAGATCTGAACAAAACCTACAAATTGCTCTTAAAGGATTGCAAAAATGTTGCGTTGTTCCATAGAAATCAACAAATTAGAAAAACGTAACGCACCGTGTAAAAAGAGGTTTCACTGTACCAAAAAGAAGGGAGCGTTCTTTTATCACGTAGCGCAAAATCGAGTTTAGATTGCGGATTTAAAATATCTCAAGTAACCATCCAGCACTTAAACAAGTCATAAATCAGCAATATATTTTCACCCCAGTGCTAATGAACCATTAAACAGCACATGTTAATGCTGATCAGCATTTATGAATCTGCACGGTGAAATGCTGTTATATGCGAGGTTATATGGCTGATTAACCTTCGGGAAATCGCGTGTTTTCGCCTTTCTTACAAGTGCACTGTGTACAAAGTACACGTACGCGACTGCCGGTGGGTTAAGTGCCATAGCTAGCAACACTGTCTTGATATTTTTGTAAACTGGCAACACGATACGTAACAATAAAGCTTAATAAATAAGCACTTTTTTTCTGTACACAATGACACTTTGAAAGGCATTTTAACATTGATTTTAAAATCTGAAAATTTTGATTCGCAACCTTTCTAGCATAGCATAGAGTTATCTACGTGCGCATGTATTGCGTGTACGTACACGAAAAAGATTGAGGTTAAATTTTGTACCCGCAAGCAAAACAAATGGGGTGCTGGTGTGCGTGAGCTCGGGCTTAGATAACTCTATAGCATTGGTGTCTACCCGTAGCTGCTACACACAAAGAAAAATTACTCTAAATTTAAAAAGTTCGTTCGTTGGATTAAAAGTTCGCGTTGGTGAATATTCAAACTTTTTAATTTAAAAGTTGGAAAGTTTTTGATACTACCATGCATTTATGGAACAAAATCGTTGTATTGGTAAAATTCTTTTACTTTTAATTGGAAAAGAAACCTTTTATGGCAAGAATACACAACATTTAGCACTATAGGGATAATTTCAGAAAAAAATGTGCTTGGTTTTTTACATTTAAAAACAAAAATAAACGGTATGTTAGAAAAACACTTTTTTGTATTTAACGCTTCTCCACTAGCTTCTGCTCTCGCTTCTGCTTCATACGGTACGCCACCGGTCACTTTCGAATACCCCAGGCTGGACGGTTCCGGATGGAGGCTTCGACGCGCGACAGCAGTGTAACAAAGTCAGATCCCTTCAAAGAGTAAATCTGCTCACTGGGAATACTGACCGGTAGGGGATGGGTTTCGACTAACGGCGTGCTGGATTTCCAATCCAGAGGTCGTGAGTTCGATTCTCGTACCGGGATGATGAATTTAAAAAAAAAAAACACGATGGTCACGTTTCCGGCCTCAATCAGGACAGTCTTGGAGGAGTTGGCCATTGATTCGGGAAGGGTGGTCGACATTTCCTGGCTGGAAAGTAAAGTGCCTGAACGGAGAGTTCCCGATCCTGGAAGCGCATCCGGAACATGGAGTTGATGAGGCCCTGGGAACGGAGTTCGATTTTTAGCACGTAATCACAGACAAACAGACGAGACTCTTCATACAAATTATTTTCAAAATCCATCGTCTTCAATAAATCCATCAAATCACGGAACGCCAACGCTGTCTGGTGAGCAACAGCCGAAACACAGCCTAAACATACCCTATACTTAGAACCGTACTGTCATGTACCTGTCACTGTATGTGTGAGACAATCAAGCCACGTTCTAGCAAATGCCACCATCGAAATGATGTTTTCGTTTTTGACCAACCAGCAGCATCTGGGATAAAAAATCCTAACCAAATTATTCCAAAACTAATTTGCCCTTCTCGTGCGCACGATATTGCTAGAGGTGGCCACAAAATATTGGATCGCATCTAAATCCGCAACCGCCACCGTGCACCGGGAGGAGGCTTCCATTCGTGATTTTACCACTGCAATCTTCTTGGAGACAACATTCTCGCGGTCGGAAAAATCGGACAATGTGATCTCCGGCAGCCACCGGAACAATGTCGCGGCTTTCCGCGATCATCTGCTCAACCTGGAAGAGGTATGAGCGAAGAATATTCGCTTCGCTTCGCTAGGAGACGGTGATTTTAGCGGATTGCAGACTGGATTTTCGCCATGTGATGTGATGATTGTCTAAGCCCAAGTTGCCTAGGAATCGATAATTGGGAATAGAACCAATTCCACCCAAGGGGTAGGACAGAGAGTAACCGAGTGACTCAATTTCTCAAAATGACTCAATGTTACTCAATTTTCCTCCTGAAATGTTGTATCGAGAAATTAAAAAGAGAGATGTGAGCCGGTAACATGGAGTGAAACTTTTTGAAAAGCCATGTTATGCTTCACAGCAACTCCACAGAAAGTTTAACTCCATGTTGCACTTTTAATTTCTCGATAGCCTGGTTACGGAATTTTCGAATGGTAACTTTGACAGTTAGCTGTGTATACAAACAAAAAGTGATGCTGAAGGTTCAAAATGTAATTCAACTACTTGAGTAAAGATTCCGGGGATTATTACAGGTTCACTAGTCTTTGGATGGGCAATTCCAGCACTGATCAGCAGCAATCCAGCACTAGCACCAGCAGCACCATGAAGCCAACCAACGGAACCGAAAACGGCAGCCTCAAGACCCCGTTCCTGATAGGAGTGGTGGGAGGAATCGCCAGCGGAAAGTCGACGGTCTGCAAACGGATCATGGAACAGCTGGGCCAGGCTGACATGGACCACACGCAGCGACAAGTCGTCTCGATCAGCCAGGACAGTTTCTACCGGGAGCTAACCTCCGCGGAGAAGGTCCGCGCCGAGAAGGGTCAGTTCAACTTTGGCCATCCGGACGCGTTCAACGAGGAGTTGATGCTGAAAACTCTGCAGGACGTGCTCCAAGGCAAGAGCAACTACCGGACATGAAGAATTTGGAGGCTGAAGGAGTTTGCTATGAATCTGTGCCGGTCAAGAGATTACCAGGATTGTGGAAGACGACCGTTTGAAGATGTTAGAAGTGGATGGATAAAAGCTGCTTTCGGAAAATTCAAGTCATTTTATTGTATCGTTACCTTCCATAAGGTACGAACTCAATCAAAAAATCAAATCAAACCATCCACATTAACGACCCCGGGTCTTTTGTGGTCTCTATTGCAAGTTTCTGCTCGAACCTAGGAGTCCGAAGGCTTGAATGGGGAGAGCACCCAAACCTCTTTTTACTCCAAGGAACCTTCCACCCCAGTGTTTGGACTGACGACCTATGGATTGCGAGTCCAACCGCCGCCAGCGATTCCACCGGAGTAGGTACGAACTCATCCTCCTTTAATCTAACCCGTTGATTCTCCAGGGAACACTCATGCCCTGGTCACGATCAGAGTTCCGTCCATCCGCGCCGGTTCCAGTTGAGCAATACAGCCGAAAAGACTTCCCGTTATCAGTATGTACTTCCAGTAGGACAGGCTGCGGCTGTTTATCACGCGCCACCTTCTCCAAAATATCAGCCTTTTTGTCCGATTCGAGAAAGCGTTGCTTTTTACTTTGTTTTTTTAACGCGTACGCTCTGTCGACCTTGCTGGTCCTCCATTTCAGGATCGCTCGGGTTCTGTATACAAAACAGGTCAAGAAATCATTGAACCGATGCAACTGGCCACCACTCCCGGTCGCATTATGGTTCGTAGGAGGGAATCCAGCGTTCCTCTTTTATTGGCACCACTATCGTATTCTCCTCGGTATTCTCCCGTTACGTCAAAGAAAACTGGTTCCCGGCCCGGAAGCACGTTCAACCGATGGTCGTAGTAACTATCGCGGTAGCACAACTCGATCGCTTTCGTGGCATCCTCCCGGGAAGTTCCAGTTGTTCCTCCACGGACACGGAATCCAAAGTACAAGGAACTGGGTGGTTCGAACGTTCAACTCCTTCTCGTCGACAGCGGACAGATCGTCATCAATTCTACCACCAATCAGGCCGTCGCTCAAAGGTATCTAGGATTGCTTCCGGAACCATCTTCCAACTGAACCAGTCGTTGCATCCGTCGTCGATAAATAACGGAATTTTCAATAATTGAATCGAACTTTTTGCGTTCCTGTTTTATTCGGTTTTCCGCATGATGTTGAATTTATTTTGAATTATCTGTCAACGTCAATTGTCATCGCTTTCAAATGTCAGTGTCAAAATTCGTTACGTCGGTTGTGAAGATTGAGAAAGTTTGAGTGGCTCAAAGTTACTCAATTCTACTCAAAATGCCTCAAAATTACTCACTGTCCTACCCCTTGATTCCACCTGAACCAGATTCTCACCACCATGGCAGCCGTCCATTGCCGGCCGCTCCCATCTCAGAGGTACGAGCGAAGAATATTGACAATAAATGGAAAGAGCCCAAGCACGGCTTTGCTGTGACACCCGCGGGAACCCCCCAACAATGCTTTAAACACGTAATTCCCGACTTTGTCCAAAACCAGTCGGGGGCAGGTCACATCGACATGGTGGACACATTTGATGTTTTGCATTACCGGTTTAACACTGGGGTAAAAGATACGTCCTCCCTAGTAAACCGTTCATCTGGCCTTGGTCGATACTGTCCCAATCTTTCCCACAATTCTGTTAGACTTTTTTCTGGGTTCTCGGAGAACTCCAGAATCCCATCAACATTTTTGTTTTTATTTACTGTCTCGCACGTGCTCACGCTCAACTTTGCCAAAATAAAAACACATCACGCATACTGAGAAAAGCCGGGTGAACTGTCTCGACAGCAGCGCCATCAACGCCGGGTGAGTGAATGCCGAAGCTAAATTGCATTTGAAATAACCGTTTTTGGCTCGGTTTTTGGAGGACGATGGTTCTGAACTCGAGTGTCACGTCTGTTTGTCTGTGGTTCAACGGTAAAAAACACGATTAAAAACCAATTCTGATCATTTTTTTTATTTTTATGCAAAAAAAGTTATTGACAAGACAACATTTTTTCGATGGATCAACTATGGTCCCCTTGGAACGAGCTGTCAAGTAGGACCTTTTCTGTCAAGAAGGACCGCAAGGTTAATTTTTCAAAATTGATTTCAAAATCCATTTTAAACTCTTTGTGGTCGTACAAAGGGTTATTTTACTCAGAAAAATAAGCTTTATCGTTGTAAAGAATAATATCAGCAATCTAAGCTTCATTTTAGGACCCAATTAAAAGTAAAAACTTTTAAATCAGTGAGCAATGAGATTTCCAAAAACTGTAGGAGTAAAAGTTTTCATTTTCCAAACAAGAAAAAAACTTTTAATGTAGCAAATTTTAACAACTTTTTAATTCAAAAGTAAGTTACTTTTGTCATTATCAACATATTTTTTTGTGTGTACTTCGTTATTGACCAGGACCTCCAAAAATTGCTCCGTGGACCACAGATGAAAAGTAGGAACCAATCATCACCCCTTCGCAATTTTCAAAGATCCCTATCTTGCTGATCAATACCGACGCCGGCCACGACCAGTGGTAAGACACGGGGAAGTGGATGGGAATGTTAGTCCGATACTTGAGTGATGGGACCGCCAAATCAGCTGCGTTTCCGACAAAGTATCACATGAGTTTTGAGGGGTTAGTAAGATGGGTATGAGGCAGCAAATCGGTTGTAAAAGCGCTTTTGGTGCAATTTTGAAAACTGTTTAGTTGTTATGCATTGCACTAAATGCGCTTTTAGTGCTGAATAATTTCCTGTTTTAGTGCTGTTTGGTTACTTCGGAGGCTCTTAATTCGAATACATTTGAATTAGCGGACATTCGAAGTAGTATACTCTGTATTCGAGCGAAGTTTTGGCAAGGACTTCGGATAATCGAGCACGAACTGTGTTCAAATTTTTCAAATCCAAAGATTTTTTTTAATCCATGGATTTTTCAATTTCAGATTTGTAGAAATTTTGTTTATATACATTTAAGAATTATCCTCGCTCATTGTTTACACTTCGGCTTTGGCCCATTTATATTGTTCTGCATGATTTGAATGTTTTTTCTGAAACAAACATGACCGCCAAATGGCCGATCGGGAATGATACCTTTCAGAGCTTTAAGAAAATTTAATTGGCAATAAATTTTGAATAAAAAAAAGTTTTTTTTTTAAATCTGTTTTAACCAGCCCCCTGGCACCACTGTAAATGCCCAGAACGTTTGACAGTCACCAAAACCTCGAAGAGCCCACGCATTAGTATATGTGAAGAGCCCACCATAAACAATGTTTTGGGTTAGTGTGTGTGAAGAGCCCACCATAAACAAAGCCTTGGATGAAGTAGTATTGGTGTCGTGTGATTGTTTACATCGAAATAGGGAAATGGCGGATGCGAAAGAGTTTAATCAAAAATAATATGTTTGTGTTATAAACTGTTTAAAAAATCGACGCAAGTGGTCACATTTATCTTGGTCATATTTATTTCCGGACGTAAAACATGTGTGTATGAGGCTGGAAACGAAAAAGGAATCGGCTGGTGGGACGAGCAGCCGGAAAAGCGGAAGTGATTTTATCTCTTCCGAAGACCGGAACCGGAACTGGTTCCTATTTGTGTGGGGGCAAGAATCCGACAAGAAGCTGCTCTGATGCGTGGAGTAAGTAACGATCTACCAATTTAAAGGAAACCCTCGAATGGACCGGGGAATTCAAGATTGAAAAAATCTTAGAATCTACGCGGAAGAATCATTCTTCAAATGGCCATGGGCCATTGTAAAAAGTACATAACTTAAGAATTGTTTGCGCGCTTTGTTTATTTTCTAAAATCTGACAGCAGAAACTTTCGTTTTCTTCTTTGTTTTCTTCACTGAAAGAAACCAACATTGCAATCTCAAGTGTTTTTTCACGTGAGAGTCTCCAAACATCAACACAATAAATTCACGTGCTTTTCCTTTGGTTTTGACATGACTTTCATTATGAATGCATGTGAAAACCGCATTCGTTTCATCAATTTTTATCCACTATTTTTTCATTGGATTTTCATGTTTGATTCAAGTGAATTGCTCTTGGATTCACCCCAACTGCCCTATACAATGAAGTTCATGTGTAAAGCACGTTACTTTGACTTGATTTGATTTTGAGTGTGAAGGCACAGGCACAGGCAATCAAGATGGCGCGTGATCACGACGAATCATTTGCACGGTTCAATTTCCCGGACCAAATTGTTAATTTTCTCCTTGGTAAATATTGTTTAAATTGTTTGCAATGAAATGCAGTTTACTAAAAGTCTTTTGTGTCCACAGATGCTCAGGTTGACCCCGATAATCCGGATAAAATTGTTGAAATCGAAACACAGCAGCCGCTTCAATCAACATCCGGAACAAACGCTGATCATTCACTGCGCCGGACCGGAGGAGCGCACCAGCGGCTTCAATCAACATCCGGCAAAAACGCGGACCATTACCCGCACGCGCCCGGCGGAGCGCACCAGCAGCCGCAATCAACATCTGGCTGGGAAAAGATTCCGAATGAAGAGGGCGGAACGGAACAGGTGCTGTTGGGATATTTTGTCCGATCGCCACCTTGCCCCAGAGGCGCTCAGGTAAAGAAGAAGATTCTCGGTTCTGAGTTGGTTTATTTAGTTCTTGTACGCTTTTTCCAGATACCTGCTGCGAACGAGATACAGCAGCCGCTTCAATCAACATCCAACATTCAATTGAATTCGAGTGCTGCAGGTTATTTGATTTTAAATAAAATTCTACGTAAAAATTCAAAAGATTTTCTCTTGAAAATGAAAAGAAAAAAAATTGATTTGTATGTGAAATCCTATCAATTTCATCATGAATTTCACATGATAATCATGTGCTATGACACGTGAAGCTAACGTGTTTTTCATTATATTGAGATAAGAATTCCACGTGATAATCATGTGTGATGACACTTGAAGTATACATGCTTTCCATATGAAGCTAACGTGGCACGCGATTGATTTTTTTTATATGATTTACACGTGACATTCACATGCCAAGTCGTATGGGGCAGATTCATGTGTAAAACATGGGAAGTTGCTATGTTGGTTTCTTTCAGTGTTGATGTTCGTCATCATATATTTTGGTTTCATAAACATGGCGGCAGTGACAGAGGGCTGGTTTTAACCTTGCAATCAAACTCCCAATCCCACTGTGCTGTAGAGCTGTGCGCCTTCACACAACAACCCCGATGCTGTCAGTTTCTTTTCCGTGCGTGTGCTTCTCAAACGTCACCGCGCGCGCCGTCGAGAGAAATTCGCACAATCAAAACAAAACAATTTTCGTTCCGGCCAAGCGGCTCTCCGTAAAATTTCAAAGGTTTCCCTCGACATCCCGTGTTAGATTCTGAGCCTGCGTCCACAAAACTTGCGCAGCTCACTCGATGAGTTAACTCGGGATGGATCACGACGGCGAACCGGCAGCGGAGGCCGGTTTCTCCCGGCAACGGAAGCAAACGTCGGACCCGCTTTGCTGTCCGATTTGCGGCGTAACGCTGCGGTCCAGCGAGATCGATCAGCACTTTGCGCTGGAGGTGGACCGGTTGGACAAGATTTTGAAGCCGAAGCAGAATTTGTCGGGCCAGTGTTTTGGGGGTGGACCGTCGTCGTCGGTGGCGGTGGTTCCGGGAACTAGCAGTGGGTTGTCGAATGGACACGCCGAGAATGGGGAATCGTCGACGGTGGTCAATCCGGATGAGTGCTGGGGGACGTATCAGAAGATTAAGAACAACAGACAGGCCAGGTTGAAGGTGAGAGGGTTGGGGGATTTTTGATTAAATTTGAAGATGTTGATTGAAATTTGGTTTCAGATGAAATCTCGCAAGCGCAAACCCGAGGACAACATCTGTCCAATTTGTAATAAAACGGTTCTGGAAGAACTAACTGTCCACGTGGACGCTTGCCTCCGCAAGTCCGAGACAAATGGAAGCAACGGTGGGACCACTTCCAGAGGAACCGATTCCGACGATGACGACGCCAGCATCGACGTCGAGGGCGGCGAAAACTTCGAAGTCTACGAATGGGCTGGCCAAACCCGCGTCCGCACGACCAGTTCCCTGCACCAGAGTGGTTCCTTCGCAAGCACCACGGTCCGCGTGACGAACGCCGACGACACGGACGACGAGCTGAACGTGGACGGGGACGAAACGCAAATCTATGGTCCACCACAATACTCCGAGCGGGACATAATCTACCCGATCGCGGAAAACCGGTACAAAGATTCGTACCTGCGCGGCCTAGTCATGGCCAACGAACCGGCTTCGCTCCAACGGCGCTCGGACAATTCCGCCGCCGGAGAAGGTTCCAGCCGAGCCCACCAACCCCTTCAGCAGCAGCAGCAGCCAACGCCACCCCGCGCCGAAAATGGTCAACACGCCGACCAGATCATCGAATCGCTCAAATCGAAGGTCCGCGAGTACGAGGGCTTCATCCAGAACCGGCCCAAGTGTCTCATCTGTATGGACGACTTCCGCAAACCGGTGGTAAGTATCTGCTGCTGGCACGTTTACTGCGAAGAGTGCTGGCTGCACACGCTCGGCGCAAAAAAGCTCTGCCCCCAGTGCAGTATGATTACGTCGCCGACGGATCTGAGACGGATTTATCTCTAAAAACACGCAACAACACGCGCGCAAAACAGTGATTCTCGAATACAGGTTCAAAATCGTTTAATGCGGATAAAGGTTAAAACTAGCAAACACACACACACGCAAGACAATAATCTCCCCCTTTAAAAAGTATGTGACAATGATGATAATATGGAAAGCAGCATGAATAATTCACCTACCAGCCAACATTCCATCGTGAAATCGTTTATGTTTTGTATATCGGATGTTCTACAAAAGTCTACATTTTTGCTCCAATTCGGACGTATTTTGTGTATTTTTTAATTATTTAAATAAACTTTTATATGTACCCAAAGTTGGTTGTACGAAAGGTGGCTTTGCAAGATATCACAGTTTTCCTTAAAGAACACAAAACTAATACCTAATCCAGGCTGGCCACCTCGGGAAAAAATCGGGAAAATCGGGATTTTTATCCGGGAGAAAACTGGGAAAAACTCGGGAAAATATTTTTAGTTTAGTTAAAATTTGACAAAAGCCTCTCTAATCTATTCAATATGTTCTTGTCGCAATTGCAGGCCAAGGGTGCATGATACTGATGATACTCGTCGGTTGACACACCTAGGCGAGGAACATCCCGGAAAGAGAACAACTACATCCGTAGTGCTGTTTGGACAAAACAGCATGGCTCTGGTTCCTTGCAAGTGTCCTATTTTCTTACCTCCACGTTGGCTTAGTTTAGTCATCATGATGACAAGGTGTAACCTAGCTGGTGGCCTGTGGAAACGACTCGTAAACCTTTGACCAGCGAGGGTCAGAGTAGAGATGGCTAGAAGAAAGGGGCGCGACAATGTGGGAAAGGAAAGTAATTTGTGATTGTAGACGGTATTGTTTTGATTCGCAGTATGTTGAGTCAACTGCTGTGGATGTACCTGAGCAGCGCAGAACGGGGTTTCTCTTCTTTCCATTTCAGCTAACAGCTATCTTCTGTTTATTTTGTTTCACTGATTTTCTAAAACGGCTTCTGCTTACTATCCTCCGTTTGATTTCGATTTTACTTATTTGATTCTCTTATTTCTCAACGCTTTTCCACTCTATTTTACCAATTGATGCTGCTGTAACAAACTGTCTGCTTTCCCTTAATTTGGCAGCGATGTCAATTTTGTTTATCATGTGCCTTTTCTTTATTTATCTATTTGAATAATTTCTCATCTTCCCTGTAAATTGCCCTCAATACAATCTAAGCTTGTTTGTTACCTCTATTTATCAACTATCGTCAATTTCTTTATCTACTTCATAAATTACTATCTTTCTTATACTTTTGATTCTTTACATAGTATATTTCCTTCACTGTCCATTGTTTTGAAACTTCACTTTTTTCTTAAGCAAGGTTGGAGCCGAGGTTGGAGCCCTTACTCAATTTATGGAATGGTTAAAGGATTAACACAAATATTACTATTGTATTTTTGGTAAACTTTTATAACATGCTTAGGACCAAAAATTGTAACAAAACACCGCGACAAAAGAAATAGCAACAGATAAACAGACTCAACAATAGGGAAGATTTCAGGAGAAAACAATACACAGTAAATAACAATTAGTTTTTGAATTCAAACTAAAAATAAAACAGTTTTTGCTTTAATGAAAGTTGTTAGGCACACTAAAAATGGTTAGGCGCTTATACTTACATCAAACCCTACGTAATGTACCACCCCCGGCCGAGTCAAAATGCGTAACCGGAAAAGAAGGTGTGCATGCCTGGCACGAACACTCAAAGCGTGTTCTAGCGTGTTGCTCGTACTGACTCAGAGCAAGGGTGAGATGTAGGTGTAAGGGCAGTGCGTGTTCGTCGGGAACCTGGTGCATAAGATCGGTCAAGGCCCGTTCTTACACTGAAAATTGCGAATTGCGAATATGTTCTTGTCGCAATTAGAATATAATTCCTGTTATTCTAAATGAAGAATTCGCGAAAACTATGTTTGAATTTGTGTAATAGACTCATGCAAATGTTTTTTTTCTTTTTCTTTTTTTTTAATAAAGCAAAACTTTTGCTTATTGTTTGCTCTACTAGCGGTTCTCAACCAATAGTACATGTACCCCTGGGGGTGCCACGAGTGGTCTCAGTGGGTTCGGAAGACAAACCTCGTAATGGCGGACATTTGTCCCAAACAAAATATTTGAGAGAAAAAATAATAACAAATTGATTTGAAGCAAAAAATTAACAACCAGTGAATTACAGGCGAATTGTTTTTGACCAATCAGAAAATGTTTAAAAAATGTTGTGAATGACAAATCTATGATTTGCATTCGTTTAGAAATTTTAAGAATTTGAAGTTAAGTGCATCTTTTTGAGTTTTTTTTTTCTTCCTTTTTTCTACGAATATTTGTTTCAAATTTACAAATTGTGCCAACTGCCATTTGCTACCTTGTTGGTAAAAAAAATCTAATGTTTCATAATTTGGATATTTTCAATTCGACCTTTCTTTGCTAAAATGTTGAATAGTTTTGCGTAAAATTAAAATTAGGATTTTTTTTTGTAAATGGAAAGTAATAAAGCAATAAAGAATTTTCTCAACCATGATTTTTTAAAGATAAAATAGAATTATTTTCTAATTGAAAATAGCTACAACTTCAAAAAAGGACTATTAAATAGCATGTTTAAATCTGAAATCAAAACAGTTTTCGAAAATCTTGTATATGTATATTTTGGGCAGTTTAAAAAATCTCTGTCTCAAAAACAATTCGTCCCTCATCAGAAATTCATATAAAAAAAAAAAAAAATAAAAGAAATAAGAGAGATGTTTGTAGAAATGAAAAAATCAACGAAAATGTAATTTACAAAAGGAATATCTCCAAGTTTAAAGAAAAACAGGGTACAACATTTTATTTTAAAGCTTTATTAGGAAAACTGATTTGAACAAATGTACATGGACGCTGTGTGTATGTTTTTAAATAACTCCAAAAACAACATTAAAGACATTTTAAAATACTTCAAAATTCAGGTTTCTTTCTTCGTGAATAGGGCAACGAATGACCAAGAAGGTTCAAGCTGCCAGAAATAAATGAATTTACAACAACATTCTGCGTGAATTGGAATGTAAAAAAAACTCATGCAAACGAAAAATTACATGTGGTACCAGCAGCTTAATTAACACGCAAAAGGGTAACCTAGCCTAGAAAATGTTGAAAAACGTTGAATTATAATATATGTCAACTTAAAAATGTCGTGATCGGGGACTTTCTTTTATAACAAAAACACAGATATTTTGCAATGAACAAACAACACGTCTTATTCCACACAAATTAACCACAAAACTGATTTGACAATCTTCATTCTCTCTTTTGCCGGCCGCACGCATCTCGTTGTTTTCTCGCTCGTTGTTCTCTCTCGCAGCTCGCTAGCGCGCTCTCGCACTCAACCCGCAATCTGTCAGCTAACAAGGCAATATTCATGAAGGTGCGCACTTTTTGTTGCGCTCTAAACTCTTATTTATGAATAATTCAATCTTATAATAAATACTCATTTTATAATTTATTACATATTCAATCCCGCAATCCATAATCCCTACAAAAAATAATAATACCATGGAGTTTCTGTTTGTAAATATTATTTTGTTTGATAATTTTTGAGGGTCGTAGCCAAACAAATTATTAATTCTAAATCGATAAAAAAAAGTTTCAAGGTACCGATTTGTTTACATTTGTATGGCACTGCTGCCAAAGTTTATAAATTTTTGTTTGGACTAATGATGCAAAAAGAATTTTTTCACATAATTTCAGCAAAAAAAAAAAAAATCAAAGAACTTGCTAATTCTTGGAAGTATTGTTTTTTTTTTTAATTCACAAAACCTTTTTTTGAAGAAAATTAACGAGCATTTACGTAAATGTTGATAACAATGTATTTTTTGCAAATTAGATGCATTCAAAGCTTCCTTGAGGAATTCAAACTTTGAATCAAATGTATGCGTTGAAAAAGTTTGTTGATACTAACGTTAGCCTAAAAAACATAGTAATTTGGTTTTAAAAAAAAAATCCGCAAAATTCCTTTTGGTGTCGGGAGAAAACCGGGAAATTAAAAATCGAAATCTTGTGGCCACCCTGTTAAATAGAAGGCGCGGCAGTTCAGCCGTTCAGAAGCAACTAACGCTATTGAGGGAGTGGTGTTTATATTTCTAGCAAAGCAATGCCAAAGGGCCGTTGTGGGTTTGTAATTTTATACCAAAACCGTCGGCCGCGCTGCTTCTGTGATTTTCCCCTCTCCTTGGGGAAATCGTTTCATTCTTCGGTGTTTCTTTTTGCTTCGCGAAATTTTGGATTGCCGTATACCCCGTATAGAGCCAAAAAAATGTGATTTCGACGGCAACATTTCTGAAGAAATACCGAATCGAAGAAGCCTGGAATATTTGAAGATTGAAGACAATCGAAGTTACCTTTTAACTATTTGGGAAACGAAATACATTCTGGACTGAACATTCAAACTGAACAGTCGCATTTTAACTACACTCTGCTAAGAGGTTATGGGCCTGCCCTAACCCAGAGATTGAAGAAGTTTCAAGAAGTTTAACGAAGTTCAAGAGATGTCTTTGAGAAGAACTCCGAACCGGGAACTTGAAGACCAGAACGGTGTTGCTGGAAATCAAGCCGGCAGAGGCGGACGAAACTACGGTGGTTCAATCTCGCTTCCTGCAATTGAGAAGTTGCGAGGCCGTGAGAACTACACTACCTGGTCGTTCGCGATGAAGATGTCGCTGATTCGTGAGGGAACCTGGTCCGCGGTCAAGCCGCGGGAAGGTCAAGCTGTAGATGAAGATATGTCTTTGCGTGCGTTGTCAGCAATCTGCCTCAGTCTTGAGACCTACAACTACAGTCATGTGGTGGATGCGGGCACCGCCGCAAAGGCATGGGAGAATCTTGAGAACGCTTTTCAAGATAACGGTTCAACCCGAAGAATCGGTCTGCTGCGACAGTTCACATCCGTGAGACTGGTCAACTGTGCCAGCGTCGAGGCCTACGTCGATGAAGTGATGTCGGCGAGTCAACGTTTGGCGGCGATCGGATTCAAGGTTGACGATTCTTGGCTGGCGGGTATCCTGCTGATGGGGCTGCCGGAGCATTACGAGCCAATGATCATGGGACTCGAGGCGTCCGGGAAGGCGATGTCGGCGGATGCTGTCAAGGCGAAAATCCTTCAGGACGTGAAGGTCGAACGGGGTCCGAGATGCTCGAACGAGGGCGGAGCTTTCTACAGCTCGTCGAGGAATTTCCGGGCCAAGGACGATGCCAGGAAATCGAAAGGATCAAAAGCTTGCTTTAAGTGCAACAAGGTGGGACACTTCGCTAACAAGTGTCCAGAGAACGTGAACCAGAAAGGACGGAAGCAGAAAGGGCTGTGCTGTATTTTTGCCATGGGTGACGTGATGGATGACGAAGGAGTGGTACTTTGACTCGGGTGCAACTAGTCATATGGCACGGTCGGACCAAAATTTTTCGAATGAGGTGCCGATGAACCATGGAGTTGGAACAGCGAACAGCAGCAGTATGATGACCGTAGCGAAAGGGTCGGTTCTACTGAATACAAGCGAAGGTGAGGTCAATGTTGACGAAGTTCTGAAGATCCCGGAACTTGCAACAAATTTGTTGTCGGTAAGCGCAATTTGTAAAAGAGGGAACAAAATGGTGTTCACGGCGGACAAGTGCGAAGTCTGGTCGACGGACGGTGAGCTGGTGGTCACTGGAGTCGAAGACGGTGGGCTGTACCGGTTGGACAGACCGGAGAAATCGTTGCTGGTGAGCAAGATGGAGCTGTGGCACAAACGACTTGGCCATTTGAACGTGGGAAGCCTGCGGAAACTGAAGAAAATGGCTGACGGAATCGAGTTCCAGGACGGCGAGCTGCCAGATTGTGTCCCGTGTCTGGAAGGCAAACAAACTCGACAACCTTTTTCGTGTAACAGTTCAAGGGCCACCGAACTACTGGAGCTGGTTCATTCTGACTTGTGTGGACCGATGGAAGTGTCTTCGCTTGGAGGAAGCCGTTACTTCATGACGTTCTTGGATGACGCTAGCCGGAGGGTCAAGGTCTACTTACTGGAAAGGAAAAGCCAGGCGTTAGATGCGTTCAAGAAATTCAAGGCATTGTCTGAGCGGCAAACGGGTAAGAAGTTGCGTATCTTGCGTACGGACAACGGAAGGGAGTACGTAAACGCAGACTTCCGTAAGGTGCTGGAGCAGTTTGGGATTCGGCATCAAATTACGTGCCCATACACTCCGGAGCGTCGGAGCGGTTCAATCGTTCGGCGGTTGAGAAGGCTCGGTGCATGTTGAACGAGGCCAAGCTGGGCAAGGAGTTCTGGGCGGAGGCAATCTCGACTGCAACTTATCTGATGAATCGATGTCCTACACGAGCACTTGGAAAGATTGTTCCGGAAGAAGCATGGTCTGGAAGAAAGCCGAATCTGAAGCATTTGAAGGTATTTGGCTCTAGTGTCATGGTCCACATCCCTAAGGTGAGACGCCACAAGTTCGATCCAAAATCACGCAAGGGAATTTTCGTCGGATACTGTGAGGACACAAAGGGGTATCGAGTGTACGATCGAGAGACGAACGATTTCTTGATCAGCCGAGATGTCATCGTTGTCGGCGAGGGCGCACCGAGATCGAACGGGACCTGCGAACTCGTGAAAAAACCGGTTGAGTTCATGGAACTGCAGTTTGGACCAATCGAAGTCACAGACGAACCAGTTGCACGGATGGAGTTCGTGCGTGACGATGTGGAAGTTCTAGATGAGAACGCTCCACTGGCGGCACCTGTTGAAGCCTTGGTGGACCACATCGAAGTTGCGCTCCCACCGCAACTAAACAGACCAGCTGTTGAGCAGCAAGAGTCGAGGCGCAGCGGTCGGGAGCGCCATGTCCCAGGCAAGTACCAAGATTTTGAGTGTTACAATACGAATTCTGGCCGTGTTGTTTTCCCTCAGCCTTCCAACAACGTCGCGGAACTGGATAACCCAACCACATACGAGGAGGTGTCAGAAGTTTGGAACTGACTACGACGAGGTATTCGCTCCCGTGGCAAAGCAGACGACGCTTCGAACTCTCCTGACTGTGGCTGCACGTAGGAAGATGGACGTTAAGCAGATCGACATTAAGACGGCATACCTATACGGAGAACTAGACGAGATCATATATATGCGTCAACCGAAGGGCTACGAGAACGGGAATCCTGAGGATGTGTGCCGCTTGAGGAGGAGCCTGTATGGACTGAAACAGGCAGGTAGGATCTGGAACAAGAAAATTACCGAGGTGTTGCAGACACTCGGTTACAAGTCGGCAGTAGCCGATGCATGCCTGTTTGTGCGAGACGATGGTGGAGATCCACGTGTTCGTGTTGAGTGTTCGGTAGCATCTATCGGAGAATTTCAAAGTGACCTGCCTCGGTGACGTGAAGCACTACCTGGGACTACAGGTCGAACGCAACAAGGATGGAACATTTATGTTGAACCAGTCCTGCTACATCAAAAAGATCGCTGACCGTTTTGGTCAACAGAATGCAAAACCGTCTGCAATTCCGATGGATCCTGGGTACCCAAACATGTCGCAAAAGGAGGAGAAACCGATGAAGAACAACGAGAAGTACCATAGTCTCGTAGGTGCTTTGCTCTATGTTGCAGTATGTACCAGGCCGGACATCGCGATCACGACTTCCATACTCGGTCGTAAAGTAAGCAACCCAACAGAAGCTGACTGGACTGAGGCCAAAAGAACTCTGCGGTACCTGATCACAACCACGGAGATGAAATTGAAGCTTGGTGGAGATGGAAATCTGATCGGTTTTGCAGATGCTGACTGGGCTGGCGACAAGTCGGACAGGAAATCCAACTCAGGCTTCATCTTCCAGTTGGGGACTGGAACTATCAGCTGGACGTCACGGAAGCAGCAGTGTGTCACGCTGTCATCAACGGAAGCGGAATACGTGGCACTTGCGGAGGCGTGCAAGGAACTGCAGTGGTTGCTGAAGCTGATGGCTGATGTTGGAGAGGAGGTCAAGGTTCCGGTTGTCATTAACGAAGATAATCAAAGCTGTATCAGCATACTACACAAGGAAGGTGAGAACAGACGAACCAAACACATCGACACCAGATACAACTACGTTCGAGACCTGAATGCCAATGGAACGATTTGTGTACGGTACTGTCCCACGGATTCGATGGTGGCTGATGCGCTGACGAAACCATTAACCCGCGTGAAGCTGGAGAAGCTGAGAGCTGCGTTGGGACTAGGATTCTTCGAGTTCGAGGAGGAGTGAAGAAATACCGAATCGAAGAAGCCTGGAATATTTGAAGATTGAAGACAATCGAAGTTACCTTTTAACTATTTGGGAAACGAAATACATTCTGGACTGAACATTCAAACTGAACAGTCGCATTTTAACTACACTCTGCTAAGAATTTCAAAAGACATCATGTACATTTTGTCACTTTCTGGATTATTGCATATTGTGAAAGTACTCTTAAAAAGCTACCTCTCCACCAAAAATGAGCCAAAGTTACTTCAGTTAAGTCAGTTTAATAATGATTATTGATAAAGTAACATAAACAAATCTCTGGCATCAGCAGTGCCTGTTTATATCGTTTATATAGCCCTGTCAAATAAAAGACTACATGTCGAAAAAAAAGCTTGTTTTTCTTAAATATATTGACGGAAATAATGTTTTATTGAATATAGACGATCAAGTAGCAATAAAAGCAACGTTATTCATCGTTTGTTATCATTGGAACATCTTCTTTTGCTTTTATAATTAAAATAGGAATTGAAAAATGATGCTCAACATTCAAACGCGTTTTTCACAAAACGCATGGTTAGTATTCATGATGCTTTTTGACATGTTGGCGTCGATTTGGCCATATTTCATTTGATTGGCTTGTTTTTTTTTTTTGATTGATTTAATTTTATTGCATTTCACTGTTTCATTTTAATCTGATTCGGCTTCAATCTTGCAATCGTACATATTCAGGTCATCATTATGGCCCCGTGAATACAAGAACAACATTCTGCAACTCCATTCGGCAGCGCAACTTTTGGTCGGGGGTCAGTTTTCTCAAATGCGGTAGAAGGCTTTCGAGGATCGTTTCATCTTCGTCCCGTTCCTTGTGGGTCATTTCCTTCTCCATAAGTTGAAGTTTCTTGTTCTCGATATCTAGAAGTCGTTCAGCATGGTTGTTTTTCGTCGTTTTCTTTTTTTTCTCGGGAGGGCGCGCACTTTCGTCAAACGTCATCAAGGTACTCTTCATTGGTGCTTCCGTCTTCCTGGTGAATCGGTTGAAAGTTGACCGTCCATTTTCTTGGTCGCATTTGATCACGTACAAACGTCATGCGGGCGAAATGGGCCCATGTTGTGAGGTTTTCCTCAGACTCGTTAGCGGCATCTCCAGATCGTTAAACCGGAATTTTCTGCAATTCTCGCCGGTAGGTGTCCCGCAAAGCCTTCCACTTTTTTTATTCGGAAAAGTGCAACAGAATCTTTAAAAAAGATATAGAAAAGTTGTTGTTGTTAGATTAAAAAAAATAAATTCTATCTATATAATTAAACTAACTCATAATTTCGGTTCAAATATAAAACTTAAACAATCAGGTGGGTCTAGGAGGTCAAATTAAGAAGTTATTGATTTTATTGCCTTTCCTCAGTAAGGTGAGAAAGGCAAAATCCCTTATATGTACAGCTTGGGAAAAGAAAGAACCCACTAAATCATCACCAAATAAGCCCAAAATTCGAACTTCTTAAATTGCGACCAAACCAAGACAAATAAATTCTCAATTCGTTAATACGTTTATTCATCAAATATATGGGACACAATATGGCACAGCTTAAAACTACTTACAAAAGATTTACTTTACTTCTTATTAGTTTTGCATTCCTTTCCTTCGATGGTAAAATAAACAATTCAAACGCGATCATCAAAAAACTGAAAGAAAGGAACACTCGTTCACCGTTCATTGCTTCTTCCGCTTCTTCTCCCTAATATTGCCCATTTTCCCGATTCCGTCCACAATCCGTCGTCACCGTCGTTGTCATCCATTCAAAAATCACTCCCACTTTCACTGCGACTTTCATTCCTCATCCGCTCGATCGGCTTCCGTCCCTGAATGCGCTTCCGCTTGGGCAGCGGACTCGAGCTGGTCCGGTACACCGGTGCCACCGTCGGATTGTTTCCACGCGATTCGTACGGCCGCGCCATCGACCGACGTCTCTTGATGCCACCGCTCGGGGATATCGCGGAGAATTCGTCCGATCCGGAGGAGGAGCGCAGGTTCGGGCGGCTCGCTCCGGGGAACTTGTTTTTGAGGAAGCCGGCGAAGGAGGCGGCTTTCTGGGCTAGCGTTGAGGTCAGTTTGGTGGAATCGTTGGTGGTCAGGTCGTCTTGGATGTCTTGGCGAGAGGCCAGCCGGATCACGCTGGACACGATGGTCCACAGCTTGCCGGTGCTGGGCGCGCCCGGGGAGTCTAGATTGAGTTGCTTGCAGGATTTGGACTTGGTCGGGGAAAGTGGGTTGGCTGGCGGAAGGAACACATCGTCGTCGGTTTCCTCCGAACGGCCCAGGTCTTTGAGGGCTGAGCAGCTGAAGCTGCGAGGTGGCGGAATGGCACCGCACGGAGTGGACCAAACGTCGTCGTCACCTTCGTCTTCCGATTCCGGCCGGGGTACGACGCCGAGTCGGGTCACGTCCGGACTCGTGAACGCAATGACCTTCTTGAGCATTCCTCCGGCTACTCTCGGAGTTTCCTGGTAGGAACTCGCCATAGGTTTCAAGAATTGAATCACCACGGGTTCGACCTCCTCCACCTTCTCCAAGTTCTCCTGATCCGCGGTACTGTTCAGCGAGTCCACATTCTGGTGCGTTTCATAATACTCGGAACCCGCCTCAACGCTACGATCCTCCAACGTGCTCGCATTGCTGCTGTCCTCACTTCGCGATTTAACCCCCAGCCGAACCATCTTGGCAGTTCTGTGATGTCCGGAAGATGCGCTCGAGCAGCGCTTCAGCACCGGCGTCGTTCGCAGATCCAACGCACTCCGCGCAGGGCTTCCGCTGATGCTGCTTCCGCCCGTTGAGTTGAAGCTCATCTTGCGTTGCGTTCCCGGTGCCACCAGCTTGGAGTAGCCGTGCTGGGCGATCGCTCGCTGGATGCTCTTGGACATGACCTGGCGCAGCGGAGTGGCGGCCACGGCCTTCGAGCGGCTGCGGATGATGGCGCGGACCTGGGAGTGAGAGAAAAATAGTATTATGTTTTAAAAGACACTGTAAAAACTTCAAATAACAAAAATTCAAATCTAAAGTTCTAAAAAAATACCGAAGGAGTTTGAAAGACATTCAATGTGAAAAATCAATAAAGTTTAAAAATTCAAAACTTATAAGGTTCTATAAAATTTAATTCTTTACATTCAAATTAGAATTAAAATTTCAGTAATTAAAATATGTAAAAACTAAATAATACAAATTTTAAATATTTAAAAATATTTTTCTTTTCATTTTCCTCACGAAAATTTCCTGGCATCACTGACTCACTCCAACAGGCGCTGCTGGTGGCCACCCTTTGTTCTTTATATGCCTTCGCTTCTCGCTCGGTTTTCTTCAGCCTTCGATTGGAATGGGTCGTCAAAAGTCCCGTTTGTTTTTTTGATGGCGCTTGCTAATTATTTACATGTTTCGGGATTATTTTTCAAGTGAGTGACTAAGTAACGGTCAAAAGAACATGTAGCCGGTAGTTGGAAGCAATTTTATATCTTAAAAGCGCTTTGAAATCGTTAGCGCAAATGAAAAGATATTGATGGCGACTTTCGTTAAGCAGTTAACCTCTGATCTTGCGTGTGGATGTGTGTGCCACCAAAATGATGAGAAATGGTCTCGACAAATAGAAATTATGATCAAAGTGCATTAAATTTGATCCTTTTGGTCAGTAAATTGCATAAATTGCGTGCTTACTTGAGGCGGTGCTGTTGCTGGAAGTTTATAGCCTTAATAGTATTTTTGACCTTTGATTGAGCACCAAACTCTTCATATGACGAAGATTAGTGTTTGACTAGAAAGGGTATGTTTCCCCTACAAAAATTCTTAGAAATCAAAATTACAAAACTCAAAAAAAAAATCAGGTATAACAAAATCTTTTTTTTCCAATTTCAAGTTGAAACCATAAACCCATGTTGGAATTCGACTGAAAAGAAAAACAAAAGCTTTGCTAACTCGCCGACTAGGGAGAAAACTTGTAGTCCTTTCCTCTTCTCGCTCGCGCTCTCGCTCTCGCCACGAGGGCCTCGTGCTATCCGTTCGCTGGGACTCGCGGTGAGAACTCGTGAGAGAGGAATTAATCTCGCGAGAGCGCAAGAATTCCAACACTGCTAAAAAAACAAGAATATGAAGTTCTTAAATCAAAATCCTAAAAATAAAAAAATAAAACTGAATAAAAATTAACCTAAAAATTTCATCATTCATTAATAAAACAATTAAAAACATAAGAAATTCAGAATTAAGGAAATGTCAAAACCTTGAAATACATCACTTAGAAAATTCAAAAATTGAAAGAAGAAAAACCAAATTTATTTACATTCTAAAATCCCAAAATTTGCAGGCCAAGGATTGATACCTAAGAGTATGCAATGGCACTGACCTTGTTGCGTGCTCTTCGGTTGACGTCCACGTAAGGAACATCCTGGAAGGAGCGTAACTAACTACATCCGTAGTTCTGTTAGATCATCCGAATTATCTTTATCAGAACAGTATAGCTCTGGTTCCTTGCAAGTGTCCTATTTTCTTACAGTGAGTCAAATATTTGTCCGTACCCCCCCGTACGGGAAATGTTTGTGATATAAAAGTACATAAAATTCGACTAAAGTGCCATGTTTTATACATCAATCGACGCGGCAAAATGTCCTCTTTAAGACATTGTCATTGGATTTGCAAAAATTGTTTACTGAAAAAAGTCAAAAAAAGAGGTCAAATAATTGTCCGTACCCCCTAGTAAAAGTACAAAATCTGATCGATTTAAGTGAATTCATTTATGAAATGTTGTTTCAGTGTCAAATACTAGTACCTTTAGCCAGTTTGTGACAACTTTGAACTTCTGATAAGTTTGTTTAGTTAATTTATATTAAAAATTGGATTAAATTTAGTTTTTTAAAGTAAAACTTATCAAAACATTAGTTTATAAACAACTATTTTTATAAAATTGCTATTTTGTGTTGTAAGAGTCTCTATTGAACAAGTTTCAACAATATTTGTTCAAAATATACATTGTTTTCATCTTTTTTATTGACATTTTTCGACCAAAAATACTGTCGAACCCCTCGGAGGGAAATTTTGTGGTGATCAGATAGAGGACAAAAAAACCCACCTCTTGCAATTTGAAGCATCCAATTTCGTCCACTACAGCCCGATTACGAGTCCCTAGTCTGAAATTTGAAATTTTCACTTTCCGTGCTGAGAATTTCTGTACCGTTCTGGGTCAGAATGTTTTGCTTGGGGAATTTGAAAATTTCAAATTTCAGACTAGGGACTCGTAATCGGGCTGTAGTGGACGAAATTGGATGCTTCAAATTGCAAGAGGTGGGTTTTTTTGTCCTCTATCTGATCACCACAAAATTTCCCTCCGAGGGGTTGAACCGGTTCCGGGACAATCCGGATTGTTTAACGGTATTGTTCCGAAACAGTATTTTTGGTCGAAAAATGTCAATAAAAAAGATGAAATCAATGTATATTTTGAACAAATATTGTTGAAACTTGTTCAATAGAGACTCTTACAACACAAAATAGCAATTTTATAAAAATAGTTGTTTATAAACTAATGTTTTGACAAGTTTTACTTTAAAAAACTAAATTTAATCCAATTTTTAATATAAATTAACTAAACAAACTTATCAGAAGTTCAAAGTTGTCACAAACTGGCTAAAGGTACTAGTATTTGACACTGAAACAACATTTCATAAATGAATTCACTTAAATCGATCAGATTTTGTACTTTTACTAGGGGTACGGACAATTATTTGACCTCTTTTTTTGACTTTTTTCAGTAAACAATTTTTGTATTTTTCAAGAAAAAGTTTTTTGCAAATCCTATGACAGTGTCTTAAAGAGGACATTCTGCCGCGTCGATTGATGTATAAAACATGGCACTTTAGTCGAATTTTATGTACTTTTATATCACAAACATTTCCCGTACGGGGGGGTACGGACAAATATTTGACTCACTGTACCTCCACGTTGGCTTGGTTTTCATGATGACCTAGCTGGTGGCCTGTGGAAACGGATCGTAAACCTTTGACCACCGCGGGTCAGAGTCGAGACGGCTAAAAGAAAGGGGCGCGACAATGTGGGAAAGGGAAGTAATTTGTGATTGTAGACGGTATTGTTTTGATTCGCAGTATGTTGAGTCAACTGCTGTGGATGTACCTGGAACATCGCACAACGGGGTTTCTCTTCTCTTCATTCTCAGCTACCACCTATCTCCTATTTTTATTTTGCTCTTCTGATTCCCAATTCTTCATTGATTCTTCTATTTAATATCCAACATTTGATTTTAATTTTATTAACTTTTGATTCTCTTATCTCTCAAAGCTTTTCCACTCTTTTCTATCAATTGATACTGCTGTAACAAACTTTGTTTTGTTTTTTTTTTCCTTAAAAATATACTTTTCCTTAATGTACTAGTAATATCAAGTCTATTTATCATTCGCCTAATCATTTTTGATTTTATTGCGAATTTATTTATTTGAATAATTCTTTATCTGTCCTATAAATTATCATTACTATAATCTAAGCTTATAAATAAATAAAATAAATAAATAAATACGCTCATCATTCTCTTACTATTGATACTTGATTTTTATAAAATAAATTCTCTTTTACTGTCTATTGTTTTCAATCTTCACCCTTTTTGCCTTCCTCACTTTACTGAGGAAAGGCTATAAAATCACTCGAAAAATGAACTTCTTAATTTGACCTCGTAGACCCACCTTCACGTATACCTATCGACTCAGAATCATGTTCTGAACAAATGTCTGTGTGGATGTGTGTAGGTGGGTGGACAAAAAAATTGTCACTCGATTATCTCCGGACTGGATGAACGGATAATGACCGTATTAGTCTCATTCGATCCGTCTTGGGGTCCCATAGGTATCTATTTAAAATCAGCAAGTTTAGTTAAGTACTTCAAAAGTTATGCTAAAAGGATCAAGGATCTAACAACCCTATTAAAAGTTATTGGCACTTAAGTGTTATTTAAACATTTTTAGAGGTTGGATTTCAGATATTGTGAATATTGTGATAAAAATATTGTCTGAATCTTCCATGCGAACTATCGTTGGATAGGTTTTTTTATCAGACCTTGCCGATGAGCCAGAAATATTGATGGTCTGCGAACCATATCAAAAGAAATGAGTAATAAAGTTGATTTGTTAAACATGTTAAGGGGGAATGTTGCTATTTTTACAGAATGTATTGACTTTATGAATATGAGGAAGGCACCAACCACCTAAAGGTGGATTAAGTAACGTTTTTTCAAACAAGTTAGGTTTGAGCCCTTACTCAATTTATGGAATGGTTAAAGGATTAACACAAATATTACTATTTGATAAACTTTTATAACATGCTCAGGACCAAAAATTGTAACAAAACACCGCGACAAAAGAAATAGCAACAGATAAACAGACTCAACAATAGGGAAGATTTCAGGAGAAAACAATACACAGTAAATAACAATAAGTTTTTGAATTCAAACTAAAAATAAAACAGTGTTTGCTTCAATAAAAGTTGATAGGCACACTTTTAATGGTTAGGCGCTTATTCTTGCATCAAACCCTACGTAATGTACCACCCCCGGCCGAGTTAAAATGCGTAACCGGAAAAGAAGGTGTGCATGCCTGGCACGAACACTCAAAGCGTGTTCTAGCGTGCTGCTCGTACTGACTCAGAGCAAGGGTGAGATGTAGGTGTAAGGGCAGTGCGTGTTCGTCGGGAAACTAGTGCATAAGATCGGTCAAGGCCCGTTCTTACACTGAAAATTGCGAATTGCGAATTCTAAAATCCCAAAATTTCAAAGAATCTAAAATTTCTTTAAAAAACATAAAAGTAACACACCGGAATTACTAAATTTTCAGCTTTAGGCACATACAAATTTGAAAAATGTAGCATTAAAAAAAGGAAACATAATATATTTAAAATTAAATAAATCTTAAAATTTAAGTTTAATTATAGGTTTAAAAATAATTGAATCATCAAATATATAATTTTTGCGCATATTTCAGGATTCCACATTTTTTTAAACTCAATAATAATAAAAAAATAAAAAAAACGAAAATTTTAAATAAATTTAAAACAAATATTCATAAAATTTTTAAAACACAAAATTTAATTTTTTTGATCCTAAAATTTTAAACACCTTAAACCTTAATTGATTCAAAAATAACAAACTTCAAAACACAAAAAAAGTAAGGCCTCGGCAAATATTTTTCAAATTTTATGCCAAGCCTCCCCTCCCTTCAAAATTGCATGGAAAATTATGCAAATAATCTAAATTTTAATAGATATAGAAGACTCGTTTTTGTGAAATTCCGAGTTTTTTTTTTGCGAAAAACATTTTTTTCAATGCTTGGATATTTTAAAAACTAATAATTTCAAAACAACTGGGCAGGTCTAAAATGCATTTTGAAAAACTTTGTTCATTCAAATGTGAATACCATGGCCTGTTATTTAAATTTTAATTTTTTTTTTTATTTTTTGGCAAAAACTTCAAAAAATATTTTCGTCAGTCTAAAAGTCAAAATAAAATTAAAAAAAAAGAAACGCAAAAATATAAATTCAGCAAGTAAAAAGAAATAATTAAACAATTTCTTACCTATAAAATTGACAAAAAGTCCAAATTTTAAAACATTAAAAACAAAACAATCTTGCACCTTGGAATTAAAATATCATACAAAAGTGAGGCAAATTTAAAATATCTAAAAATTTTAAATCTTACTGTAAGAAAAATAGAAAAAAATACGCACACAAATTCTTAAATTTTGGAATACAGAAAAAAATTCTAAAACTCTACAATTGGGTCCTAAAATGAAGCTTAGATTGCTGATATTATTGTTTACAGCGATAAAGCTTATTTTTCTGAGTACAATGACCCTATGGACAACCACAAAGAGTTTAAAATGGATTTTTAAATCAATTTTGAAAAATTCATCTCGCAGTCCTTCTTGACAGAAAAGCTCCTACTTGACAGCTCGTTCCAAGGGGGCCATAGTTAACCCATCGAAAAAATGTTGTCTTGTTAATTTTTGTTGCATTTAAATGAAAAAAGTGATCAGAAATGGTTTTTTATCGTGTTTTTTTTTACCGTTGTACATAAAAATTGACATAGGGCTTTTAAATTAGTACCCAATTGAACAATTAAAAATTTCTAGCATTCTAACATAAAAAACCTAAATTAAAAAAAGAAAATTTTAGGTTTTAAAATAAAAATTATGAAATCCTAAAATTTAAAAAATCTTAAACTCAAAGTTTGAAAATAAATAAGATTAATCATAAATTACAAGAATAAAAAAATTAAAACCTCAAAAAAATTAGGAACTCAAAAAATTCAAAGCACGAAAATCAAAAAAAGAAATGCTCTAAAAATTATAAAAAAAGAACAACAATTTGAAAAATAAAAAAAAATCTCTAATCATGCAATTTAAAAAATCTTAAGTTTTAATCTGCTTTTTAAAATCTAAAAAATAAAATGTGAAAATCATTAGATTTTTTATAATTTTTAAATTCAAAAACTCAAAAATTTAAAATGCAAAATTCTAGTGCTCTAGATTTCTAAAATCCTAAATTCATAATTCCAAATTAAACTTCTAATTCTTGACCGCGTTCCCTTCGAGCTCCGTACACAGCTACAAACAGAAAACAATCGAACAACACTAACCTTATGAATCTCATAATTCGTCGGCGAAGCCGGCGTCGCTGCCACTGGCCCTTGCTGCTAGCTGCTGCTGCTGCTGCTGCTCACTGGTACTGTTCGCGTGAATGCTCGACATCTGTCCCATCGCACTGCTGTACGACTCGTTGTAGCTGGTCATCTTGTGGTGATGGTGATGATGCGGCAAACACCCGTGCATCATCGGCGTCGACGTCGTCCGGACGAGCTTCTTGGCGGGGCTGGACGGGGGGACCAGCATCGCCCCTTCCGAAGCGTTCACCGCCGAGATGTTGTTGGTGGTCGAGAGCATACTGTCGAAGCTTTGGCGACTTTTGCGCTTCCAGCGCAAGTTGATCATCGACAGGGGCGTCAGCATGGCTTCGTTCACGGGTTCGATGTCCTCGGGGGGGTCGGTGATGGCACGTAGTTCTTTGGATATTTGGGGCGTGTTGGCGGCGGTTAGCTTCACCTTGATGGCCGTTTGGGGGGCCGAGTTGTGGGTTGATCGTTCCGAGGAGGTGGCCGAGTTGTTTTCATCAATATTTTCTTTGTTTTCTCCTTCCGCGGCGACATTCTCCAAGATCGTTGGGATGTGCTGGCTGTGCTCGAGGTGGCAGGCTTGATCCGATGCTGGACCGTGTGCGGTGAGGCAGCGAGCGATCGACTTGAAGTCGGCGGCTGTGTGGAAGACCTGCAGGGAGAGAACCACACTTTTATAACCTGCAAAACCTTTTGAGAGTTGACCCGCGAACCTACCTTGGCACACCGATTGCACCGCAGCGGCAAATGTTCCCGCAGGATGTGCTCCACCAGCACGTTACTCCCGCTGATCTTCGTGTCGACTCGCAACGGGAACGGTCTATTGTTGCAGATGTAGCAAATCTGCCGGATCGCCTTCACGTCCTGGTGCTGGACGTCCTCGTGCTTCTGACGACACTTGCCACAGCAAAACACCTGCGCACAGGTACGGCACTGAACCTGCAAACAAAATCCGGTCAAAATCCGTCCAAATTGCTTCAAATAAATGCGCTTACCTCTTTGGGGATCTTCATGTTTGACGCGACGATCACAATGGACGAACGCTGTTGTTAACACTTCTTCACTCTCTTTGGCTGTGGCTCGTCCCCTCTCGCTACCGTAGGCTTCTGCTTCTTTGGAACTCGAAAGGCGACCTCGCGCCGACGTTGCGCTAACTTTTGGCGCAACTCCTCGATGGATTCGCGTTCCGGGGCGTACGACAGGTGCAGGATGCCGCCGTAAAAGTTTTTCGCGTCCAGCAGCTTCTTGGCACGCCGGGCACGCTCGAGCTTTTCGAAGCGCACGTGGAACACGTCGGTGAAGGGTTCGACCTCGACTGGAAAGAGGGGGATGGAATTGGAAATGAGCGGTAGTCGATTAGTTAGGGAGTGATACAGACATCCCACAAATTTAGGAAATAAATTAACCTTCAACCTTCATTTGAAAAAAAAATGCTTGAGATCTTTCTCTTGTTTAAAAGACCAACTGCAAACTTTAAAGTTTTGTATGAAAATTTTGAAGAATAATCTAGCCCCTTTAAATTCACAAGTTCGGGACATTTTTTCTAATCTAATCTAGTCACACCCTAGCGCACAGCACAGTTGCGATTAGTAGGTAACAGCCATTGGTCACCAACGGCGCCCGCCCTGTCAGTTTGTAGATCTCGATGTTAACCCTCTACAACCTAACCAAAAAATATTTTTTGAAAATTTTAGATTTGAAAGTTGAACTTGATTTATGTGACTTTGACAAAGTTTAAAAAGCAATTTTTTTAGAGGTCAACTTTGGCTGTATTTTTTACTAACATTTCCTATATTTTAGGTAAAAAGAAGTATGCAGTAATTTTTGTAGTGTGTATTAGGCCGATGCAAATATTAAAAAAAGTTTTTGTCCCTCGGCCCTGGCCGAGGTCAAGGGGGGGGCAAAAAAATAAAAAAATATAAAAATTTTAATAACAAGCCATAATCTTCACATTTAAATGAAAAAAGTGTTTTAAAATGCATTTTACACTAGTTCAGTTGTTTTGCAATCATTAGTTTTCAAAAAATCTAAAATCTCACAAAAACAAAAATTGTATCGAAAAAAAAGATTTTGCATCGAAAATTTTCAAAAAATCTTAAGATTTTTTAATAAATCCAAACATGCTAAAAATGATTTTAAACGCAGGAGAATGTATTTTAATTTGATTTCAGCTGGTTGCACTTGAATTTTCATTGAAATGTTGAAGTTTATTGTAAAAATATTTTTTTGCCCCCTGATTTTTCGGGCCAATTTTGAAGGGGGGGGTGACAAAAACTTTTAAAAATATTTGTACCAGCCTTATGAAAAAAAAAAATTGTAGCGTCCCAGACTATTCTCTACGAAATCGGTCTTTTTTCTTCAATTTTATTTTTTTTTAATCCGGCTGAAACTTTTTTGGTGCCTTCGGTATGCCCAAAGAAGCCATTTTGCATCATTAGTTTGTCCATATAAATTTTCATACAAATTTGGCAGCTGTCCAGCCAAAAATGATGTATGAAAATTCAAAAATCTGTATCTTTTGAAGGAATTTTTGATCGATTTGGTGTCTTCGGCGATGTTGTAGGTATGGATAAGGACTACACTGGAAAAAAATTATTCACGGTAAAAAAAATTGGTGATTTTTTATTTAACTTTTTGTCACTAAAACTTGATTTGAAAAAAAAAATATATGTTTTGAAGGACATCAAATGCCAACTTTTCAGAAATTTCCAGGTTGTGCAAACAATCTTTGGCCGAGGTATAAATTTTTGAATCAATACTGATTTTTTTTTTTAATCGAAATATTGGTTGCAAACATTTTTCAACTTCATTTTCCGATGTAAAATCAAATTTGCAATCAAAAAGTATTCTAGTGAAATTTTGGTAAAGTGCATCGTTTTCAAGTTAAATCCATTTTTAGGTAACTTTTTTTTTAAATAGTCGCAGTTTTAATTTTTTTAAATTAGTGCACATGTTTGCCCACTTTTGAAAAAAATATTTTTTAAATGCTGAGAATTCTCAGCTCTCTATGTTTTGCTTTTTTGAACTTTGTTTATACGACCCTTAGTTGTTGAGATATTGGCATCTCTCTAATGTGACAATTTTTTAGCAAATTTTCTGAACTTAAAAAAAATATTGCTAGAAATGGTCACTCATAGTCACTATTTTTAAAAATCGAAAAACTGCAAATATGTATTTCGCTAAAATCAAACTTTTGGTGGCTATTCCTTGAAAACGGAGCCCTTCATAAAAAATCTGTGAAGTACCTAATTTTTGATTGAAAATTTAATTTTACGTAAACAAATCGGGTCAATTTTTTTTGTATAAAATTTCGTTTTTTTTCCAAAATCACTATTTATTAAAAAAAACATAACTCGGCGGCAGATTTTTTGACCATCCCCGCTCAAAAGTTGCGGGTTTTTGTTCCCTAAAACATATAAAAAATCTCGAAAATCAAAAAATACTTATTATAGAAAATTAAGTTTTTGTGAAAAAAATTTATTTAAAAAATCGTGAATTTTTTTTCCGTGTACCTATTTTATTCTCAATAGAGCAGTTCTCTAGGATTTCGGTCATTCGATTTTTTTTGTATTTTTTAATCCGACTGAAACTTTTTTGGTGCCTTCGGTATGCCCAAAGAAGCCATTTTGCATCATTAGTTTGTCCATATAATTTTCCATACAAATTTGGCAGCTGTCCATACAAAAATGATGTATGAAAATTCAAGAATCTGTATCTTTTGAAGGAATTTTTTGATCGATTTGGTGTCTTCGGCAAAGTTGTAGGTATGGATACGGACTACACTGAAAAAAAATAATACACGGTAAAAAAAATTTGGTGATTTTTTTATTTAACTTTTTATCACTAAAACTTGATTTACAAAAAAACACTATTTTTAATTTTTTTTATTTTTTGATATGTTTTAGGGGACATAAAATGCCAACTTTTCAGAAATTTCCAGGTTGTGCAAAAAATCATTGACCGAGTTATGAATTTTTTAATCAATACTGATTTTTTCAAAAAATCGAAATTTTGGTCGTAAAAATTTTTCAACTTCATTTTTCGATGTAAAATCAAATTTGCAATAAAAAAGTACTTTAGTGAAATTTTGATAAAGTGCACCGTTTTCAAGTTATAGCCATATTTAAGTGACTTTTTTGAAAATAGTCGCAGTTTTTCATTTTTTAAAATTAGTGCACATGTTTGCCAAGTTTTGAAAAAAATATTTTTGAAAAGCTGAGAAAATTCTCTATATTTTGCTTATTCGGACTTTGTTGATACGACCTTTAGTTGCTGAGATATTGCAATGCAAAGGTTTAAAAACAGGAAAATTGATGTTTTCTAAGTTTCACCCAAACAACCCACCATTTTCTATCTTCAATATCTTAGCAACTTATGGTCCGATTTTCAATGTTAATATATGAAACATTTGTGAAATTTTTCGATCTTTTCGAAAAAAATATTTTCAGAATTTTCAAATCAAGACTAACATTTCACAAAGGCCAAACATTCAATATTACGCCCTTTTAAAATGTTAGTCTTGATTTGAAAATTTTGAAAATATTTTTTTCGAAAAGATCGGAAAATTTCACAAATGTTTCATATATTAACATTGAAAATCGGACCATAAGTTGCTAAGATATTGAAGATAGAAAATGGTGGGTTGTTTGGGTGAAACTTAGAAAACATCAATTTTCCTGTTTTTAAACCTTTGCATTGCAATATCTCAGCAACTAAAGGTCGTATCAACAAAGTCCGAATAAGCAAAATATAGAGAATTTTCACAGCTTTTCAAAAATATTTTTTTCAGAACTGTGCAAACATGTGCACTAATTTTAAAAAATGAAAAACTGCGACTAATTTCAAAAAAGTCACTTAAATATGGCTATAACTTGAAAACGGTGCACTTCATCAAAATTTCACTAAAGTACTTTTTTATTGCAAATTTGATTTTACATCGAAAAATGAAGTTGAAAAATTTTTACGACCAAAATTTCGATTTTTTGAAAAAATCAGTATTGTTTAAAAAATTCATAACTCGGTCAATGATTTTTTGCACAACCTGGAAATTTCTGAAAAGTTGGCATTTTATGTCCCCTAAAACATATCAAAAAATAAAAAAAATTAAAAATAGTGTTTTTTTGTAAATCAAGTTTTAGTGATAAAAAGTTAAATAAAAAAATCACCAAATTTTTTTTACCGTGTATTATTTTTTTTCAGTGTAGTCCGTATCCATACCTACAACTTTGCCGAAGACACCAAATCGATCAAAAAATTCCTTCAAAAGATACAGATTTTTGAATTTTCATACATCATTTTTGTATGGACAGCTGCCAAATTTGTATGGAAAATTATATGGACATACTAATGATGCAAAATGGCTTCTTTGGGCATACCGAAGGCACCAAAAAAGTTTCAGTCGGATTAAAAAATACAAAAATTAAAATTGAAGAAAAAAGACCGATTTCGTAGAGAATTGCTCAATAGTCGTCAACAATACCCACAACTTTGCCGAAGTCACCAAGTTGATCAGAAAATTCACTCTAAAGTTACAGATTTACGTACCATATTTGTATGGACAGCTGCCAAAATTGCATGGAGACTTGTATGGGTGAACCAATGACACAAAATAGCTTCTTTGGTCATAGGGAAGGCCCCCACAAATCAAAAAATACAAATAAAATCCATTTCCGGGTTTGATAGAGAATTGCTCAACAGATTTGTAATGTTATAAATTTGAATCTCTTCGATGGTTGGGATGAAATTGTTTCCCAGACACGAACTATTAAACTCACGAGATTTTAGAAAAACAAATGCATATTACAGAAAATTGAATAAATCCACTAAAAAAATGATTTGTAATCACTCCTGAAAGTTTCATGAATAAAGTTAGTAACGAGACGATTTAA
Organism: Culex pipiens pallens; assembly: GCF_016801865.2. Classification (NCBI taxonomy): domain Eukaryota; kingdom Metazoa; phylum Arthropoda; class Insecta; order Diptera; family Culicidae; genus Culex; species Culex pipiens. The sequence goes on from NC_068939.1 coordinate 126,091,631, forward strand.
GCTTGACATTTTGCTATGCGCTGAGCGAACTGTCTAACTTTTTGAGCGTTTTTCTCGAAACACCGATTCACTTTACGGGTGCCACGATACCTCAATTTGGGGTTAAGACCGTTAAGACACTCAAGACATATCCCGTGTGCATAACAAAGTTCGGTTTATAAATGTTGTTTTTTTAAATAATACAAAAATCAAAAATTGACGATATTTTGTTTGAAAAACGTTAAAAAAACGCTAATTTTTATCTTTTGTAAAAATTTACTTTTTGACCCCGTTTACTCTTTTAACGAGCCTTCACACAAATTTTGAGCCGATTTGGTCAAGGCAGTATTGAGATATCGTGGCTGGTACCTATCTGAAACTGCTTTCTTAAAATAGATATATCTCGGAAATAGTACAACCAAATGTCTAATAGTTGAACATATACATTTTATTGCCTTGAAAAAAGATTTACTAAAAGCTCAAGTATGTATTATACCAACTCTTTGCATTTTTGCCTCAAGGTGTAGGACTCAGAACTGACAAAATCAGGGTTGTTACGGGAGAGTCCAAAAAAATCCGCGCCAAATCCGCGCCGATCTAAAATCCGAAACCGCGCAAAATCCACGCCATATAAAAAAATATCGCGAAAAACATTTAAGAAATTTTATTTTTTAATGAAGAAAAACTAATTCAGAAAGTATTTGATTTAAAAAAAAACTCGTTTTATGTTTAAAGGCTCCAAAAGAATGAAAGCAATAAATCCATTTAAAAAAAATCCTCAAGAGACGGTCAAGGCAAGGGCCATGCAAAAAAAATCTTCAAAATAGAAAATACAATATTTAAAAACCTAAAAATTTAACTTCAAAAATATAACCTCAAAATTAAATCAAAATCTAAAATTATAATATGATAAAATTTTAAATTTCGAAAGTCTAAATATTCAAAATCTAAGAATTTTTATACAGTTTGTAATCCAAAATCCTCGCTAAAATTTCACTCCGAAAGAAATTTAATTTCCGATATTTAAAATAATGTCTTCTCATAATTTCAAAATCTCTTACATAAAATAGGACTTCAAAAATTGTGGAATTCAAGAATTTAAGAATTTAAGAACTAAGAATTTAAAAATAAAAACATTTAAGAATTTACGAATTTAAGAATTTTAGAATTTAAGAATTTAAGAATTTAAGAATTTAAGAATTTAAGAATTTAAGAATTTAATAATTTAAGAATTTAAGAATTTAAGAATTTAAGAATTTAAGAATTTAAGAATTTAAGAATTTAAGAATTTAAGAATTTAAGAATTTAGGAAATTAAAAATTTAAGAATTTAAGAATTTAAGAATTTAGGAGTTTAAGAATTTAAGAATTTAGGAGTTTAGAATTTAAGAATTTATAAGCTTAAGGATACTGAAATCATTTTAGATTTGAGAATTTTTTTCTATATTGTTTTGAATTTGATATTTGAGACCGGCCCGTGGCTTAATGGCTACGGCTCCCGCCTCATAAGCGGAAGGTTTAGGGTTCGTTTCCCGACCGGTCTCCTTGAAATTTTTGGACAGTAAATGAGTTTTAAGAACAAAAAACGCATAGAATCAGGTGGGATTCGAACTCACACCTTTGGATTGGAAGTCGGATGCTCTAGCGATTCGGCCACCAAGGGATTAATACTCCTTGAGTGAATTAATCCGTAGTGGTGAAATAATGTCACAAGGTCATTTACTACATAATACAACAATCCCTTCCCCAACGATTCCCCTACACACCACACACCAATATAATCTATAAATAACTCGAACCGGTTGGTACGGTATGTCCCCGGCTTCTTCTTCTTCCCCTGATGGTTCTATGACATGTGGGATCCGTTCATAGAATCTGTCTCATGCGGTTAATGCAACGCAGTAGGCCTGGGCCGCTTCAATGAGTGTAATACACTTCGGGGGTTCTCGAAAGTATTGCAATCATTAGTAATGACAAGAAGGAACTTGAGGCGTAATCTAACCATAAGTTCTTCCCGGATGCTTTCTTCGGACTGGCTGCGCTTGTGTTCGATTAGATTAGATTAGATTAGATATTGTTTTGAATTTGATATTTTTTAGTTTTTAAATTTTGACTTTTTAATTTTGATTTCTTTTAAATCTTCAAATTTTGGATTACCCAAATTTTTGGTATTTTGAATTTCAAATTGCTAAAGTTTTGAATTTCGAAATTTCAGATTTTTTAAATTATTTTAATTGAAAATTAATATGTATTTTGATTTATTATTTTTTAGTATTTTTTAACCGATTAAATTCCATTCCAAAATTCGAAAGTGGAGGCCAGTTTCTGTTACGTACAATCAAGCTCATATTTGGCGCACACCAGAACAAGCCCCAATAATAGTTTTTGTTACACATTCTAATTCCTATATCTTCGGAAAGTCATTTCTAAAAACTCAAAAGAAATTAAATATTCAGTGCCGGAGATGTTAAGAAATGACAAGAAACATATAAAAAATAATTTCTACATAATCTTTATTGTCATTCGCGCGAAATCCGCGCCTGAGCAAAATTAGCCAGCAAATCCGCGCCAGATCCGCGCCGTCCGTAACAACCCTGCAAAATGCAAAAATCATCGGTTTTACTTGTAAAATCACATTTGAATTTCCGAGGTGGAGCACCAGTTCCTGCCGTAACCAATCCGTCTCATGTTTAAGGGAAACATGCCCTAAAATAACTTATTTCGTTAAATCCTAATGAAACACTTTTGGGTACTTTGCTAAAATAAATCATAAGGCTACTTTTTAAAGGACCATTCCATTACGTGAAAAACTTTGTTAAAAGGAATAAGGCAAAAAGGATTGTGTTATGTATTAATTGTTTTTTTTGTGATATTTTCCAACATTGCATGAAGTCAAACTGTTACAAATTTTTGGGATCACTGTGTTTTAAAGTAAATTTCCCCCTTACGTTTCTGCAACCACAGACAAAGAGCACCTGATAAAGGCAATAAATAAATAAGACTATTTATTGCACTTATTGCATAAACACCGCACGATAAAGCAGTGCTCCTTCCCTCCACTCACCACTTCCGGTAGCCTTGACCGCTTCGGTCACGTTTTGCACCAGCTGGACCGTGCCGTACCGCCGGAATTCGACCTTGAGCTCCCGGAGCAGATCGATCTGGGGCACTCCGAAGACGAGCAAATGTCGAGACTCGCTGGCAACTGAGTAGGCCTATACCAAAAAGGAGATTAAAATTTCATGACCAATGAAACGCAATTAAAGTAGGCTGGGCACGCTCACCTTGACGGCGGTCTGTTTCCGGGAGGCACGATACGAGGGCCGATTGTGGCAGTACTCGTGGCGAACGTGATGGCTCAAATCGTTGTTGTTTGGTGCGTTTGGTTCCGGATCGCTGCTCATCTTATGGCAACATTCTGGTTTTTTTTATTGCACTAAAAATTTCGATAGCGCGAGACAATCACACGGTGTGCGGCGCCGAAGGACTTTTTTTGTTTACCTTGTTGGTGCGCGTGACACTTGCGCGATTCGTGTGTGTGTGCGGCAGATGGTTGTCATTATGAAGCCCGCCCTGCAAGGGTCAAATTCGGGGGGAACTGACAGCATCTACAGATTTACACAAAAATTGTATATATTTTACAAAGTTTTCAACCTCGGCTGAACTCAAAATGCCGGTCTTACCTCAAAATCAAAATTATCCCTCAAAAAGGGTTTTATCTACACTCAAAGTAAAATGTATCCTTTTTTCAAATCACCCGTCGTCACCCTTTAAAAGGGTATCGAAAATGTACTGAATTTGACATACCCTTTTAAAAGGGTGACGCCGGGTGAACTTTAAAAAGGATAGAAAGTATCCTTTTTGAGGATTGAAAGTACCCTTTTGAGGGATACTTCTGACTTTGAGTGTACCCTTTATCTGCCAACACAAGGAAAACAAATCCTTTTTGAGGGTTACTTCCACTCGACTCGAAGTTATAGGTGTCGGAAGGCTTGAAACGCTGAGGCAATCCAACCCTCTTTTCACACCTAAGCTCCCATCTGCCTCGGAATCCGAAACTTTGGATTGTTAGTCCAATAGCCAACCAGCGGCTCGACCGAGACAGAACCCAGGGAGAAGACTTCTACTACTCTTTTGAGCTAAAGACCTAACCGCTAGGTTAGATCTGGGCAAATATTTACTTCCCCATCCGATGGAAGGCGTAATCAGACCAATTTAGCCTCGAAAAATGCCACCGGGGCCGGCTGGGACCGAACCCAGGTCAACTGGGGTGAAAAGCAACCATGCCACACGAAGAAAAAAAAACTCTAAATTTAAAAAGATCGTTCGTTGGATTAAAAGTTCGCATTGGTAAATATTCGTAGAAAGTTCTAACTTTTTAATTTAAAAGTTGAAAAGTTTTTGATACTACCATGCATTTATGGAACAAAACCATTATATCGGTAAAAGTTTTTTACTTTTGATTGGAAAAGAAACCTTTTATGGCAAAAATAATACATACCATACCAATCAGCATAGCGCACCAGGTATGCGTGCTGGCAAAATGGCAAAAATAAACTACATTTAATACTACAGTGATAATTTCAGAAAAATTTGCTTGATTTTTATATTTATTTTTAAAAGTTTAAAACAGCATGCTAAAAAAACACTTTTTTGTATTTAACGCTTCTGCTCAATGTTGGCCAAAATCATAGTCCAAGCTGTACCGATTCTCACGGTACGCCACCGGTCACTTCCGAAGACCCCAGTCTGGACGGTTCCGGATGGACGTTTCGACGCGCGACAGCAAAGTAGAGAACAGGATGGTCACGTTGCCGGCCTTCATCAGGAGAGTCTTAGAGGAGTTGGCCGTTATTGTTCAGGAAGGCGGATCGACGTTTCCCGACTGGGAAGTGAAGTGCCTGAACGCCATTCAGGTTCCCGATCCTGGAAGCGCATCCGTAACATGGGGTTGATGAGGTCTTCATCCTCCTTCGAGAATGACAGATTTTCCGGCTCGTGGTCCAGGTTCATTCGGCTGGATCTGCGCCATGGGGAAGTGAGCGTTTGTGGGTGGAAAGTTGCTGAAAGAGATGGAAGTAAGTGAAGTTGGCTAATCACTGTACACATTCTCAATACTCACCGTTGTTGTAATACGCCGGCACCAAGTGCAACATCTGCGCTGACCACCTCCGATTATTTCGCTTCTCGTCGTCCTCCTCTTAGTCGGATCTTTCTCCTCACTGTAAATATTAACTTTCTCGTACTTGTCCAAAACCTAACGTTAATCTTCTTCAATGCAACCTCGTTGTTCATGCAACGCTTCGGCAGCGCCATCTCCTCGATAATCTCGCCCCAGTCCTCGCGAGAATTGACCTTTACCACTAAGCCCGGGCCACGCGCACCGAATACAACCGGTGCGGATCCACATTCCTAGCTCCAATCCTACAAAAACAAACAAAATCAATCACAAACCCCCCCCCCCCCCCTCAAACACCCAAGCTACCTTCTTACCCATTCCGGTCCTGGAACAGCTGTAGTTCTTGCAGGAAGCTGGTCTTGTCCTTTTCGAGCACTCGACCCTTGACTCGGCTTTGTCCCGCACCCGCACCACCCTCCTTCGAAGGCGTTCCGCTGCTGCTGTTTGGCTCACAAAAGTTTCCGCGTCGGCTTTGCTTTGCGTCCTAGACTCACCAGTACCACCGCGGTGCACCGGACCCATCAAAGTATTTGTTTACATTTGGGACTTAGGCGTACTCGATTACACGAGAACGTCAAAATGAAAGAAATTATACAGTCGTATTAAAAGTTAGAACTTTTAAATCAGTTGGTAAGGAGATTTCAAAAAACTTTACCAGTAAAAGTTTTAATTTTTAATATAAAAAAAAACTTTCCCTCAAGCTAATTTTAGCAACTTTTTAAATCAAAAATAAGTTACTTTTATCATTACAGTAATATTTTTTTTATACCACTATACCACTGACTCCGAGTATACTTTATGCAAATTTCTTGCAAATTTCTGTGATTGATTGATTAAATTGCGCAAAAAATTGCGTCACAATCGCGTCCCATTGGAATTTTTTTTTCTTAATTTTTCATTACTGACCTCGTTACTGACATTTTTTTTGTCGGCCAGAGAAGTTATCAAATACTTTTGAAGCATTTTTGGGGTCTCTTTTGAGCTAAACGATGAAAAACTCGTGATTCGATTATCCGAAGTGATTTCGTCTGAGGACTTCGAATAATTTCACAGTTTTTATTCAATAAGATAAAGAATTGGGTACTAAACTGCCCATGATCGCATAAATGTCCCATATGCATTTGCATCGATTTTGAGTCATTTATGCAGTTTGGTTCAAAATCGCGAGCTCTTTCAGAAAAGCATATAACATCCAGTACTTTGTTCTAAAAATCAGGTGGAAATCCATTTTTTTTTCGCGAAAACTTAACACGTAGCCTTATATGTGGGACAAACTTGTTTTGCGTTTTTCTCAGCTTATGTCAATTTTAATGTAAAACGGTAAAAACGGCAGTTCGTGGCCGAATGGTTACGCTGTCCGCTTTGTAAGCGGATGATTCTGGGTTCGATTCCCATCTGCTGCAACCTTCCATCGGATGAGGAAGTAAAATGTCGGTCCCGGCCTTGGTTGTTAGGCCGTTAAGTCATTCCAGGTGTATGAGTTGTCTCCATGCGTCACAATCGCGTCCCATTGGAAAATTTATTTTCTCAATTTTTCATTACTGACATTTTTTGGGCGGCTAGAGAAGTTTTCAAATAACCCAAGTAACCAACCAGCACTAAAACAAAAACTTAATCGGCAATACTTCAGCACTCTAGTGCATGTTAGTCATGCACCGGCACGTGTTAATGCAGATCAGCACTAAGATTGTAGCACTCAGTATTGCTGACTAAGTGCTGCTTAAGTGCTGGTGCTGGCAACTGTGTTCATCATTTTTCTCAAAACTGGCAACTAGGCCTTGCCCACGTAGGGAGAGGGAGTGAGATAGCATGTCTTCATGCAGAACTGTCATCATTTGCTCACTTCATTTATTTGGGTTTGCTGACTTTAAGAAATAATGTAAGTACTAAATTCATATATAAAATCTTATCATTTTACTAAAATGCTATGTATTTTCAGAAAACTTCTTCCTGGTTACTCATCTTACTCCCTGACTTGGATCTGGATATGAAGAAAGTACAATCACAGCAGATTCAGCGATGGAAATTAGCATATTTTTCCGGGAGACATGATGACGTCAATGTCGAAATCCGCTTTCTAAAGCCAAAAAAGCCATCATTGGAAAATAAATTAAACTCCAAGTAACCTCCGGAAACTTCCCGTAATTTTCCTCATGGGTTTGTTTCAAGTGCTTGTTATTTCTCGCGTGTTTTTTTTGTGTGAAATAAAAATATGAATAGTTGTTTGATGAACTTTGTTGTTTAATTTATCCGATCTTCAATCAATCCATCAATCAATCAAAATTGCATTCACAAAAAGCATGATGATCGTTCGTGTTGGTGTTAAAATTCAAGTCGATAAGATGCTCCAAAATCACATCAGTGATCCACTTCCAATTTAGGCGAGAGGATACCGGTTCAAGATCCACACCCGGCGATGGCAGCTTGCAACTAATGGTTTCGAATCCCGAACAACTAATTTTCAACAAAAAAAACCAACTCGGTCAGCTGTGTCGGTAATCGAGTATAGAGTAAACAAAACAGCTAAAAATAGCATGGGGAGCTGGAGGAAAGGGAGAGAGAGAGCAATATTTTTGCCTCTCTCAACTTTTTGACATTTTCTGCAGGGTTGGGTAACAACAGTAGGGGCCAGCACTAAACCAGCCGAGTAAAGTCCAAACTCGGCCATTGTTCAGCACTGGAGTAGCTATTAGTGCTGTTGTCAAAGCAGTTTAGCTTTTACTTGGAGCTGTAAATGCGCTGTCAGTGCTAAGCAGTGACCATGTTTAAGTGCTGGATGGTTACTTGGGAACTTTGAAGCATTTTTGGGGTCATTTTTGAGCTAAACGATGAAAAACTCGTGATTCGATTATCCGAAGTGATTTCGTCTGAGGATTTCGAATGATCGAGTCTAACTGTACTTCGAATTTCGAATAAGCACTGGCATCACTTCCACCCTGGCGGGATTTATCATTTTGACTTTGACAGCTAGCAAACTGCCAGCCGGTGCGCTGCATTTGCGGATGTAGTTGAAGAGTCATCATCCATCTCCAAACGGGTCCTCATTAGACCCAGGACTTCCGCGCAAGAAACATCCGTGTCAGTGACCAAAGTTGGTCATCGGTTCCGCTCCCCCACCAAACATCCCCCAGTGCAATTGTGGCCGTATGCTGCGGACATTCCGGTGAACCGATTTGCGGCGCATTTGCTGCATTGAAGTTCTAACCTCACTTTTTTGTGGGAGGTGGAATTTCGCCATCCGGTGACCGAGGAGCTTCATCACACCGTAGAAACCACGCCGCCAAAAATGGGCCGCGGCAGACCAAAGCGGGAAAATCCGGCCAACGGTGACGCGCCGGCTGCGAAAGTCGCCAGGACGTCGTCCACCAAATGTGAGTATGGAAGTTTTGTGTTTAATTTCGATTGATTTTTTTCGTTGGAAAAATAGCTGAGGGGGGTAACATTTTGAAGCGGCGTTTCCGCGCAAAGAAAAGTAACGGTTTTTTTTTCGAATCAGTGACATTTTTTTTGGACGATGTTTTATGCTTTCGAATAGCACAATAATTATTAATAGCTTGTTCAATATCTAGAAACGGATCGGATTTAGTTGTTGATTTTTATAAGAATTTCCTATAATGTCCCAGCTCGAAAGGCACGCCGGCGAGCTTTGGATTGCGAGTTCAAGCGCCATATGAATATGCAAAGCAATTTTTCTTCAAATAAATAACAAATTGTTCCGGACGAAAGATTTTTCAGTAATTCTGTAACATTAGGCTAATCGACTTTCTTTTTTTTTTTTTTTTAAATTCCATTTTTGGTAATTAGGTTTTGTATACAAGGCTCCTTACTAGCCATGCCAGATATAGAGATAAATCTGTATTTTACAGATTTTTCGATCCCAAAAATCTGTATATACAGATTTTTTTTTCAAATGGTTAGATTTGAAAGTTTCAACAATTTAGTAATTAAATTATGCTTTAATATGATTAAAAAGCTTAAATCTGTTGTTAAAATTTTTAAAATATCTTGTATGGCTTCGAATTTATTTTCAAGAAAATACAGATCCTAAAAAAAACTGACAACATTGCTCCTTACAATTTTGCGGACTCATCATAAAAAATGGGCATGTGAATATTCGTAAATCTGTATCCTAAGATGGCTAAAAATCTTTCGAATTCGAACTGACAATATTTTTACGGGGATGTCACGCTAAAATCGGCCAAAATTAAAACTCCCTCCTCCCTTAAACGTGACGTACTCTATGGATGACGCCGAAGATATTTTCTGATCGATTTGGTGTCTTCGGCAAAGTTGTGGGTTATGCTTCAGCAATCGAAAATTTCTTTAAACATTGTTTGATAATTTTTTGACTTCAAACACGAACAAAAGCAGCGGACCGAAGATTGGCAATGACGCTTTGGAATTTTGACAGTTTGGAACGCATCAATTGGGTCTTAAAATGAAGCTTAGATTGCTGATATTATTTTTTACAGCGATAAAGCTTATTTTTCTGAGTACAATGACCCTTTGTACGACCACAAAGAGTTTAAAATGGATTTTTAAATCAATTTTGAAAAATTAACCTTGCGGTCCTTCATGACAGAAAAGCTCCTACTTGACAGCTCGTTCCAAGGGGACCATAGTTGATCCATCGAAAAAATGTTGTCTTGTCAAAAAAAAAATTGCATTAAAATGAAAAAAAAGTGATCAGAAATGGGTTATAATCGTGTTTTTTACCGTTCTACATAAAAATTTACATAGGGCTTTAGTACCCAATTGCCCCATTGTCGGTTTCCCACACGGGTGATGTGGAAATTGTTGTACATGGCTAAAGTTGGAAATTTTGCAACTTATTTAAATTCATGTTAAATTTCAAAATTTTAACACGAATCTACAGCGAATCGATGTGGAAACTAAAGATACACTAAAGGCACGATGATTTGCTGTGCAATCTTGATCAGAATCGCGATAAAAGAGGTTAAAATAGAAAAATAGTAATAAAGCAAATTCTGGTCTAGAATTTAACAAAATTTTGTCTGTTTTGTAAAAAGTAATTTTTTCGGTTCGTCCACAATCAATCTCATTTTTGTAAATAAACGACGCCATATTGCCAATGTTGTTCGGTATCACATATCAGGCCATCGCCTGGGCCCTGGTTTCCATTTCTAGCAAAACGATGCAAAAGGGCAGTTGAAAGTTTGTAAACAAAGAGTGTGTCTTGCTCACGCTAGATGCACACTCAGTTTTTTATGCCGAACTTCGGCAGAATTCTGCCGAAAACAGAACAACTGAGCGCTCGGCAGAGAGTTCGGCAGAAAATTCATCTGCCGAAGTCTCGGCAAAAATAATTTTGACAGCCAGCTTTTTTGTGCCGAAAATCTCGGCATCCCTGAAACGAATTCAACCGAAAATCTCGGCATTTATCATAATAAAATCAAATCGAGATTCTCGCAATTAATTTAAAGCTTTAAAACAATATGCATGCATGCTTTTTTATATTTATTGCTCTTTTTATGTATAATCTAATACAATCTGAACCAGAATGAATCCTATACTTCTACCAAGCACCATCGTCATGCATTTCCTTGGTAAAAGCTGCAAATGAAAGACCCTTTAGATATTATTTTTCCTAACAGATGTTATTAAAAATGTTTTCCTTTCAAGTAGAAATCCAAGCAGAAATCCTGTAGAAATTCAAGTATAAATCCCGATTTATCCAAAGTTCCGGAACTTAGTTCAGTGAGCACTACTCATATCGAAAACAAATATGGCTACCTCAACATCTAACCGAACAGCTCGGCACTTTCTAGCAAATTTGACAGTTGAATTGCCGAACTCGGTAGATTTTGGACATGCCGAGATTTTCGTTAAATTTAACTGACGAACTTCGGCATTTTGCTTAGATCTGCCGAACTATCGGTTAAATTTAACCGAGAATATTGGAACAATGAATTTTCTGCCGAGATTTCGACAGAATATCACTTTGCCGAGCACGTTCGGCAGATATTTCTGCCGAAGTCGAATCTTCATTCTGAGTGTGTGATGTTTGCATCTGGCATGAAAGTGATCAATCTTTGTTTATAAACCCACAACGGCCCTTTTGCACAGTTTTTCTAGATTTTAAGGTTATATTTTTCGTCTTTTCATTTTTTTTTGCTATTTGAAAATGTGTGTTTGAGATAAAGCATTTGGTTTGAGATCGAGCCAAAAATCTCACTGATAACTCTATAACACCCGAAAATGTATTACAAAAATTAAAGGGGCCAGCCCTACTGCGTTGTGTTTACCGCAGAGAGTACTATCTAAAAGGAATGAAATTCACAGAATTTTGCAGGATACTTGGACCACAGACATGCATGGACATACCGTACCAAATGCTCCTCAAATGTTGGGCTAGATTTAAGGTAATAAAAAGTCATATAAAATAATAAAAGTGGATGTTTCTTTGTTCCGTGTGGATGCAGATATGCTTACGGGATTGAAACTCGTCTGAAAAACCTGTATCATTTTCTCATTCGAAACAGTGGCGCCCTGCTGCCCTGTTTATTACACTGTGAAATTATCCATGGCCAATCCAAGGAACCAGAAGGTGACAACAGAAATGTCTGTCCAAAATGGGTGCTGCAAAAAAAACTTATTATTTTTAACAAATTTTCGAACAAATCAGCAACGATTTACAAGTTTGACAGTCGAACTACACTTAAAAGTTGGTTTTGTTATTTGTTTTTGCAAAACCGCATATTTTTAACGAAAATGTCAAAAATATTCGTAATCACTTAGGCTACCAACTGTACGGATTTTTTCCTTACCATACGGATTTTCGAACCTCTTCGCGGATTTTTAACAGTCCGGAATTTTTGTAGGGAATTTTACGCATAATACGGATTTGTACGGAATTTTAACAACTTTTTAATCATTGAATTGCTTTTTTGATTTGGTCGAAGCTTTTGTTAACTAGAAATTTTTGTTTTTTTCTGTGATTTTGATTTAAAAAGGTAGAGTTTTTTTTAGGTTTCCTCAATTCATACTTGATTATCAATAATTCTAGAGTTTTTGAACTATTGTCTTTCATATGTTGATAGGACCTTTTAAAAAAAGCTCTAGAATTGTTCTTTTAGAAATTCCTTAATAAATATATTTATCCCTTTCCAAAGGCTTTCTAAAACTTGTGAAAACATTTGAACATTTGAATTAACAAATCTATAGTTTTTTAAAGGTCTTATAAACTGTTGTGTTTCACATGTTATAGGACCTTTTCAATAAAAAAAACTCTGGAAAAGTGACCATGAAAACACTAAGAATGATTATTCGTAAAAGCAAACTTGACATTTCGTAAACTTTTAAACGTTTAACAAAAAAATTGAAGAAGAACATAATGATTTGATTAGAGCGTCCAATTTCCCGGGGTTACAAATTTCCCGGGAAACGGGAAATTTTTAGTCAATTTCCCGGGAAATCCCGGGAATTCCCGGGAAATTTTAAATTTATTGAAAGTTGTTATGATCTTGGTTTTAATTAATATTATGCAACAAAATTGCATAGGACATCAACATCAATGGTTTAAATAAGTGTGAAGATCAAATAACAGCTTGACTGCATGTAAAAAATCATTCAACTACAAGATTTTGTTTTTTTTTTTAATGAGAAATTTTAAACTTACCTCTGTGACCAGTTTATTGAAATGAGAAAAAAACATGCAGAAATTATGTTTTTAATGGCAAATACTGGTTTCAGCTCTTGAACAAATGGTAAAGCTTTTTAGTGTTGATTTTACTCTAAACAACCCAATGTTTTCAAATATTTGAAGCAAGCTTTGAATATATTTTTGCATTTTTTGAGAACAAACAATAAAAGTAATTCTTCAATTATTTTTTTTTTGTATTATTATGCAACATGATTTAAATTATACGATAAATTAACACCATTCCACAAAAAGTCTTCGATTTTCATCTCATTTGGTCATGGTAAACAAAAACGTAAAAAAATCTCAATTTTTATTTGGAGGTAAGGAGTTAATATTTTTTTGATGAATGATATCAATCTGTTAAAAGCTTACCTAATTGTAATAATTTAATACTCATTAAGCAAGATCTATTCCCAGTTCCTTCAAAAATTAATATTATCAGAAATAATTCTGATATCATAATTTCTTATACAAAAAAATCTGATAAATAAACCAAACAATCCATTTAATTGAACAAAATCATGTTGAGTTTGTTCATTTATTATTTTTTTCAGAGCAATTTCAAAAATAGTTCCAAAATTTAAGAAAATGTATACTTCCGCTTGAATTTCGGGAATTCCCGGGAAATTTACAAATTTCCCGGGAAACGGGAAATATTTTTTTTCGGGAAATCCCGGGATTTCCCGGGATTTTTTTTCCCGGGACGGGAAATTGGACGCTCTAGATTTGATTCAAATCACGGTTTATTTTATGAATACTTTTAAACGTGCAAGTCATAGGCACTCTGATATCATTTTGTGAAATTTGTTAGCTATAAAAACGACACAATGTTATATGTTTATGTCTCAAATTTATTAAATTTAATTCTTCTAAATAATTCATTGACAGTTTTTGTTATACCATGGTGTCAAGTCGGCAAAGTGTAAGGATTTTTGCTCAGCAAGAGTTGGTAGCCTTAGTAATCACCTTTTGCCTCTTGGTGGCGCTTTGTGTTAGTATGTGTGTGGTCTATGTTTGCGGACGTGCACGCAGAACACAGAACAGTGAGAACTAGCGAAAATGCTTCACTTTCTTCTGATACAAGTCGCCATATTGAAATTGCTTGAAGATTCATACCCGTGCTATCTTGTAAGGAGTCTTGATATGAAAAACAACTAATAATGACAGACTCGATTATTCGAAGGTCTCGATCAATTTTACTTCGGATAATCGAATCACGTTATCTTATTTTTGATTATCGAGCTTTTTGATTTAGAATTTTTACATCCAAGAAGGCTGACAAAATGGCGATGATGAAATATTGTAAAAAAATGTTTTGTTATTTAACTGGCAATCAACTAATCAAATTTAACTAAAATGGGGTCGGAGAACTCGAAAATTACAAAATACGAAAATTGTTCGTGATTCGATTATCCGAAGTCCGATACAAAACTTCGGATAACTGAACATCAGATTATCGAAACTTCGGATAATCGAGTCTGGACTGTAGCTAACTTTTTCACGAAACACGATTTGTTTAACACTGAAATTTGCAAAAAAGTTCAGAATGTCAAAATGTTTTTTGCGCTTTTTTCAAATATTGCTCCAGAAAGTTTGAGGATCCGGCACTATCTGCAATTAGAAGAATATTTGATTTTTTTTTTATAAAACTTCTGTATAAATTTGAAGAATGCACCAACTAGGCGAGTGGTGGCGCAATACCTCCGAGGGCAAGTAGTGTCCAGGGCATTTGTACAATGTTCCATCTCAGGGCTCAAACTTAATCCACTTCAACGAACCATCTCTGCGGTTAATTTTAAGCGGTAGGCCTGGCCGCTTCAATGTTTGTGATATTTCAATGACATTAATGGCGCAGTACAAATCTAGAGTTTGCTTTATTCAAGTTTCTACAAATTGTGGTGTTTCTTATGTGTATGTGGCCTTTTCAAATAAATCTTTAGAAATGTTTGTAATTCAAAGCGTTAATCCACCTAAGGCATTCTCCATGATGGCTCGGAAAGATTTACTGCGCTATGGAGTGAATTTGAGTCAATCTCTATTGTTCATTCGAAGAAAATAGATTGCTGAAAAAAAATCATTTTGGAAAGCTTGAGTTTCAACATTCTAATGTTGTCTTACAATCAATACCTCTTCAGAAATATTTGTGCATTCCTAAGTAGTGTTCAAAAACACATAAAAATAGAAGATTAAAAATTTGGTTTATTAAATCTTTTTCAAAATAAAACTGTTAGAGATGAACACTGCCCATGTTCGCATAAATGTCCCATATGCAAAAACAGCAAGCTGAGAAAAACGCATTTGAAGTTTGTCCCATACATAAGTATACGTGTTCAGTTTTCGCGAAAAAACTGAATTTCCTCCTGATTTTTAGAACAAAGTAGGTACTGGATGTTATAGGCTCTTTTGAAAGAGCACACGATTTTGAACCAAACTGCATCAAAAACTCAAAAACGATGAAAATGCATATGGGACATTTATGCGATCAGGGGCAGAACATCTGTGTAAAATCTCTTTAATTAAAACCAAAACTAAATTTATATATTAAATGCCCTTTTTTAACCCTTTTGAAATGTTACCAATCTATTCGACTGAAGCATTAAGATTTACAGCGTGACGTCACGAGCGCACACGCACACACATTTTTGCTGAGACACACTTGCAAAAAATGTAAACAGTGCAGCCAAGCTGTCAAATTTCTAACCTAAAAATTGAGTCGGCGTAAAACCTAATAGTAACCTGTTACAAAACATACTGATTTAACCATTCTTCTCTCTCCCCTTTTCCAGTCGAACTCCCCCTCCCCGCCCTCCCCACGCTCTCCGGCAACGTCCTGTCCTGCGGCCAGGGCGAAGTCGGCCAGCTCGGCCTCGGCGAGGACGTGTTCGAAAAGACGCGGCCGGCGCTCATCCCCAGCCTGCGCGACATCGTGGACATTTCGGCGGGCGGCATGCACAACCTGTGCCTAACCCGCCGGGGGGAGGTTTACTCCTTTGGATGCAACGACGAGGGCGCGCTGGGGCGGGCCACCGCCGACGAGGAGGGCTCGGAGTTTGAACCACGCCGGATTGAGCTGCCGGCGCCTTGTTTGAAAATTTCGGCCGGTGATTCACATTCCGCGTGTCTGCTGAACGATGGCCGCGTGTACGCTTGGGGCTCGTTCCGGGTAAGGCTAACGGTTTTTTTTTTGCTATGTTGGGAACAGCTGTTGCATTTCCTTGTTTGCTGTTCCCAGGCAGTTGGGTGACTGCCGAAAATTTTCGTTTTTTTAAATAAGGGGGAAGAAGCGTAAATTGGCTTCCTTGTTGTGTCTGGGGTTGTCCTTTGTTACCTGAAGAAGTTTGAAAGGGAAGCGAAAAGGGACGTTACCTGGCTAGGGATTTGCTGAGGTTGCCGCCAGGCAAGAAACGTAATTAGCGTTGCAATTGTGATGCATCTGCCCTTCTTGCAACTACCTTTTTTTTTTTTTTGAGATATAAAAGGCTAGAACTTTGAGTTGTGAGAATCAGTTCAAGTAAGAGCGTTCAAGACACGATGTAAGTTTCTGGGTTTAAGGGGAAAGAGCTTCCCACCGGAGAACCACGACTCGAGTAGAACTCCCCAACCAAACTGTCCCCAAGCTAGTGTTAATCTCGCACTTGGAGCACCCACACGAGTACCCGGTTACTCATTACGTCTGCTTCGGGAAGGTCTGAGAGTAAGCATGTGGAAAGGCCTCAGCAAGGTCCCCTCTTGAACTCGGGGGGTGTCGCTACCAGAAAACGTGCGTGGCACGATTTGAAGGGGGCCCGTCCAAAGGTCGTCGTGGCGCTGTCAACCTTACATCGCCTTAGATGATCTTGTTGGAATTACGGTGTATCGGACGTCTTTGGCCAGGTCCTCCTCAATTGAGAAGCGAATTGCTAGCATTTTCAGTACAATCTGCGAGCTGTGGCGATTTGGTTTTGGCCGAACCGCTGCAGAACTCAATTCAGACTAGTCTAACGCTAGCTTACCTCCAACACACAGTTGCGCAGTCTGCAAAGACGGGGAGTTTCGAGTGGTTTCCCCCGGGGGGGAGTCTCAGGGACTGTTTGGGAACGCGACAATTAACGCGCCTTACTTTTTTGTCTCGCCCCCCAAACAGGATTCGCACGGCAACATGGGCCTCACGCTCGAGGGCAACAAGCGGCTCCCGATCGAGGTCATCCCGGGCGTCAAATCGGTGGACATTGCCTCCGGCGGGGATCACCTCGTAATTCTCACCGAGAACGGCCACGTGTACACCGTGGGCTGCGCCGAGCAGGGTCAGCTCGGCCGCATTTCGACCCGGGCCGCCTCCGGTGAGTCCCGCCGGGGCAAAACCGACCTCCTTCAGCCGGGCATCGTCACCCTCAAGGGCAAGAAGGTCCTCGCGGACGCCATCTGGGCCTCCACGTACTGCACCTACTTCAAGGACCGCAACACGGCCAAGATCTTCGCCTTCGGCCTCAACAACTACTGCCAGCTCGGCATCCCGAACCCCAGCGAGAACGTCGTCAAACCAGTATTCGTCCCCGAACTCACCAGCTTCACCGACGTCAAAACCATCGACGGTGGCCAGCATCACACCCTGATCCTGAAAACCGACAACAAAGTGCACGTCATCGGCCGCAAAGAGTACGGCCGGCTCGGCCTCGGCGACGTGTCCGAGGACGCCAAAACCGTCACCCCCGTCCCAGCCCTCGCGGACAAAAAAGTCACCGAGATCTGCTGCGGCGAGAGCACCTCCTTCGCCATCACCGACAAGGGAGAACTCTACGCCTGGGGCATGGGCTCGAACCAGCAGCTCGGAACGGGCAACGAAGAGGACGAACAGACCCCAATTCAAATCGCCAGCAAGCAGGTCCAAGGCAAGCGCATCCTAAAGGTCTCCAGCGGAGGCCAGCACAGCTTGTTCATCGTGGAGGAAGCGCCGACGAAGGAGGCCACCCCCGTCCCGGAACCAAAACCCGCCGCCACCAAATCCAAGAAGGAGGAAGCCACTTCATCCTCGTCCACGACCAAGACGAACGGAACTGCCCCGAAGGAGGCGGCAGCAGCAGTGAACGGTGGCGACGAAGCGTCCGACGACGGCAAGGACGCCACGGTCAGCACCACCACCACCGAGGAAAAGAAGCCGGCCGCGCGGGGACGCAAGCGCAAGTTGTAGATTGGTCGTGGTCGTCGCGAATTGTTTCACAAACCCCAGCCTAGAAATATTCAAATTTAGTTGTTATGGTTAGGCTTAGCTAGTGCAAAGAAACAAAAAAAAAAAACGAATACTTAAAAAGGGATGAGAGCAAGAACTAAGTAAATTAGTTTTCCTTTTTGTTTGGTTGCTGTACGTAAGGAGCGAGCAGGAGTATTTTTTTAAACTGATATTCATAGGCCAACGTCACTCGACAAAACTGTTTATTATTATTTCCCCCCTTCTTTTCTCGTTTGTTCTTATTAAAACTGTTATTTCTGTTTCTCTTAATTGTAATTTTCACCATCGTTGTACAAACGATATCTCTGTAAGGCATCCTGTTTCATTAATTTCAACCCTGTTTAGGATCAAGTTGGTAAATACCTCCCCTGTGAAGGAAGTAGGGTAGGATAAACAAGAAAACGAACTGAACTGACGAAACACAGCCGTTTCAAGTGAGGGTCCGCTACGTTTGGCGCGAAATTAACTTATTTAAAACTTCATTCGAGATCATTCAATAAAAAAACTTCTTAAACAAAATGGTTATTTGGTTGTTTATTTACTGATATCACATTTCATCAAAACATAACAGAAAATTTGAAATGGTAACCAAAATCATGACGAGTCGTACTTTTCTCCATAGAGGGTTTACCGAGTTGGATACGAGTGCTGAAAAATCAAGTTTTGAAACAGGTTGAACACAACATTTTTTTAGCATTTTCGTCGTAAAACGGACATTCTTGAACGACGGAACAGCCAACAAAAATAACAGAATCGAAAAATGAGACTTTTCGATGCAAGAGCTGTTAAGTTATTCTATTCGAATCGAAAAGTAATACCTACTCGTTATTTCACGTTTAATGCAACATTCGTTGATTTTTTACTTGTTTTGATGCTTATTTTTTCAAAATAATGTCTTAATGCAACATATTAACACTACTTTCAAAAATGTTTGTTTTGGTAAGTGACTATTTTTATAAATGTGGTCTAACTTCATGGAAACTATGTTAGAAAGGTCCCCAAAGTCATTTCTTATCTCCCTTCAACGTTGTATTAAACGAAATGGCTTGTTTTCTAAGGTGGACTATTCTGCGCCGCATCCTGGAAAAGTAGTTGAAAAAACATTTATTTTACAGTGACTCAAAAATCATCAACCAAGTATACAACATTGAAGGCAACATTTCAAAGCATAAGCCTACTACACTGAATTCATAAATTTGTATGCTTTTAGATGGTTTTTGGCGCATTTTACTTAGGCGGGCCATTTTGCAACTTGCACGATTGTCTAAAAATCTCTGAAATCCACAATATTGGCTTCATATTGAAGCAATATCAGAAGTAATTTCTGGAGTTTTTTTTTGAAAAGGTCCAATAAACCAAATTTTGAGTTTTTGCTTTTTGGGTGTTTTTTAATAACCCTGACTCAAGGCGGTTTCAAAAACACCCAAAAAGCAAAAACTGGAAATTTGGTTTATTGGACCTTTTCAAAAAAAAAAAAAAAAAAACTCTAGATTTGCCCTTTGACTACCTCCTATCATTACATTTAATCTTTCTAATTTTTCATGTTTTTACAGTAGAGCAATTTCTCTGAGATTGCGGTCATTCGATTTTTTTTGTATTTTTTAATCCGACTGAAACATTTTTGGTGCCTTCGGTATGCCCAAAGAAGCCATTTTGCATCATTAGTTTGTCCATATAATTTTCCATACAAATTTGGCAGCTGTCCATACAAAAATGATATATGAAAATTCAAAAATCTGCATCTTTTGAACGAATTTTGACCGATTTGGTGTCTTCGGGAAAATTGTAGGTATGGAAATGGACTACACTGAAGAAAATGATACACGGTAAAAAAATGGGTGATTTTTAATTAAACTTTTTGTCACTAAAACTTGATTTGCAAAAAAACACTATTTTTATTTTTTTTATATATATGTTTTAGGGGACATAAAATGCCAACTTTTCAGAAATTTCCAGGTTGTGCAAAAAATCTTTGACCGAGTTATGAATTTTCGAATCAACACTATTTTTTTCAAAAAATCGAAATATTGGTCGCAAAAAATTTCAACTTCATTTTTCGATGTAAAATCAAATTTGCAATCAAAAAGTACTCTAGTGAAATTTTCATAAAGTGCACCGTTTTCAAGTTATAGCCATTTTTAGGTAACTTTTTTGAAAATAGTCGCAGTTTTCCATTTTTTAAATTAGTGCACATGTTTGCCCACTTTTGAAAAAAATATTTTTGAAAAGCTGAGAAAATTCTCTATATTTTGCTTTTTTGAACTTTGTTGATACGACCTTTAGTTGCTGAGATATTGCCATGCAAAGGTTTAAAAAGCAGGAAAATTGATGTTTTCATTTTCTAATGTCGATATCTCAGCAACTAATGGTCCAATTTTCAATAATAAAATATGGAACATTCGTGAAATTTTCCGATCTCTTCGAAAAAAGGGTCATATCAACAAAGTTCAAAAGAGCAAAATACAGCAATTCCCCACGAAAACAGCATGATTCGAAAAAAAAGTTCTCCGATCGGGCTCAAAATTTTTCTGGGGGTTCCTTAGCCGAAATATTTAGACCCGTATTTTTTTGTTTGGCCATTAGGGTGACTTACGCCTTGTTAGGGTGGTCCGAAATATGGCCATTTTCGTCGATTTTCGCCAAAACCACTTTTTCGTTTTTGTTTTACGGAGCAAGGTGGGGGACGCGGCCTCAAGTCAATCCAAGTCCGGTTTCTTGTGGAAAAAAGGGTAATGGCCGAACTAGTATTGCATACAAAATGAACACCACCGGAAGATATAGGGGATCGGGAGGGGGAAGGTGAAAGAAAATTAGTGTAGGTGTGAGTAGTAAGAACTTGGATGACTTGAGCAGTTACGGTAATCTAAGTTTAACACTGAATAAAGGAAATCTGAAATTATGATTCAATCAAAAACTAATTTGAGATTTATACAAAGGGAACCTATGATGTATTTCAAATTTAAAGGAAATCAAATGAATTTACTGGAAAATGAAAGATGAAAACTAACTTGTCAAGGGCATTTTTTCTGGGCTTCTTCCTATCGCGTCCGTCAGTAGTCTTGTCGTACATTGCAACTAACTTTAATTAAACTAATAATTTATGTCCAATTATTCATTTCAGAAAACTAACTAACTTGAATCAACAACCTCAACTAAACTGTCTGAAAGTAACTTGAATCTCAAATCACCTAAATTTTAATTAAGAAGCCAAACATTCCTTAACCTATTTTTTAATCCTGTCTTGCTGCTTCCAAAAACAATTAACATTTATGAAACGTTCATATTTTACAAGTTGAACACTCGTTGTTAATACGACTTTTCCGTGCCTTCCATTTTATTAGGGCACACAAGCTTTGCGAACAAGAGTGTATCCCTATCATACCTTATGTAAACTATCATTTGAGTGAAAGAGACACAATCCTGTTCACACCTGTGTGTTCCTTTGAAATGTTAGGCTCTATTTGATCGTCAAAACTCCAGTAGATCCTCGATTCGCAACAATGGTCGATACAACCATAATCCGAAAACCGTTAGTTCATGAGCATGAGCATGGTTGACTGCCAATGAGCTGCTACTCCGTTATTGACAGATCAGCTGAAGTTAAACAATGAATCAAAAATGATCAGTGGGAGCCAACCATCCGTTCACTGTTTAACCCCTGAAGACCCCGACTTTATTAGTCAATACCGGCGCCCTCCCAAGAAGCCTGCAGTTCAACAAAAGGGAGGAATGTTAGTCCGATAGTTGAAGTTGCAGACTCATCAAGCACACAGTTTTTCGCTATATACTTGTTGATACCGCTTGAGACCGTTGAATCCACAGCATCTCCTTCAAGCATCACGTGATTATTATTTTTTTGGGTTAGTAGGATAAGGTATTGGCTTTTCGATGCCTCCCGAGCTACGATGCTATGGGGAGGACTTTCATAACAGACCCGTCGGCGAGCCTTCCGAGCAACGATGCTATGGGAAGGTCTTTTTGGTTAACACACAAAGTCACTCGCACACAATTATTTCACTCCACTATTAATTAATCCAAAATGGCAGTGCGTCTTTCGATCATTATATAGAAATGGCTTTTTCACCATAAAAAATAAAACCTTATTCAAAAAACTATACACAATTTACCCGACGCCGTGCCTTCCGATCAACGATGATATAGGAAGGGCTTTGAAAATCACAAAACAATTAATTAAGATCACCAAAAACAATCACAAAAAACACCAATTACTCAACGAAAATTACGCTCAAGACACAAATAATTCAGTACGTCATGCTATTATTCGATTACCACAATCACTCACCCCAAACGAACAGCGACACAAAAGCACACAAAAAATTAACCTGCATAATCACGACTTCGCGTCCCCACTTCCAGCGCACTAATGATGCTATAGAGTTATCTACGTGCGCATGTATTGCGTGTACGTACACGAAGAGTTTTAAGGTTAAAATTTGTACCCGCCAGCAAAAACAAATGGTAAGCCAGTGTGCGTGAGATCGGGCTTAGATAACTTTATTATTCGATTACCACAATCACTCACCCCATATCAATAGCGACACAACAGCACACAAAAAAAATTACCCTGCATAATCACGACTTCGCGTCCCCCACCCGAACAGCGACACAAAAGAGACGGAAAATAACACGAAAAAAACAGGACTGCGTGTCCACACAGGCACCGCACTACTGATCCCCATAATCCGAAAACCGTTAGTTCAACAGATTAACGAATTTTGTCCGATATCATTTCATTATTGATTGATCGAGACTCTATGGATTTTTTGACAATTCAGAATGGTTAGTATACCACTTGAATTGAAATCAGAGATTCTGATAGCATTACTAAACTGGCTTACACATAACTGGAGTCTGGAATTATCGAGAAATTAAAAAGAGAGATGTGAGCCGGTAACATGGAGTGAAACTTTCGCAGCTGCCATGGTAAACTTCACAGCAGCTTGACAGAAAATTTAACTCCATGTTGTACTTTTAATTTCTCGATAAAACAACATGAAAAAAATTACAAAAACAATTAACTATTCCTCCCTATTATCAAACAGATTAAAACCTGTTCCTAACAGATTTTTCGAACAAGAATATTGAGACTCAAATAAAAAATTTCAATATCTTGCAATTTTACATATTATAAAAGCTGTGATTTCTATCAACACAAGTATATAAATATAAAATAAATGTGTGATATATATCAACATCGGAAACCATCTTTGCAAGTAGCCCTGAAACGACGGCAACGTGTGGCTCCATCTCCAGGGATTTTCGCCAAAACCACTTTTTGAATACGAAATACGCAACTTTTGGTACCCTAACATGTAAAGGTCATCGCTGAAATTTTCAAGTTATCGCAGTTTTAGTGAAAAAAGTCGATTTTTCCTGTTTTCGTCATTTTCCCATTCTTGCGCGTGGCACGTCGAAAAACCTAGTTTTTATTTTCAAAAAATCGTATCTCACAGTATTGAAAACATAACTCCAGCATTTTTTGATATGTCATGTGAAATTTTCCGAGGAAAAAAAAAATATTTCAGACATAGGCTCTTTGGTCCCGAGACCTTCGAAACAGCATATTAAGTTTTCATAGGACCTTTTCAAATGTTAAGCTAGATTTTTAAAACTTCTTACTATTTTTTCCCAAATAGCCAAACTAATCACCTTTCTTTTGCGCCTAGGACAGCTAAAATCGGATGAAATGGCGCGGAGATATGATTTTTTTTAAATGTGGTTTTGGCGAAAATCGACGAAAATTATCATTTTTCGGACCATCCTAACATAACGTAGGTCACCCTAATGGCCAAACAAAAAAAAAATACGGGTCTAATTATTTCGGCCAAGGAACCCCCAGAAAAATTTTGAGCTCGATCGGAGAACTTTTTTTGCGAATCATGCTGTTTTCGTGAGGAATTGCTGAATATAGAAAATTTTCTCAGCTTTTAAATTTTTTTTTTCAAAGCTGGGCAAACATGTGCACTAATTTTTTAAAAATGAAAAAGTGTGACTATTTTCAAAAAAGTTACTTAAAAATGGCCCTAACTTGAAAATGGTGCATTTTATCAAAATTTAACTAAAGTACTTTTTAATTGCAAATTTGATTTTTCGAAAAATGAAGTTGAAAAATTTTTGCGACCAATATATCGATTTTTTGAAAAAATCAGTATTGATTCAGAGATTCATAACTCGGTCAAAGATTTTTTGCACAACCTGGAAATTTCTAAAAAGTTGGCTTTTTATATCCTGTAAAACATAACAAAAAATGAAAAAAAAAAAAAATTAAAAATAGTGTTTTTTTTTGCAAATCAAGTTTTAGTGACAAAAAGTTTAATAAACAATCACCAATTTTTTACCGTGAATCATTTTTTTCTAGTGTAGTCCTCATCCATACCTACAATTTTGCCGAAGACACCAAATAGATCAAAAAATTCCTTCAAAAGATACAGATTTTTGAATTTTCATTTATCATTTTTGTATGAACAGCTGCCAAATTTGTATGGACAAACTGATGATGCAAAATGGCTTATTTGGGCATACCGAAGGCACCATAGAAGTTTCGGTCGGATTAAAAAATATAAAAAAAATCGAATGACCGAAATCTGAGAGAACTGCTCAAATATAATTGAACGTCAAAGTGCTGATATGCAACACTATAGAGGCACGATGGATTTAGATGCTGTTCCCCTAGTTCAGTGTTTCTCAACCTTTTTCGTCTCATTCCCCCCTTGGCTAATTTTCATGAACTCCATTCCCCCCTTAAATTTGGAACAAATTTCATAATTTAAGATTAAATTGTTATCATAAGACTGAAGTTTCAATAAAAAAACAAAAATCTTGCAAAAGATATAAATATGCAGTTTGTGAAATAAACTTCACAATGTAGTCCAAAATTAATAAAACTTTCATTCAGAGAGATTTTTTCACATATAGTTAAAATAATCTGGATGTGAAAGAAACGTTTGAAAAGTTTATAAAAAAAGTATAATTTGAGCAAATTTAAATTAACTGGTTATATTTATGATTTTGAAAAAATATTCCAATTTTAAGCAATAAGTGCAGTTCAGTTATCTTCAACATCTTCTTGAATTTGAATTTTTCTTACTCTTGCTAGTGCCTTAGTTAAAGAAATAATTGTTCCAAAATGGATTATGATGCAACACACAGCTGAAAGGAACTCCAAAACTCTGTTATGCACTCCAAAATAACTCATTGTATCATGATTATTCACCAATAAAACTGAATTGAATTGAATTGAATTTGTTTACAAACCCATTCTATTTTGTAAAAACAGCTAATGTTTGAAAAGGTATAAAAACCCAAAGGACTTTTATTTAAAAAGTTCTAATATTCTTTCCAATTCGATAGATTGATTGAATGTTCTAGACATGGATTATTTTTGCAAGCTCGTTGTTAAAAGGCATTCCATTTCTATTGCATCCCCATTCCCCCCCAAGAATGGCCAAATTCCCCCCAGGGGGGAATTCCTCACCGGTTGAGAAACACTGCCCTAGTTGAACAATTTTAAGAGAAAAAAAAAATTTCAACTTGACATAAAAGTTAAACAAATATCGAAATTATCTTCAAAATCAAATTGAGCCTTCACCCTCCAGAGAACACAACGGCAGCCATTCATGCCGTACCATATCGGTCCACCATTTCTCTTTCCTCCCGAGGAGGGGAGTGGCTTATGATTCTATGCTCATGCGCAGCTCTCACCTTTGGCTGACCAATTTCAATGTTGGGAAATTTATGCTTTCCCTTTTCGGATGCTGCGAATCCTATAAAACCAGCTCGCACCCTCGCCCGGACATTCAGTTATTTCGCCAGCTTCCGGAGTTCGGTCATCATCAGAGTTAATTGAATTGGTTTAGGGAAAAAGGGGTGCAGTTAGTAAGAGTTAGTTGGTGGTTTGTGAGCAATCTGGATCTGCATTTGCATAGGATGGATAAGATTTGTCGCAGTCAGCTGCCGGATTCATCGTCATCTCCCCCACTGAGGTGCCTTTAGAAATTGAATTGTTTTGTCGTGATTTCAAGTGTCCACCTGTGATTTGTGTTCTATGTTAATCAGACGAGTTAATAAAACAACAGAACCCTAAAAAAGCACGATAAATCACTCAATCTGTGTTTCTAGAGAGAGAAAAAAGTGCAAAGTGTCTCTCGGCGAGGAATAATTATTTATATTAAGTTCAATTTATTCAACTCATTTCCTGCATTCCTTGGGCCGGAATCACGATGATGACTATGATGGATACCGTTCCGTACAACAGTGGAATGAATTTCCACAACTTTGACGAGGATCTCATGTCGGATCTGCCGTCGTGTGTCTACGCCAACCACCAGCTGGGCGCGGTGGCGACGGCAACCAGTGGCAATTCCGGGGCGAATCTGCGGTTGAACACCAACAGCCTGCGGCAGATTCAGCACCAGTATTTGCATCACACCGGTGAGTAGTTTGAATATTTGGTTTTTTTAATTAAAAATTAAAAATGTTTGAACATTTACGTTTTGACATAGGACTATGTCTTTACTTACTATATTGGGGGGCCAGTTCAGAAATTCGATCCAAAGCGTCACTTTTAAGCGTTAAAAAAGGGGACATTTTGAACGCTTATATCTTTTTTCCCTGTGAATCAATCCAGATGGTTGGACCACCAATCGAAAGAGGAAGACTTCAGCTATTGTTTAACTACATAGATAGTCTGACTAAACATAGTTAAAGCACTTAAAACATGCAATCAAAATGAGTAATTTTTCAGTACAAATCGGACAGATGACCAATCAGAGCGAGCGTATGCATTCGAGACCGCGCCCCTTTTGTGCCGTTCTCCGGCTGTGCCGCTATTTAAGCAGAAAATTACGCAAAAGCAAATCACTTTGGAACGAGCACTCGAACTGTGCACGTCGGGCCGGCGCGGAGCAGCAGCAGCAGCGGCCAATAGAAGAAGAGGACCAGCAACCAGAAGGAAGAACCACCGGCAGCAGAAGGAGGAAATTCGAGCGAAGCGGACGGCGTGGAAGTCGCTATGATGCGGCGGTTTTCATGAAAAATGGCCAATTCGACAGTGGTGGCCAAAACCAGGAGTGGCCGGTGGCCTCAAAGAAGGTTCCCCCGGGGCCTGGGGGGACATTTACAGAAACATACGAGTTGTGGCAATATGGGTATCAAAATTCATGGTTTTTGATACTGAACATAATAATGGCCATTTCGACAGTAGTGGCCACAACCTGGAGTGGCCGGTGCCCTCAAAGAAGGTTCCCCCGGGGCCTGGGGGGACATTTACAGAAACATACGAGTTGTGGCAATATGGGTATCAAAATTCATGGTTTTTGATACTGAACATAATAATGGCCATTTTGACAGTAGTGGCCACAACCTGGAGTGGCCGGTGCCCTCAAAGAAGGTTCTCCCGGGGCCTGGGGGGACATTTACAGAAACATACGAGTTGTGGCAATATGGGTATCAAAATTCATGGTTTTTTATACTGAACATAATAATGGCCATTTCGACAGTAGTGGCCACAACCTGGAGTGGCCGGTGTCCTCAAAGAAGGTTCCCCCGGGGCCTGGGGGGACATTTACAGAAACATACGAGTTGTGGCAATATGGGTATCAAAATTCATGGTTTTTGATACTGAACATAATAATGGCCATTTTGACAGTAGTGGCCATAACCTGGAGTGGCCGGTGCCCTCAAAGAAGGTTCCCCCGGGGCCTGGGGGGACATTTACAGAAACATACGAGTTGTGGCAATATGGGTATCAAAATTCATGGTTTTTTATACTGAACATAATAATGGCCATTTCGACAGTAGTGGCCACAACCTGGAGTGGCCGGTGCCCTCAAAGAAGGTTCCCCCGGGGCCTGGGGGGACATTTACAGAAACATACGAGTTGTGGCAATATGGGTATCAAAATTCATGGTTTTTGATACTGAACATAATAATGGCCATTTCGACAGTAGTGGCCACAACCTGGAGTGGCCGGTGCCCTCAAAGAAGGTTCCCCCGGGGCCTGGGGGGACATTTACAGAAACATACGAGTTGTGGCAATATGGGTATCAAAATTCATGGTTTTTTATACTGAACATAATAATGGCCATTTCGACAGTAGTGGCCACAACCTGGAGTGGCCGGTGCCCTCAAAGAAGGTTCCCCCGGGGCCTGGGGGGACATTTACAGAAACATACGAGTTGTGGCAATATGGGTATCAAAATTCATGGTTTTTGATACTGAACATAATAATGGCCATTTCGACAGTAGTGGCCACAACCTGGAGTGGCCGGTGCCCTCAAAGAAGGTTCCCCCGGGGCCTGGGGGGACATTTACAGAAACATACGAGTTGTGGCAATATGGGTATCAAAATTCATGGTTTTTGATACTGAACATAATAATGGCCATTTTGACAGTAGTGGCCACAACCTGGAGTGGCCGGTGCCCTCAAAGAAGGTTGTCCCGGGGCCTGGGGGGACATTTACAGAAACATACGAGTTGTGGCAATATGGGTATCAAAATTCATGGTTTTTGATACTGAACATAATAATGGCCATTTCGACAGTAGTGGCCACAACCTGGAGTGGCCGGTGCCCTCAAAGAAGGTTCCCCCGGGGCCTGGGGGGACATTTACAGAAACATACGAGTTGTGGCAATATGGGTATCAAAATTCATGGTTTTTGATACTGAACATAATAATGGCCATTTTGACAGTAGTGGCCACAACCTGGAGTGGCCGGTGCCCTCAAAGAAGGTTGTCCCGGGGCCTGGGGGGACATTTACAGAAACATACGAGTTGTGGCAATATGGGTATCAAAATTCATGGTTTTTTATACTGAACATAATAATGGCCATTTCGACAGTAGTGGCCACAACCTGGAGTGGCCGGTGCCCTCAAAGAAGGTTCCCCCGGGGCCTGGGGGGACATTTACAGAAACATACGAGTTGTGGCAATATGGGTATCAAAATTCATGGTTTTTGATACTGAACATAATAATGGCCATTTTGACAGTAGTGGCCATAACCTGGAGTGGCCGGTGCCCTCAAAGAAGGTTCCCCCGGGGCCTGGGGGGACATTTACAGAAACATACGAGTTGTGGCAATATGGGTATCAAAATTCATGGTTTTTTATACTGAACATAATAATGGCCATTTCGACAGTAGTGGCCACAACCTGGAGTGGCCGGTGCCCTCAAAGAAGGTTCCCCCGGGGCCTGGGGGGGCATTTACAGAAACATACGAGTTGTGGCAATATGGGTATCAAAATTCATGGTTTTTGATACTGAACATAATAATGGCCATTTCGACAGTAGTGGCCACAACCTGGAGTGGCCGGTGCCCTCAAAGAAGGTTCCCCCGGGGCCTGGGGGGACATTTACAGAAACATACGAGTTGTGGCAATATGGGTATCAAAATTCATGGTTTTTGATACTGAACATAATAATGGCCATTTCGACAGTAGTGGCCACAACCTGGAGTGGCCGGTGCCCTCAAAGAAGGTTCCCCCGGGGCCTGGGGGGACATTTACAGAAACATACGAGTTGTGGCAATATGGGTATCAAAATTCATGGTTTTTTATACTGAACATAATAATGGCCATTTCGACAGTAGTGGCCACAACCTGGAGTGGCCGGTGCCCTCAAAGAAGGTTCCCCCGGGGCCTGGGGGGACATTTACAGAAACATACGAGTTGTGGCAATATGGGTATCAAAATTCATGGTTTTTTATACTGAACATAATAATGGCCATTTCGACAGTAGTGGCCACAACCTGGAGTGGCCGGTGCCCTCAAAGAAGGTTCCCCCGGGGCCTGGGGGGACATTTACAGGAACATACGAGTTGTGGCAATATGGGTATCAAAATTCATGGTTTTTGATACTGAACATAATGGCCATTTCGACAGTAGTGGCCACAACCTGGAGTGGCCGGTGCCCTTAAAGCAGGTTCCCCCGGGGCCCGGAGGACTTTTTACAGAACCATACGAGTTGTGGCATATTGGTATCAAAATTCATGGTTTTTGATACTGTACATGAAAATTGACATTCCGACAGTAGTGGCCACAACCTTGAGTGACCGGTGATCTCAAAGCAGGTTTCCCCGGGGCCCGGAGGGTCTTTAACAGAACCATACGAGTTGTAGCAATATGGATATCAAAATTCATGGTTTTTGATACTGAACATGAAAATTGACATTTCGACCGTAGTGGCCACAACCTGGAGTTGCCGGTGCCCTCATAGAAGGTTCACCTTGGGAGAACATTTATGACAATTTTGCCGACAAATCTATGAAACAAAATAAAATAATCTTATTTCAGATTTCACTAGCAATCCAAAAACACATTCAAATTGTTTGGTCCTATGTCTTTCGGTTATGTCTCTGACATACCATCTTGAACTTTTTAAATCCCATTTTTAAAAAGGAATCTTAAGTATACTGAATGTATATTAAATTACAGTTTTTAAAGATATAAAATCCAAAAAAAAATAAATTATATCACTAAATTCTTATTGGAATCAACGGAGATATAGATTAAAATAAGAATCATTATCAAATTTATAAAACAAAGTTAACATCATGTAGCAATCATTGGTTTGGTAAAAATCCAATGCAAAAAAAAAATGTAAAAATCCAGCAAACTATTTTTTTGATTTCAAAGTGAAGCCAAAATGGGGCTTATTCAAAAAGTACCCCAAACTGCATTATTTATTATTACAGTTATACAACCCTATGGGTCATTCCTTCCCAAGTGACCACGCGTCCAACATCGACCTTCACCAAATCTGCTCATATTTGGCATGGGGGTTGTTTTTGCCCCAAAAACAAAGAATCCAAAGTTTGGTGACATTTGGTCCACCCCCGCGCCCGTGGCACCCCCCTCTTTTTCTGAGATTTTTGAAAAACCTCATTTTTAAAATGCATTTTTCTAAGAGAAAAGTTTACAAAAAGTGAACTTTTGGGTATGCATATTTGAAGATTTTTTACCGTAGAATCGAATGGCATACTCAAAATTTACGTACAGTGTTGCCAGATATGAAAATTTTGCGCTTAAAGTTTTAAAATGCATTTTTAACCCTTTGGACGAGCACTTACGGGAAAACTGACAATTCGTCGCCATCGTGCTAACTTGTCGTACGTGCATTTTGGGCCAAATTGAGTTAAGAACGCCATTTTGTGCAGCTCACAATGCCTCACCTTTTGACCTTCACAGATCCCCAAAATTCGATTTCAATCCTGAGATATTCAACAAAAACCGAAAAAACTCCGTGCATTTTTGTCACTTTACATATGAAAGTAGTTTCAATCTTGTCGTGCTATCTTGTCACTCCATGAAAATTGATGTAAGTGCGACAAAAGGCCAAAGGGATTTCAGGCCAGGAAAGTCAGGATGCGTTTGTCGCACGTACAAGCTAGACTACCGTAAACATTTGTAATTATAACTCGGGACTCCAGCAACCAACTTCAACCAAACTTCGGGACAATGCACAGAATGGTCAGCCAAACAAAACGTGTTTGTTATTGTTTACATTGCGTGCTTTCGTTTTTGTTTATTCAAGGTCAAACATTAAAACGCGTTTTTCTCGAAACGTCAAAATGGCGGGTGCGACATGATAGCACGACGACGTCGAATTGCATTCGATTGCTGAGAGTTTTTTACATTAAATTCAATCAAAACCTCAGGGTAAAATGAATATTTCTTAAGATATCACATTTTTAAGTTGGAAAGCTCTGTATTGCACAGCAAATGTTTTACTTAACCATCAATTTTCAACAGTACATTGCGTGAGAGCATAGTAGGCCTTGAAATTTGAATATTGTTTTTTTCAATTTCTTAACGGAAGCAAGTGAATGTCCCTAAATTCAATTTATGTATGTATGTATTGTATGTATGTATTTATGTTTTTATGTATGTATGTATTGTATGTATGCATTTGAACCCCCGTCTTGGCAGGACTTGGCGTGGTTCACGGATATAAGAAAATGACAAAATGTTTAATTTCGAGCGCATCAACAGGAATTTTCTAGTTTTATGGCCCCAGAAGCTAGCCTGATAATATGAGCTCATTTGGTTAAAGTTTATTGGGTCCAGTTTTGACCTGAAGTTAGAATGGAACTTTAATTAATTTACTATGGGGAATTTTCACTTTTAACATCTTCTTCGACAAGTTTCCCTACACGCTATCAAATTTTCTTATTGTCAAAATTCTCAATGATTTTGATCCGGGGAACAACTTTGTGGAACATCGCAAAGCGCTAGGAATTGATCCCGAAAATATATAGGATAATTTTTTGAGCATGTTTTTATATTTTACCAAAAAAAACTCCAAAAATCCTTCAGGTAAAAATTGGACCCACCAACCCTAACCAAATAAGCTCATATTATCAGGCTAGCTTCTGGGCCATAAAACTAGAAAATTCCTGTTGATGCGCTCGAAATTAAACATTTTGTCATTTTCTTATATCCGTGAACCACGCCAAGTCCTGCCAAGACGGGGGTTCAAATGCATACATACAATACATACATACATAAATACATACATACATACAATACATACATACATAAATTCAATTTAGGGACATTCACTTGCTTCCGTTAAGAAATTGAAAAAAACAATATTCAAATTTCAAGGCCTACTATGCTCTCACGCAATGTACTGTTGAAAATTGATGGTTAAGTAAAACATTTGCTGTGCAATACAGAGCTTTCCAACTTAAAAATGTGATATCTTAAGAAATATTCATTTTACCCTGAGGTTTTGATTGAATTTAATGTAAAAAACTCTCAGCAATCGAATGCAATTGTCAGTTTTCCCGTAAGTGCTCGTCCAAAGGGTTAAAAATGCATTTTAAAACTTTAAGCGCAAAATTTTCATATCTGGCAACACTGTACGTAAATTTTGAGTATGCCATTCGATTCTACGGTAAAAAATCTTCAAATATGCATACCCAAAAGTTCACTTTTTGTAAACTTTTCTCTTAGAAAAATGCATTTTAAAAATGAGGTTTTTCAAAAATCTCAGAAAAAGAGGGGGGTGCCACGGGCGCGGGGGTGGACCAAATGTCACCAAACTTTGGATTCTTTGTTTTTGGGGCAAAAACAACCCCCATGCCAAATATGAGCAGATTTGGTGAAGGTCGATGTTGGACGCGTGGTCACTTGGGAAGGAATGACCCCTATACATTTTTTTTGGATAGGCTATTGTGTTTCATATGTTTATAGAATCATTGAATTTACGAAATTATATTTCTCTAAAGTTTTTACTTCTTTAGGGTTATTGAAATTTCACGATTTCGTGGACAGCGTGAAATCCGTAAAATTTTGCTTTTTCCGCGAAATCCCGTGAAATTGTATGTTTGTGTGAAACTGTAACGATATTTCTCAAAGTAATTTATCATACTCAAATAGGAATAAAAATAATCTTAGTAATTACTGCAATGTTAAGCGGTTTAATTTCTAATATTGGGTTAGTGATTTTTGACGATTTCGTGTACGGCTTAAACTTCGTGATATTTATCAATTTTCTCAAATAGTTTTTAAACAACAAAATAATAAATATTTGATTCATAAAGACTATTTAAGTAAATTTTATTTTTTTTTTAATTGAAAAGCTTGATGTGAACCATTTGAAGAATTGTTCAGTTTTTTGTATTTTTTTAGAAACTAACTAAATTTTGTAATATTATCATTAGTTGTAATACACATTTTGCTGCTATTTTATTTGAAATATATTGTTTCAATAGAAATTCAAATAATCCAGCTTTGGTTTATTTGAAGAAAATGAAAAGTTTTTTTTTTATTTTTAAAATTACCTTTTAAAAACATTTCAAATTTTTCTGAGTCCTGTCCTGTAACAATATTTGATTTTTTGGGTAGATGATTCCCGTGAAAGATAAAAAATATACTTTTTTTTAGTTTTCTGTGCTCATTTTGAATTAAAAATTTCGATTTCGTTACAAATCATATTATTTTTGCCTATTGATTTTAAATTAAGTTTTTGATAAGTGAGATGAAAATTTTAAAAAAATATTTTTTAATGGTCTAACTGTCGCAGAAAATTCAAATAATTTTACTCATTTTGGCTGAACAAGATTGTTTAATCTTGAGTTTGATATGAAATTTAATAAAATGCAAATCAGCGAAAACTTTTTATCTTTACTAGTCACGTTCAAATCAAGTGATGTATTTTTTTAGTTTATTGAAGAATAATATATAATGAAGCATAACAAGTAGTTTCTGTGATTTAAACATAAGATTTTCAGAGTTATTTTAACATTTTTCACGTATCGCGAAATTTGCGTGAAATTTGGTGTTTCGAAATTGAGGTCCCCGTGAAATATTCAATTTTCAAGCGTGAAAAATCACTAAGCTTAGTTATTGTGGTCCCAATATTAAACAAATTTAAAAAAGGACTAAAAGCTTGCCTAAAAGTGTATAATTTTATTAAATAAAACACAAATTTTCTACTCCTTAAAATGTTTTACAATTTATTTTAATTAGTTTACAGTTGATTCTACAAGTTTTTTGTTCAATGCAAATTTAATTTTTTACAAAAAAAAAGTTTTTGTCCCTGTTTCTTGAAAAAAAATTAAGGTAACAGATAAAAACATGAAAATAAATTTGCATTGATTAAAATGCTAGATGCAAAATAAAAAAGAATATGCAATTCAATTTTTTTGTTAACTTCTACTTTCATTAAAAATTTGCCAAACATGTTTTTTTTTAGTTTAAACCCATATTTCCGAAAAATGGAAATATATCTATTATAATATTTTTGTAGATTTTGTAGACAGTCCAAAAAGAGTTTACGATAGTTTAATTCTACAATTTTATGGAAAAATAGAAATTCTGTTGTTTAATTTATGTTATGTGAATAGTAAATAAATTTACAAACTTTGTTTGTGTGGTTTATGCCACTACAAATTTTATTTCAAATTTTGCCCCTCTCTTTTAAAAAAATATCCCAAAAAACGGTAAAAAAGGCTGAAAACTATAGCTATTATTGAAAAAAAAAAACGGCTTGAGTCAGGGGTATTAAAAAACACCCAAAAAGCAAAAACTAAAACTTTGGTTTGTTGAACCTTTTCAAAAAAAAAAAAAAAACTCCAGACATGTGTCGTAATCTGGGGAGAAATGGGACAGCAATTTAAACTTTATTAATGCACAATATTTTAATATTTTTGATAAGTTTCGGATAGGACAGACAAATTCAAGCTTTTAAGTACTCTAAAAAAAACTATATTTCAAATTTCATGCCCGGTTTTCAAAATTTTGAAGCAAAAAGTATCAAAAAATGCTTTTTACATTATTACAATTATGCTTCTACGGAAAATTTGCAAAGTATCCATGAATTTATGAAAATATTTGTTTCCAAAAGGGGGGGTTGGGTTGTAAAATTAAATTATGACAAAAAAAAAAAAAACATTTTCGTTCCTAGGCTGGCATTAACAACGAAACTAATATTTCTGGAGTTTTTTTTGAAAAGGTCCTATAAACCAAATTTTAAATTTTTGCTTTTTGGGTGTTTTTAGAACCGCCTTGAGTCAGGGGTATTCAAAAACACCCAAAAAACAAAAAATAAAAATTTGGTTTATAGGACCTTTTCAAAAAAAACTCCAGATTTCTATTTTTTGTCATTTCAGTTAGGCTACAATGCTCTTTCATTAGATTCAACAAAATTTTAGAATAGGGTTTTTGTCCCTATTTTCGGCCTAGTACCTATTTTGGGTCTACCAAACTTAATTCAACGAAATGAGCATTTCACCAAATCTAGCAGGAATCTGTCACTTGATAATGATACGTGCAGTCATTATCTTCATTTTGGTGGCAAGAATAATTTACTTTTTCCTTCTAAATTAGAAATAAAGCAATAAAAATAGCACTCTTCACTTTTTTCTTGGCAAATCGCTAAGCCCATTAGGGCGAAAATTTTCACCACTTTTGCTTACCGCTTGTTGACACTCAGCGCCCGGCTTTCATCGCTCAGCACACGAATGAGAGCCGTCCCCCGAATTTCCAACCACCGGCAATATGTTTTTTTTTGGTTGGTTGCACAATCTCGTTGAAAAAACAATCACCAAACTGCCACCAAATCAATAAAATAACTGATTAATAACTTCGTCCATTTAGGAGAGAATGACTCTATATTCAGTCCATTTGACACTTCTACAAATTGTGACAGTGTGTGTGCGCTTTTCACAAGTTACAGTCTTTCTTGCATATTACGGGCTTGTTGTTTGGCTACGCAACAAATGTTTAATTATGTTTAAAACTCGTAAAGAATGATATAAATCATGTCCAAGCTAATTATGCACGTAATGCAAGTGAAATCAATCGTTCTAATGTTGATTTGTGGCTTAAAACATCACAATGATTGAACATGTTTGTCGACCGAATTTGTGCGGCTGTACTGTACGAGCTGGGGCTGGACCGTACATCAAAAAAGTTCGCCACGTGCTTCGAGATTTCAACCATCAGAAGGTAGGCCGAAAAAATGCACAAAGAAGGTCGTATGCTAGAAGCAATATCCCCAAAATAGGGACAAAAAATGTTTCAGTTTCTCGGGCTTGTACAGAAATATAAAGTATTTTCGAAAAAAATGTGATTAATGTGAGCATTAGCATTAAAAACCAACTTATTCATGCAATAAAAGCAAGGATGCCTATAGCAGCCTTTGAGAATACATCAAATAAAAAGTGCGCTCGGCTGAGTAGGTCCAAAATGGGGACAAATACCGTATTTCCAGAACCCAGAGCTGCCTCATTGCTCCCCATTCTTTTACGCCCATAGGAAACAATGAGACACTTTGATTTTTCTTCAAAAAACTATTCAAAATTTATTGAAATCTTTGTGCTAATTTCCCCTCTTCATCCTCCACCAGACTGTCTGGACTCGCCCAACTCGGTCAGCCCGTCGATGTCCACGTCCATCGGCAGCCATCCGTACAACACGGCCCCGTACAAAATCCAACGTCAGCCGACGTCCAACGTCCGAGAGCGCAAACGCGTCCTGCGATCCGCACCAAATGGGTAAGGTTAATTTTTCGTACAATTCTTAAGAGACTTTTATATCCCTTGGCTAACTACTAGTCTGTTCGTTTTGGTGAAATTTTAACTATAAACTCGAAATTTATCTTTTTTTACTCGATATCTTTGTCTAGAAAAAACTCTGCCAGGGATTCACTTAGGTAAATATTACATCCCTTTGAACGTGACTCGGTTAGCTAAGGGATAACCATTTCACAATTTTCATTAAATTAGTAACAGATTCTAATCCCAAATTTTCTCTAAATTCTTCACAGCAGCATAAACTCAGCGTTTGATGAACTGCGCGTCCACGTGCCCACTTTCCCGTACGAAAAGCGCCTCTCAAAAATCGACACCCTGCGGCTGGCCATCGCATACATTGCCCTGCTCCGGGAGGTCCTGGAAGCGGATTACGACCCGCTGACCTATGTCGAAAAGTGTCTCCGGGGTGAGATCAAAGCAGATCGTGCCCACTGGAATACGAGTGGTAAGTTCTTCTATCTGTTCTGAAAGCCATTAAAAGTCATTAATTTCGATTCCAAATCTTCAGATTTAACCGCCCGGCTGTCCTGGATCAACTGGGAAAATCTGGGCGTCCATCCGGGCCGACGCACGATTCTGACCTCGCTGGCGCTGGGTTCCTCCTCGGAGAGCATGGGCTGTGGCCCGCCGCCACACCTCATTTGAACGGAACCGTTCGAAAGTTGTCCAGCGCCCGGCTGGACCTTTCCGCCATATTGAAGAATAAGAAGAAGCAGAAGAATAAGCAGTCGCTAAGAGCAAGATCAGCCAGTTTTAGATCAGTCAGGAGTTTTGCTCCACTAGAGTGAATTTTTCTAGTCATTGTGAGGTTATTATAGTGTAGATTTAAGATCATTTGCATGTGATATATTATTGCAAGCATTTGTTTTATTTTATTTATTATTATTCGGGTATCTTTTGTTATTTTTTTATAATAAAAAAAAACTAAATATCATATCTCAAATCAAAACACATATAAAAAAGTGTTGATGGTAAATACTAAAGAATAAATACAAGCATATAAACTTAACACAATACAAAGTCAATAATCCGAACATCTAACACCTTCTGCCTTCATTTATCCATGAATTCAGCACGACATGAATCAAAAGAGTTCTGATCAGGCCAAACATTGGCTTTGGGGTTGGCGTTCCTTTCATGTTAGATTCATATTATCGGTGATTTTCGCTACACAAAAAAACTCAGTGCCTGATTTTATTTGTTTTAAAGAATGAGTTGAAAAGTATATTTTGAAGTTATTTTTTAAGAATTTATCGAATTTTTTATTTGTTTTAAGGGGTTACATACATGTAAATCGACAAAAATGGTAAGGGTTGGTATGAGCACATCTTTAAACTTTTTTAAATCGTTAAATATACAATTTCAACTATTAGCAAAATAAATTTGAAGACATTTGGTTTTGCCGCTGTCGAATTATAGTTATTTGAAGTAAGCAATTTAAAGAAAAAAAAACGTGTGCCACGGTATCTCAACACTGCTTTGAACAAATCGCCTCAATATTTTTTGCTGACTAGGGCGTCCAATTTTCCCGGGTTTTGAAATTCCCGGGAAACGGGAAAAATATTTTTCAAGCCCCGGGAATTCCCGGGATCCCGGGAAATTTTTTAAACCGTCATAAAATCTATGTTTTCATTAAATTTGTTCATAGAATTAGCTCAAAACTGTTAATTGGTGATAAGCTTTACTTCAATCTAAACAAGAACAGCAGTTTTTAGTTAGTTTAAAAAAATATTAAAAAAAATGTTTTTTTGTTCTTTGTTATGCTTTGGATTTTTAATGAATCATAATTTTTAATCCAATGTGATTCAAATTATTTCATATTAATAATCATAAAATTCTTATTTATATATTTCTTTTTTTTTATGAAATGACTACAAAAGCTAACGAAACTTCATTGAAACTGTAAAAAAACAAGAAACGAAATCAAATAAAATGAAACCATCCAATGTAAAATTTTAGAAAGTTTAGAATTTCATGTTTTATATAAAACATATTTTACAAACTATCTTTGAGTCACTACCGCCAACTGGGGGAATCGGGACTGCAGACTGAATAGGATTTTAGAGTAATAAAATTGAAAATTGGTGTACTAATTGTTTTGCTAATTAAAAAAATATCAGAGCATTATGATGTCTGCCGATGTCCGATGAAAATAATTAAATATGACTTTTTAAGTTTAAAATCATCATTAAACGTAAATATTAAAAAAATAAATAAAATTTAATGAAAAACATTTAAAGCCCTAGGCATTTTGCGTATCCGTCAATTAAAATTTTAATAATTTGTCCTTATAAGCCAACTACATGTTGGTATATGTCGAATACAGATTTGCTAATGCTTTAAAGTTGTTATCGATTACTAAGTATTCAACTGTTGATCTATTTCTACAAACAAATCTGAGTTCCCAAACCAAAAACTGATTTTTTTTGTTCAATTTCGGGAATTCCTGGGACAAAATATCAAAAATCCCGGGATTCGAGAATTCCCGATTCAGGGGAAATCTCGGGATTTTTGTCCAGGTAATTTCCGTTATGGATGAAGATGAAGATGAAATTACTTTGCGTATTTATATATTTTTTTTGATATTTAGGCCGTTTCAATTGCAAAATATTTTTTGAAGGTGATGTCCCTCGACTCCGGTTGGGGCCGAGGGGGGGGGGGGGGGGGGTCTCCACATTTGAATGAAAAAAGGGTTTTAAAGTGCATTTTACACCTGTCTAGTTGTTTTGCAATTATTAGTTTTCAAAATATCCCAATATCCTCGCCGAAAAAAAAACGGTCCTGTACATTGAAATTCCACATAAAAATAAAAATATTTTTTATCGATTCAGACATGCAAAAAATGGTATTCTTATTGTTTTCAGTTGGTTTTATTTTCTTTAAAATTTTGAAGTTTTTTGAAAAAATATTTTTTGCACCCTGATTTTTAGAACTGTTTTTGAAGGGGGAGAAAAAAAAACCTTATACCGAAGATATGAATCTGTGAACAAATTGTGATTTTGAAACAGAATTTCAAAAATAATTTTACTTTACTCATTGCACCGTTTCCAAGTTATAGGCAATTTAGGGTGATTTTTTTCCTAAATTGCATAAGTTTTTTGCAATTTAAATTTTTTGAAAAGCTTGCTTTTCATTCCAAAAATATTATCGAAAAATTAAGAAAAATCCTACAATTTATGCTTTTAGACATAGATTTTTCAACTGGCGATTTCGTGGAAACTATTGGTTCGATTGCAATGTTAAAAAATAACTTTTGTGATATGTGTTGCTTTTTTAAATAAAAATAGGCCTACATTTTAAGCAATTTCAAAATGATATTTTTGATTTAAATATTTTGGATTTATTTCTATTGAAAAGATCACAATAATTCACTAAAGTTTAATTTTTAAAGTAAAAAAATCAAACCAATAGTTTTCGAGATATCGCGAGTTTAAAAATGAGGGCTATCCTACAACTTTGCCAAAGACACCAAATTGATCAGAAAATTCCTCTCCTTTATACCTCATGATCATGATCTTCCAGAGAACCACTTTGCCAAAAAGTGCAAAGTGATTTGTCGTCTCTGAAGAAAGTTACAGAATTCATAACATCGCCCTTAAAACTCAAACGGTTGCATATATGCTAACAATCCCTAGCATCAAGAGCTGACATTTAAGCTTGAAAATAATGTTGAGTTTTGAAGGTCGATGTTATAAACTCTATAACATACTTCGAAATGAAAGAAACTCTTTGCACTTTTTGGCAAAGTTTTGCACGAACTGTTGAAAAAAAAAAAAATATTGCTATAAATTAAAATTTATATTGAAAATTGAAAACCTTAAAATCGGTTGTAAACTATTTAGGTACATAAAGTAATGTTTATTTTTTACAAATAGAGCATTTTAAAGCTTTTATATTTTTTTTTATTGATGCAACACTTTAGGTGAGACTGTGACGTTACACTAGACTATTTCTTTAATACTAAAGTTCATTCTTTAAATATAGCTTAAAAAGTTTAATGGTTGATAAACTTTACTCATAAATCAAACACGATTCAAGGCTTTCAGAAACAGAGTTTTTGATGATAGATTTAATATGTTCAAAAAACTGTGATGGTGATTTTTATCACTACAGCATTGAAAAAAAAAAATCCAAACGCAACCAGTAAAAAATAAAAACTTGCTCGATTGAATTCCGAATTTTAAAATATTTTTTTTAAACAAAATAACAAAACAACTTTTTGCACTTAAAAATTTCGGACATTTCCCGAATAAACAACACTCTAAAACAAAACAATTTCAATTTTAAATTGATATTTGCAGTTTCCCAACCAAACTCCAACTCAAATTATCTGGCAAGTGATTGCTTAATCTCTATATGAGTTCCTTCTCCATTTTATTGTCTCTTGCCTATTCGCAGACTTGTTATCACACAAACAAAGCATGAGTAGCAAATACTATGTATAGCATACATCTTGACTTGTTTAATCATGAAAGAAACATAAAAGTAAGGAATTTCAATAGAAGACCTCAGTCTGTGAATAGCACGTTGGTGAATGGAGAAACAGAGGGTTCTGAGTAACAAATAACCAAATGAGTCACTGAACGAGTAAAATAAATTAAAAATATCTAAAATTTATAAGCAATAAATAGTCTAACTTTCAACTTTTTATTTTATTAT
This sequence comes from Culex pipiens pallens, assembly GCF_016801865.2. Taxonomy (NCBI): domain Eukaryota; kingdom Metazoa; phylum Arthropoda; class Insecta; order Diptera; family Culicidae; genus Culex; species Culex pipiens. The sequence goes on from NC_068939.1 coordinate 126,133,375, forward strand.
CGAGGGTTTTACTGATAGTAATGAGTTCATTCAAAGATTTATAAATAATATAAAACATTTCTAATCACTCGTCTGCTAATGCCTGTTCAGGACATTGACGAAATTCAATATTCGCCTTAAACTCTGCAAAATCCCAACTCACGCAGCACTCACCTCGGCGCGTCGTTTCAAACCAAATCGACGCTCGGCGTCGCGACGCTTCACGAAACTTACTCATCAACCAGCAGCATGGTCCGTGGCGCCAGAAACAGGTGAATTGGGCTTTGCGCGCAACATTCGTTCAACACGTTCAGTTGCTCGGTTGCGGCCACGGAAAACGCGCGCAAATCTTCCAAAGCAGCTCGCGTATCATCGTCTTCGCGGATTTGGTGTTTGTTTCTTGTTTTACTTCTGGTGTGTAGCGTATACGGCGAGGAAATCATCTTAGTAGTGTCGAAATATACGTAGAGTTCTCGCAAGATTTAATAAGTTGCCGAGGCGAAGAAGAAAAGTGTCGGAAATCTGTTTGAGTTTTTGTTTTAAAGTTCAGTTAAAGTTGGAAACAAGTGCCTTCCAAAATATTTCAAGTACCAGAAATTTCCCCCAAATAGTAACTAGAACAAGTGTCATTCAGAGATAAAAATCCCTCCGACTCTTGAATAATTGTGTACTTATCTCTTATCGTCGAGTGCGAAGTGTCTGCCATTCTGCCTGTTCAGTTTATTGTATAGTTTAGTTGGCACCTGATTTAGACACAAGAGAGAAGATAAATTACCAGAGCCGGCAGAACCGACGCATGACTACCTGGTGATAAAGCAGCGTCATCGTCGCATCAAAGTTGCTACAAGATCAAACTCCAAGTTCATTGCCATAACGCCGGACACGTGGAGTTGAGCCGAGGTGGGTGGTGGTTCGCGTTTTGTTTTGTAATTTAGTGGAGGTTGTGTGAAATTCATGTTTGTTTGTAATCAGCTCTAGAATTTTGATAGGGGAAATATACCCATTTTAATCACACTAAGCCGTTCGACCAATTCTCATCACTTTTGCCTTTTTCATCTATTAAATCAACATTTTAAGATGTATCAACACTGAAGAGTTGCTTGCTCACTTTTATTTGAGCTATTTATTACTTTGAAACAGTCAAAAACACATTATTTAAGCTGTAATTCATGATCAAAGTGCTGATAGGCCGATAATAGAAATAGGCTGAGAAAGGGTATAGTTCCCCTACTTGAATTGTTTTTTTCCCCGTTTTTGGCAACACGTCGAATCACGTCGATTTTTATGTTGACAAAATCTTCAAAAGTGTATTTTGAAGAAAAAACTACTAATATTTGTGTATAGGGGAACTATGCCCTTTCTCAGCCTATTTCTATTATCGGCCTATCAGCACTTTGATCATGAATTACAGCTTTCATAAAGTGTTTTTGACTGTTCCAAAGTAATAAATAGCTCAAATAAAAGTGAGCAAGCAACTCTCCATTGTTGATACATCTGAAAATGTTGATTTTATAGCGGATGATGGCAAAAGTGATGAGAATTGGTCGAACAGCTTAGAGTGATTAAAATGGGTATATCTCCCCTACATCGTGAACTCTTCATAATGACAGGGGTAGAATAAGGGAATATTCATAAATCGGCGAAATAGATGATTTTTCGACTTTCAAAAATTGATTGATTTACGATAAAAGATATTAATAACCTTAAAAAATATTCTTATTTTAAGTGATAATTAATAAATTTATTTTGAAAGTTTTACGAGGCAATATCATAATAAATTTTAGTGTTGCCAAAATTGGATTAATCCCCTAACTCCCAAGCTTGTAAACAAGGTGGAAATATTTTTGGGTGTATTTTTCCGAGAACATTAAGATAAAAATTCGGCAAGTCTGATATTTGGCATCATGAAAAAAGGACTCTTTCCCGACATTTTGCTTGGTCCGGCGAAACATTTCGACGGGGGTCTATAGAGCACCTTTTTTTGAAGATTTTTTTTCGATTTTATAGGATTTTTCTTCAGAAAAGTCTATGGAAATCGATGGGTTCATGTTCATATGCATCAAATTTCTTATGAATGTTCCTCAAGCGACTCTAAATAACATATGGGTCATTCCATCTGAAGCGGAACAGCATTTGAAAATTACCCTCTCCGATCCTGCTCAAATTTGGCAGAGCTGTTGATACTATCAAAACATGCAAGAATCCCAAATTTCATCCAAATCGGACCACCCCCTCCATTTTTGTACCTCCCCAAAAAATCGACTTTTTGGCGATTTTTGACCAAACCTCCTAGTTTCAAACGGCGATAGCTCAGGAACCACAAATCTTAGAAGTTCGGTCTTAGACTCAATTTTGAAGGAAATTGGACGTAGAATCCATTTCCGTGGTCAAAATTTTGATTAATTTATTTTTTCTACCTGTATTGCGCAATTGAAAACTTTAAACGGCCGTATCTCAAAACACCCCAACTTATTTTTTTTATTTGACCTCGCCATCGTGTTCCCCGGCCAATTTTACATAAGAATCACTTATCGACAGAAATGAATATGTTTCGTTCCAGAGATATCGAATTTTAAAGTTGTGTGTTTTCGAGATTGCCTACATGAGCTTCATTCGCTGCATCTGCTAGAAGCACACAGGTGGGCTGATCAATAACTACTACCTGGCCATTTATTGAAATGATATTTCATCATAAATAATTTTTACCAAATTGGGCAAAAATTAACTGTATAACACTGTAGGAAACTGAAGTTTAATCGCGAATGTGTATCTGCTAAAAAAAATATGAAGTGAATTTCTGTGCTAACCCATAGGACAGAGCAATAACGACACACAGTAAAGGGCAGAATTGGATTCCGACGGAGCGAGCAGGAAAATGCAATTAATCTTGTTAGTAACACTGAACAATAAGTGCACGATACTTTATTGAATAAAAAATATGAATTAAAATGAATAAAATTTCTTTATACGTTGTACTCTAGTGAAGGACGATCACAAGGAGTAGGAAAAGGATTTCTGGAAAGTATAAAACTGAAAAATGTAAGAAAATCACAAAGTTTGATCTGCTGCAAAGCGGCAAATTCCCCAAATTTCGAAGCGATGATTTCGACACCCTCCGAACACAATACAACTGCTGTCCTCACGTATAAAGTTTTTTTTGATAAAATGTAACTTGACCAAAATCATCTTTTAATCAAATGAAGCTGGCTCACAAAATAAAAATTGATTTAATATGATCAATCTTATTTGCCATAAATCAGATTTGCCAAATTATGGTAAAGTGTCAATAATTAACTATAATTATAATAATAATAAAGCAGGTTTTGGGGTTTTTGCTGAGTGACACTATTTTGCTACCGCCCATGATAAAGGCCCTAGTCATGGCCTAGGAGGTACTCTAAAACGGTTAGCAACACGTAAAAAACGGTGCATTTAAAATAACCCAATAAATATTCCTTTCACAAAAATAGATTGATCAAGGAAGGGGAACAGCATCTAATTCCAGCGTTCCTCTAATGTTGCCATATCAGCGCTTTGGCATTCATTTACAGCAGATTAAAAGCGTTTTCAACTGAAATCGAGTGATAAATAGCTCAATAAGAAGTTAACAAGCAAGTTCCTATCGAGTTTTGCAAAATTTGTTGTTTACATAGTGAAAATTAGTAAATTGGACGAAACTAGGAGCGAGAACTTAAGCTGCCAAACATACGAGAATTTCTCCTATGAGCCATTTGAATAAATATTTGCGTAAAATTTAAAAAATAAATTAAATCAATCATCTCCCAGCACAAGGTAGCAGTTATTGATCAGCCCACCTGTGTGCTTCTAGCAGATGCGGCAAATGAAGCTGATGTAGATAATCTCGAAAATCCAAAACTTTAAAATTCGATATCTCTGGAACGAAACATATTCATTTCTGTCGATAAGTGATTCTTATGTAAAATTGGCCGGGGAACACGTTGGTGAGGTCAATTAAAAAAAATAAGTTGGGGTGTTTTGAGATACGGCCGTTTAAAGTTTTCAATTGCGCAATACAGGTAGAAAAAATAAATTAATCAAAATTTTGATCACGGAAATGGATTCTACGTCCAATTTTCTTCAAAATTGAGTCTAAGACCGACCTTCTATGATTTGTGGTTCCTGAGCTATCGCCGTTTGAAACTAGAAGGTTTGGTCAAAAATCGCCAAAAAGTCGATTTTTTGGGGAGGTACAAAAATGGAGGGGGTGGTCCGATTTGGATGAAATTTGGGATTCTTGCATGTTTTGATAGTATCAACAGCTCTGCCAAATTTGAGCAGGATCGGAGAGGGTAATTTTCAAATTTGCATTTTTTCGTGCACAGTTGAGATGGAATGACCCTTGATCTCGTATTAAAAGTTTCCAACCCAAACTTATCAGATTTCTAGCATTCTTTAAAAAAAATAAAAAAAACCCAACATCCAAGCTGGAAACGACCAAATAAAAATCATTTCTTCGTACAATTTGTCATGAAACGAACAACACGATGAACACTGCCTACTATAATATTTTAAAGAATGAAAACATTTTTCTAAAACATAAAATGTATATAAAATGTTGATGAAATTTAAATATTGAAATAATTTTATTAAAATCATAAAAAACTCAGTAGGCGGTGTTCGTCCTTTGAATGGGAAATAAATCCAGAAATTTTGGAGGAAGTCACTTTTTTTTTGAAATTAAATATGTCTTTATTGAACATTCTTATAATAATTACATTTCTTTTACATGCTAAGTGGTATGGCCTAATGCTCTTCATCTTTGTTGTATTTTTCGTTTTATTGTTAACTGATCACATTTATTTATTTGCTTCAAATTGTTTTACATTATTGCATTGAATTGAATACATTTGGGAAAAAGAAAAAAAATCAATTTAACGGCTAATCCTAACCTAAAACTAAAAAAATAAATCCATTGAAATATTCAAAATCACTAGAACGAGTAAACAACGAACTGTATTTTAAGATGAATGCTCCAAGAGTTCTTACTTGTTCCTGGCGAGTTTTGCACCCACGCAAAGTTGTTGTCATCTCGATGAAAATGTTCAGAAGTTCTTGTGGTGAAAACAGGTCACTACTGCCTTCACCCGTTGATGTTGGTGGTTTTCCCTCGGTTGCTGACTGAAGCCTGGAGGTGTTGTATGCTCTGCAACTCTTTGCCGCTGATTCAACGGCAATGGCTGCAGATTTGGAACCACTCGAACAGATCCCGCTCCAGGTGACGCCAAAGCAGGAAAATCCACGTCCGTGAAAGTTGGTGGTGTTTTGCGACGATTTGGTTGGTGCCTCGTCGTCGCTTGCTGCCGAATTTTTACAAACTCAGCCCGTTTTGGGCAGCTCCGATTCTTGGTAGAATGGTCGCCGCCGCAATTAAAGCATTTCGCTTCGATGTTCTCGTTGATTGTTTCGCAAGCTTGTGTTTTGTGCTCACCTCCGCAGGTTGCACAACGACTCTTGATGAAACAGTTCCTTGCACCATGTCCAAACTGCAAGCAATTCGAACATTGTGTCACGTCACGGTGCACTGGACGATAACGTTCCCAAGTCACGATGATGTTGAAAATTGCCCGAACTGCTTTCAGCTCAGACGGCGTTGTCGATCCTTTCTCGAGATGAACCAGGTACAGTTGATCACGATACTTGATGTCCTTGTTGTGTCTCGTCATCTTGAAGACTTCAATCACGTTCAACTTAAGAGTTTTGAGCAGGGCCACGGAGGACCTGTTTCATGGGGCGCTTACCTGGATCGTCATGGCTGTAGTATTCAATCTTTGTGTTGTTCAGGAAATCCCGAACGTAGTTGTTATCCTTTCTGGTAGGTAGCAGAATTTTGAGTCCATCAGCACACAAGCGAATGGAAGCTCGTAAAGCACCAGATTTGATAAATCCGGTCAGCCACTTTCGCACCGAATCCGATGACGATGTTTTCACAAAATGGGTGGCAACTTTTCCCGTCGTTCAAATTCTTCCTTCTCGCTCACGTCCACAGGGAGGGTAGCGAACTGGTTTCCAGACGGATTTTGAGCGTCCTTGCTCAAACTGCCTGGCTTTGCAGGTAGCGCTTCGGCATTCTTTAGCTTCTTCAAATCTGCCGATCCTGCTGGTGAGGACCGCCTCTTTTTCTTGCCGTGAGGCATTTTTGCACTTTTTAAGCCCTTTTCAGGAGCTAAAATCCAGGAGTACCTCACTGAATGATGGTCCACAAAGGAATGATGAAGTCACTTTTTATTTTACGAAATTGGTTATATCTCTGCTTATACTGAACCAAAATTGAAACTTTTTTATGGAAATTGTTCAGCAAACTGGTGTCTACAATGTGATTGATTCGAAAATATTTTAAAATATTTTAGTGTTGTATGACCGAGAATTGAAAAAAATAATGTTGGGAACCTTTAGGGTAATAAATAGCTTTTAAATGAAAAACTCTAAGTTTAGCAATGGTTTAAGCTCGAATTTGTATCCGGGCAATCTGTTGCTGTAGTTTCATGCCAAATTGTACAAAGAAAAGATTTTTATTTGGTCGTTTTGAGGTTTCCAGCTTGAATTTTTGTTTTTTTTTTCAAAGAAAGCTAGAAATCTTATAAATTTGGGTTGAAAACTTTTGATTAGAGGTCAAATGTGTAATTAAGAGTCGCTTGAGGATATTCCTAAGAAATTTGATGGATATGGACATGAGCCCATCGATTTCTATCGACTTTTCTGAAGTAAAATCCTATAAAATCGAAAAAAAACCTTCAAAAAAGAAAAAGTTGCTCTAGAACCCCCGACGAAATATTTCGCCGGACCCCGCAAAACCGGGGGGGAAGAGCCCTTCTTTCACGATGCCAAATATCAGACCTGCCGATTTTTTTTTATCTTAAGATTGTTCTAGGAAACACACATTGATATCCAACTTACATCTTAGCTTGGGAGTTTACGTGTTAAAAACTAACAGTATAAATATTTTCAAAATTGTATCAAAATTAAGAAAAAATAAAATTATTGTATGAATGTTTATTGAAACCATTCAATTGTTTATTTTGCAATTCCTTTTAGTCAGGTACTTTAAAAGTTATGATAAAAAACGATTTTGGCTTAAATCAGGAAGATCACCGCTATTTTGATTTTCCAACCCTTTTAGAGCGTTTTTCTGGTCATACTTGAGCTCAACAATCCAAAACAAGTTTTTTTTCGAGTTCTTCGGATAATCGAGTCTGGACTGTATTTGAATGGAAACAGCGTTTTTTTCGATTATTTCCATACAAAATTCACCCTCTATTATCAATGCTGAAAAACTTTGTTAATATTTGGCTCAGAGGCTTCAATCACAGGGAATAATATTCAGCTTGGGGAACAAGGTTTGAGCATGAGCATGAGCATGAGAGACCACCCATGGTTGTCCTTCTCCGTTGCTGAACAGGACCGTAATATCCCATCAGTAGGCTTAGTGATTTTTCACGCTCGAAAATTGCTAATTTCACGGGGTCCTCAATTTCAAAACACAAAATTTCACGCAAATTTCGCGGAACTTGAAAAAATGTTAAAAAGACTCTGAAAATTCTATGTTTTAATCACAGAAACTACTTTTTATGCTTCATTATATATTATTCTTCAATAAACTAAAAGAATCTTCACTAAATTTGAATGCGACACAAAAACACTTCTAATTTTCAAAAAAAAATTCTCCTGGTTTATGGACATATATATTTTGAAACAAAATGTTGGGCACGCGTATTCTCATTTACTGAACTGCTCTTTTAATATTCGACTAATAAAGCTTAAATGATTTCACTAATTTGTTTCTGTTATATCATTTTACATTTTATTGAATTTAATATCGAAGCAAGATTTTAACAATCTTCTCCGGTCAAAATAAGTAAAATAAATTGAATTTTCTGTGATATATAGCCCATTTAACATATTGTTTAGGGGTTTTAGCTCACTTTTCAAAAACTTAATTTGACAAATTGCAAAAATACTATAATTTTTAACAAATTGTTATGAGAAATGAAAACAAAAAAAAACTATTTTTTTTTTACTTTCGCGGGAATCATCCACCCAAATAAACAAATATTGATAAAATTAAACAAACCTTTCAAATGAAAAATTAAAATTAAATTATACCTTTCAAATGAAATAGCAGTAATAAAATTTATACAGTGATGAAAATATTACTAAATTTAGTTAATTAAAAAACTCAAAAATCTGAACATTTCTTCAAATGGCTCATATCAACTTGATATACATATATATTCAAGCTTTTTAATTGAAAACTAATAAAATTTAATGAAAAAGTCTTTTTGGATGAAATATTTATTTTGTTGTTGTTATTTAAAAAAAATGATTTAAGAAAATTGATTAATTTAACGAAATTCTCGCCATCCACGAAATCGTCAAAATCACTAACCCTATATTAGTAATAAATCCAGGGTATTCACTCGCTTAATTCTACAGTAGTTCATAAGATTATTTTTATTCCTTTTTGAGTTTGATAAAAAGAAGAAAAATCGTTGTGAAAATTCACACAAACATAAAATTTCACGGGATTTCGCGAAAAAAGTCAAAGTTCGCGGATTTCACGTTGTCCGCGAAATCGTGAAATTTCACTAACCCTACCCATCAGCACAACTGGTCACACGCTTCAACGATCAAATGATGTTTCCCTTATCAACAGCATGCATGAATGCGCTGAAAAGATAAAACATCACGATCTTCAAAACTAGAGCCGGTGCGAATAGGAAACAGTCGTTGGCCACCAACGGCGCCCGCCATGTCAGTTTGTAGATCTCGAGGGGATGGGACGGGAATGTTAGTTAGCACAGGCTGCTACCAAGGGTGGGTTCTATACGATATCCACAACCCCGCGTGTGCCGGAAAACTACTTCTACTTGGGATTTTGTTAGTGGGGAAGGGTATTGGCCAAGATTCATCATAGAGGATGATGATGTGGCCCAATAATCAATGAATTTTGTTGAATAGGGTGATGTATTATGTATTCTCAAGGCAAACAATCGGATGATGCGGATGAGACCGTTCCCGGTTATTTGGTGTTGAGTTTAACATAAATGATTCAATCTTAGACAGCCGGCTGTGGAAAGATAGAATCAAAATTATGTGTGATTAAAAGGTGAAATATTAAACTCAGCGTAACATATTTACGTAGAGTTGCCCTGAGACTATTTATACTTTTAAATTATTATAAGATGAGCGACCAATTAATGACTAAAGAGTTATGATGTTATCTGAAGGACTTGAACAATCGCGTTGAAACAATATTTGTCAGCGTGATTCGCGGGAAACGAATGGTCGAATTGAATGATAATTTATATTTTGCTGACGCAATTTAAAAAGAATCTTCCCGTGAAACAATTGCAAATAATAGAACAAAGAAATCCGACTGTGATGTGTATCAAATACATGACTAACGAGAAAAACACACCGACGACGATGGACGAAAACGGAACGCGAAAAAAATGCGTCCCGACGGACAGGCACCTCGAAACGAACTGGCTCAGCTCTGCTGTCATCATGACAACCAGAGCTAGCCGCACCTTCACACACACACGCACGAACTCACCCGAAATACACACCGACGACGATCGACGAAAACGGAACGCGAAAAAAATGCGTCCCGACGGACAGGCACCGCGAAACGAACTCAATTCAGCTTGGGGAACAAGGTTTTGAACAAAAGTGCCATATTCTGGACACCCTAGGGGTTGTTCAAATTTTACTTCCAGATAATTTTTAGATTTCAGACAAACAGACTGAATAATTGATTTTTTAAACAACATGAATGATTACTAGGGTGCCTTGAATAAGGGACTTTTTTTCAAAACCTCGCTCCACAACCCAGTCACGAAATATTCTAGCAGAGCTGGTTCTACCAGAATCCTGCTAGAACGGTGGAACGTTTCTGCTAGAATGCTGTAAGAATATCCAGCTCTGTGAGAACTCTGCTAGAATCCTGCTAGAACGTCGTGACTGGGAAGCTGAATATTGTTCCTTGACCTATTTTAGGGCTCTGGGCCAAATATGAGTAAAATCGGTCATCGTTTACCCATTGATACTCGAAGGTGAAGCTTGTATGGGAAAAAAACCGAAAAAATGTATGGAAAACCCCAGTTTCTTACGGTTTGGTCTGCACGGTACGCTACTTGCATCCAAATATTCCCAAAAGTGAGATTCTTATTGAAAATTTAATGCTCTACAACTTTGTAGAACATACCAATACTGTAAAACTCGATCCTGAAA